>NC_139348.1:86914709-87249709 GCF_055883805.1 Amblyomma maculatum | reverse complement strand
CTGAGGGGAAATGTAATATCATCTAACTAAAATGAGGATACGGCCTCGACGCTGTGTCTTAATAGCGTATTTTCTTGGTGTTTTACAGTTCTGGCCTTATGTATGATGGCTGAGTCAAGCCCTTCGGAATGGTTGAAAGTGCAAGGTTTACGATGGAGGTAGCAGAGGAAAAGGAGTAGTGGACAGCCATGGGCCACGAAAGGAAAAATAAGGGAAGACCTATAGGGAGGAAATCAAGACGCTGCCACATTGCGAGTCATAGAATGAAGATAAAGCTAAACGAAAACCCCTAACCACAGCGAAGATGTGTTGAGAGCTGTTGATGGCGCTAGGAATCCACACTCACCCACTTAGCAAAAGCCTTGATATCTTTATCAGGCAGGCGCTGCAGTGTGGTAACGGAAGTGCACAGCAAGAAGATAATCAGTGAAGATTCCCTTTGTAGGCTGCGGCAGATGCCTGTGGATTTCGCTGCACACCCTAACCTGCAGTGCAGCAAGTCAATCCCTTGAAGAAATTGACATCAGCGCCAAAAAGGTTATGTTGTTTTCATCGGCCAGCCGCAAGCAGTGCAGGCGTGCAGCAAGGCTGAGACGATGTCAATGCAGATGCGAGAGCAGCACCAACAAGAGTGGAAATGCTGCAGATTCGTTTCGTGCAGGTACGCGCGCGTGCCATTCTGCGTACAATGCTCCAGCAATAAAAGTGCTGCATATGTTTTGTAATACTGTTGAGATCCCTGCTTTTGGATTTAGAGTAGGCACTCCACTGATGACACAACTTAAGTATTCTTAAAATTACTATTTTAACCTCACACCCGTCTCGACGCAGCAGCTGATCTTCGGCTGATGAAGCCATGAATTACAGTGGTCCCTTCAAAAACTGAATGTTGTTAGTGTCAGAAAACCTTGTACGATGAATATCAACATATTTTATAATATGAACACCTCTTATTTTTCTGGTTGCTCTCGCTTGTCTCGAAACGTCTAACTCCCCAGCTCACTTTTTTCTTCGTTGATTGATCAGGTGGCTGGATCTCAGCCATCACGGTATTTGAACAATTTTTGTTCCCACTGACGATTTGGCATTTTAAACATGCTAGCTCAGAACCCGCAGTTGCGACAGCTGAAGTAATTGCACCATGATACGGCGGGAGTGGGCAGTACCTTCTAAATGTTTTTAGGAGGCGTTCGAACAGGTCGTTGCGAAACATGTAACGTCATGCGTGCCACCTGCCTGCGCGGACAGAGTCTGTGGTGCGCCTACATTCCCCAGGAAATGACGTCATCCGTGCCAAAAAGCCTCATATAATTGTTGCAGCCTTAGGCAATCGCACCTTTTGAATGCGAATTCAGTGATTTCACACATGGTCAAAATATCTGTACAGTATCCTTTTAAGAGAGAGCATGTATTAATTTCTGCAAAACTTTTCCTGGGTATACCGACGTAGATTACGATATCTGCATCGGTTACTTTGCTCAGTGCGCCAGTGTGCAGCTGAAATGTATGGCTCTGACTTTTCAAGCCCATTTTACTATTCGCCGCATGATGAGGCGGCAGGATCGCAGCCTACTGATTTTTAGTACATACTCCTCTCCGTATCTGAGCATTCGACGACCCCACTGCAACATCTACCTTATTACTGTCATTTTTCTCGCATCATCCCACGCCGCTAACTCGGATCTTACAGGCGCGACAGCCGATACGATGTCATTCACACACTGCGGGAGGACACGCAGACCTCTCGCGTGTGCGGCGGGAGCCTGCCGCGCAAGTTCTCGACCCTGAAAATAAAACATCCACGCCGATATACGGAAAAAAAATCACTTCTGCTTGAGGTGATCCCCTTTCTGAATGTACATTCCACCGTTAACGCGCGAGTCGTCATTCAAGGATGGCAAGCGTACCACGTTCCTCCCGATTGTTAGGCCGGCGGAAGAGGTTAGAAAAACCGAGGAAATGAGAAGGTTTCTGGAGAACAATTACGGTACAAAATACAAATAGACAGGCGTGAGGGACTTGTGTTTATCTAGTGGAGGTATTTGAATTGAAATGATAATAATTAGCGCCAATTTTGCTTTCTCTTCTAGATATATGGTAGATGCTCCTTCAAAAGAGGACCAAGTTACCAAGTTGATAATAATTTGCGTGCTCGCACTTTGGTTTGGTTTCTAGCGGATGACGGGGAAAGAAAAATAGATAAAATTAGTGTCGCTCAAAAAAGGAAAGAAAAGGACACTTATAAGCTTGAAACGCAGTCTAGAAGACGGGGCGGCTTCGCTACCACGACTGTTGTTAATTTAACAACTCCCTACATTAAACACGAATCCACCCAAACCGGAATAAATGGCTTGTCCTCTAACGTCCTCTCTAAACTAGGTTCGGTTTATAACGCTGGATTAGAGTATTATTTAACCCCAATAAAAACGGAGCACTTGCAGGTGGTCGCGGAAGTTCATTTAGAGTAGATTTTAATTCTGCAAAAGCGGCGCAGTTGCGGCATGCAGCGGGAGGTGATATGGGGTAGATTTTTATTCCCAAATATGCGGACGACTTACGGTTGCTATAGGGAGCAAATGTTCACTGCGAAAAATACGTTCATTTGCGGCTAATATGACACGTTTTTACTGCGGTCTTTACCAATGCTGTTAGGGGGTTCGATTCAATTTCGCAATTGCATAGCGCTCATCGCCGCCACATGTAAGGGTTCGTTTCTGTCGAGTAAGGGATACGCTGTGTATGGCGGCTTCATGCATGTGCCCGGCGCACGATCTCGCCCAACGGATGTCCTCAAAGTGGTAAAGGCAGCGATGTGATGCGTTTGACCTCTGGCGTTCTCATGCTGTTCGTAAATTATATGCGAAACTGCGCTATTTGGTAAGGCTTTGTATGTGCAAAAGGACTTAAAAGGCGCGCTATATCAACTTGACAAATTTTGGCAACATCTTTAAGGGGTAGTGGTACAAGGAACAGAGCAAAAACAGCGCATCGGATTGCTGCCTTTACATCCTTTTGAACGCCGACTTTGCTACATTGTGATGTCGTACATACCCACGACATCGTAGCCCCGCGCCGCCTATCACCGTATTCAGCTGGGAAAAAAACGAGGGCCGTGACGGTAGTTTACGCTTTCTAATTACGAACATCAGTCGAACATAGCAATAGTGGCAATCGCTGCCGTCATCCCATATTAACCTTCGATCCCGCTCTACTGTGCTTACTGCCTGGCTGCAAAAATAGCAAACCTTACAAGGAATAGAGGAAAAAACATTAGAAACCATGTAAAAAGCGCGATTATTTAAGCACGCGTTCACAAGAAATGTAAATCAAAAGCTACCACGCAGAATACGTACAGGGCCGGGCTCAGCATGACGTTTCTGGACTCAGAAAGACAAATTTGCCGTCCATTCCAAACGGCATTTAGAACACAAGAATAAAATAATGAGAATACAGAAAGTGTGGTAAAAAAAGATACTGAAATCACACGCAAACATGAAAAGTTGTGAAAATTTTAGGCACCACGCTTCGGCATTCCGAACCTTCCCATGCATTCCGCACAGAAAATACGCTGCTTCTTAAGTTTCACGAGCAAGTGTACAAGCCGCATGACGTAACAAATGTATGAAGTGCTTCTGAATTATTGCTCGGAAAGGCGTAACAACAGTTTGATAGCTAAAACGTGTTCCCGGATGTTATGCTCGGGACTGTGGACTTGAATTTCAGAAAAAAAAAAACAGCGCCTAACCCCCTCCCCTCCCCCAGTACAGTAAGTTAACATGAAAGAGGAACAAGAGTGAATGGGCAGGGCAATAAAAATGCAATTTTGTTCGACATAAAACTAAAACATTGATAATTTTTATTCTATGATTGATCTAGTGCATTTAATATAACAAAATATGCCATGAATTCCCTCCTGCACGACACATAAAATATTCGTATCTGAAACAATGTTTAGACATATAATAATTGATGCATGAATGAGCACAATGACGCAAAGTTTCCTACGGACGAAGTGCCTCCCAATGTGCCTGCGGCGTAGTTTATGACCTCCCACAGTCCTGCATTGCAGTATCTATAGTTACGTCAGCGCGTGCGTAAGTATTCTATGACGTGAACATCTTAATTGGTTATTTGAATCAAGTCATTTTGTTTCGATCTGTTTCGATTGCGTGGAACAGGAAAAGAAAATAATGCATCGTTTTGATTGCAACACGAATATATTTTTTTTCTTTTGCCATAGGGATAAATCGATAGGACTGGGGAGAGAGCAACCGCCTTTTTCACAAAATGTGCCGCCCTCTGGGAGTGGTTGAAAACTCGTCTGCTACTGGTTGAAAACGTCCTTGGCAAATGCAGCCGCCAGCGAAATGGCGGTGCGTGTTCTTGAAGGCTACTGCCATCTATCGCATACGCCTGTCACGAATATTAACTCCGCATGCCCTCCGAGATCAGCTCCGGCAGCGCCGATCGCGGAGGCCAAGAACAGCACATGCGCAGCTGTGGTTGGTGGTTTGTTTTCAACCAGGGAAGAGGCGCGCATGCGCAGAGCCGCCGTGTGAAAAAGGCGGATTTCATCTAAAGAAGACAACCAAATGATATAAGGAAGCCGTCTTTTTTTATGGTGATGAAGAGTTCGCGTTTCTTAATACCCATTTTTGACTCGAGACAAAAGGAGAGGAGAAAGGGGATTCTTTTGGCGTGGGTTCACTGCTTTACTCGTAAGTACTCTTTGCACTTCTAGGTAATAGGACAGAAGCATATAAATTGTTTGCTGTTTCTCAATAACAGAATGACAGTTAGAGGTGAGTCAGCGCTAGTAGATGCGGCTCGCTTCGTGCGTCGTTCGTTCATTTTCGTGCTGTGCTATCCGGAGTGAAAGGTGTAACTAACAGAAATATTATATAGTCATACGCGTATTTTGGCGAAACGTAGTTTAGTAACGTTTTCGGCCGAACCACGGTTCAGGAGACTACAAAAGGTCACTTAGGTGACACGGCTCAGAAATTCCTGTTTTTGCATATATTTAGCCGTATGTCTGAGATTTCCAAAACATACTGAATAGGCGCAGCGCAATCTTTTGCAATCTTTTTAATGCAATTACGTTCTGCGGCGGTCGTGTAAACCACTCGCCATTTGAGTTCGAAGAGCCCTGGGTCTCTCACCAGCCCCTTTGTTTTAGGCGTTCGTGCAGAAAGTAAACAATGCTAAAAGTAAATCCCAAAAAGCAAACACTGAAAATTAAAGCAAACGCATTCCCGCACCTGGGCGTCTTCATGCATTTTGCTACAGAACTTTATCTCAGTTTCTTGTAGGCCTGTTGGTGAGGGGAAGTGTGCCGCATACTTGACACATCCCCCTCAACCCACTCGGTACGGTATTTGAGAGCTGCGCAGTCTACACAGATGGGTTGTGATTTAAAAAGAAACGTATAGTATTTGTTTACTGTTCGGAGCTCGTCTGGTTTCCGGCATAGCTTCCGCTCCGGTTGGCTCTGCATTTAATCTTGAAAGCCTGAGCGTGAAATTTTGCACGCCGTCCACGATATGAAGACCCAAAATCCTCTCGAAGGCACATCTTTGCTTACTACCTCCTTCTCTTCAATTTTTCTGAGCAACTGCAGGCACGGTGGATGAGACTAACGTGCGACCTACTCTCCTCTTTCGGGCTTTCTCTCGCTTATCTAACGCTTTTTTTAAAGGACTAGTTGCGCCTAAGAAAGGAAAAGCTTCCTTGTAGGAGGCCGAATATTTTGGTTTTAATGATGTTATCTAGCTTATTTCGTGACATTGCACTGTACAGCACCATGAAATATGTGTGCAGTATTTATGAAGTCTCTCGTCTCTTACTACAAAGCAACGTAACTCATTGTGATGCAAGATTAAAAAGGTTTGCATTAATAATTTTGCTTTGGGAGATTTATAGGCTGGCTCTTGATGCGTGGTTATTTTTCGTGAATTTCATTGCACTGTAGCATAAGCTTTGGTTTGATTTTCTCCTCAGTAACAATGACAGCGGCACCTTTACTATTTTCTATCATTGCCAACCATTGCTGCCATATTTAGGGCGATAGTATTGAAGGTCCTGTTCTTCAGAATATTATAGGCTTGAGCGTCGGGTTAATCAGCGAACCATCGCGATTATGGCACTGGCAGGTGGTAGGTGGCGACAGGAATGGCCGAGAACTGATTATTCTGTTGTTTCTATGAATTAACAACATAATATCAGAAAGTGGGGAGAAGCTGCTAAACCGGGCTGCTCACTTCAGTAAGGAAGGTTGGATGATAATCAATATTCATAGAGCCCCTGTCAGGCGCGTTAATCACAGGTCACGTGGGCAAGTACATATGGCTTCGTTAAATAGGGACCTTATATATCGGGGATTCTCCTACGCTGTCATTCCATATGACTATTTAAAAAGTTTAAAGGTTTCCCACAGGGTTTTTTTTTCTCGAATCTTCGCAAATAACTTCACACCGATTGCGAGAACAAATGTCGTTCTTAATGTTTATGTAGCTCCTAGACTGCTTTGAGCGCATCAAAATTATTTTTATGCATCTCTTCTTTTTCAACTATAAATAGTGCAGCAAGTGAACATACTTTCGTCCATTTCACACCCACAAGACCTGCTTCATCAGACTCAGACATAGAAAAGAGTGCAGCTTGAAGAAATAGTGTGCGTAATAGCACGAAAGCCATTTTTTCCAAAGTTTCTGAATGTTTTTCACTGTTCTGCATGTAGAAAGACTCCCTTTACACTATATTCCTGTCAAGGATCTTCACAGAACGCTCTTAATCGCTAGCACGCAAACATAATTAACAAAAAACTAACACAACCTACAAAGACTAATGATAGACACGATGCTTCACACTAAGAGACAACGTTCCAAATTCGAGCTTGCAGTTCGAAGCGGGTGACGCGTTTCGTGGGTCCGGGCGACGGCGTCGGCGTCGAGGTTGCGTTCGGCTTGCAATGAGCTAGTCTTGTTGGCCGCAACGGACGACCTCCCGTTGAAGCGTGGGCTGACGCAACGTTGGCGTTCGTGGCGGCGTTGAGGTGAACCTCCTTGGCGATGCAGGCGGACCGTGGTACGAGCTTTGGAGATGACCACTGGACGTAGCAGGGGACTGAGTAGTCGCTCAATCCCCGGAACCGGTTCGAGAAGCGCAGAGAGTCTACGGAGCAGTGCCGTAGAATATGAGGACACCGGTACAGCAGCCGGGGTTGCCCATTCCCAGCGAGGGCGTCCCTCACCTCCTGGAGCCTCCGCTTCTCTGGCTTCCACCCCCTTGCCTCTCCATTTCGCGCCTTTTTATAACTCCCGCGTTGATACACGTCAGCCTTACGTCGTCTTCATCATCTTCTGTTCACCAATCAGCGCTTGCCATGTCACCGACTACTTCTTCTTCGCCTTCATAATCCTTCGTTGCTCCACGTAATTCTTTTCACTGTCGTCGTCTTTTTCGCTTTCGCAAAAAGCTTCTGCATTTGGCCTCTTACATGTGGCAATTCCACACACATCTGCAGACGTCGTCAGCATGGACTGAGCAAATAACAAGGTGAGGAGCAACACACCAGCGCATCTTCGTAGCTGGGTTAGGTTTCTAGCTTGTATATAGTGCTCCAAGTTATTGGTTGTCAAGTAGAGCAGATGCTATTAAATTCTACATTGTTTCCAACGAAATGTTCCTCTTTGAACATTTTGCACAATAATGACTTACTTCACATTTTAGAACGCCACTTCCTGATGCATTATTGTTACAACCTGCTAGTTGCAAAAGCAATTCCACTACGCCTCGCCGTATGATCACAAGTGTTCGCATTCATTAGCACCGACTTTATTTTAGGCTTTGGTCTTTATTATCCAAACTCTAGCATAGTCATGCAAGGTGCTCTCCAAATTGTGTGTCCCGCAGGTCACCTCAACAAGTCGAGAACACTTCGTTTTATATTATTTCTCATATAACTTTTATGCAAAACTTATGAGTTGAGCAGCTTGGAACCGTGCTTTGAAATAATCAACTTACTTCCTATATGAATGTAAAACTATAAAACTAATAGTCGCAGAGAAGAGAGAAAACAACACTGGACTGGGTGGAACTTGGAAATACCTATCTATAATATTTGACGAGGTATAGCGATTTTTTTTTTTGCTAAAGAGCTGTATATGATATCCCAGTGTAATAAAAGAAATGAAGAATGTAACGTTGCCCTTTCAAATCTTTACAACCCGCTGAAACAATTATCTTATTCACATTGTTTAAATTTGCTTTCTCTAGAAATTCATACATACTGCGAAAGGACCACGAAGGGTCATAGAAAACCGCAAATCTTAAGCTTCTCAGTGAAGTTTATGAAGCGAATGCGTCAATGCTTCCCTTTTGCGGCCCCATTTTAGGACCCTTGTTCACTTGCGACACTCATCGACGACATGTGAAAGTACTTTCATATTCATTTCACGAAAACTTTCTTAGTACCTCCATAACCTTACACATACTAGTCAGCATATAAATGTAAGCCACCACATTTTACATTAGGCTTCATGATACAGGCATAAACTTAGGATTTGCCTAGGTTGTACCACTATGCCCGCATATCCGAGGTGTAGCGTGTGCAAGAAGGAATCGAGGGGTCCTGCATTTGATTCCCGACTCTAGATATATTTCCTTTTCAGCACCTTAAATTACTTTTCATACATTTTTGTTCTAAAGGCATTTTTGTGATGTTGCATCCTGTACCCTAAAATGCAGGCAGTTTCTTTAGGTAAATTTTGCCATAGAAGATTGATGTGAATCTTCATCAACCAATCGGAGATGCCGCCTGTCTCCCACCCACTCTCCTCCGGTGTGTTCGCCATACAAAAAAGGCGCAGGCACGGTGGTACTTCTCTTAGAACTTTTGAAAGCACTGACTGACTAAAAATAGTATTGCAGCAAAGTTCAACCCACTCGACGCCCCTGGTTTAGGTCTGGTTACGTTTTCATTTTCCTTGGACGTCGACCCCGCCTCTTGAAGGAGACAATAAAATTATTGCTTTCATGGGTAGAAAAAGAGTAGCAAAGATTACATGTATAGTGTACTATAATAGCATTCACCTCACGACGTCATATTTGCGAAACTTCGGAGAGCTATCTTTGTGTTCGTGTTGCAAAATTTACCGTCTGGCGAAACGTTCTCACGTATCAATACGCCTTCGGCCGTTACTGAAGAAAGGCGTTAGCAATGCTAAAAGCCACGCTTCAAGCAAGGTGTGGAAACAGGTTTTTGCGCAATAGATTCTCAACATTCTGAGATGTTCCGAGAATCCGAAATTGTTTTTCATGTCGAATTCGAGCGTAGCATAGACGCTTTATAAACGTGCTCACACGTGGGGAAGCAGCAACACAGGAAGCGAAAAATGGTGCATACAACGTCTGCGTACAACGTCTGCATACAACCGAATATCCTTGAAGTGAAGATGAAACGCCCGTGACATATCTAATTCCGATTATTTTTCGTTCCGTTCGTATCTTTATATATAAAGAAAAGAAACGTTCTGCCTCTTTAGATCTGAGTTGAATAGGAACGCCTGAAGACGTTTACCTGGTTATTTGCAATGTTGGTCGCTTTTCTATATGAAGTGTGAGTGGTAGGTTATTGATTTTTTCGCTGCAGAGGCTATCTAGTTAGGCTCCTTCAGTGCTCAAAAAGAGGACGCGGCTTCAAACTCAGCTGTGCCAGCTGCTCTGCAATGAAAGCGAGAAGCAAACATCTTGTGCAGTGCAACGTCAGCAACATTTAGGCTCTCAACTCTCAACAAAAAAATTTCTGAACGCTTAACTACGGCGTCTGTCGTATCCTCAGCAGCTTGGGACATTATGCTCTCTATGTACCGAAAGAAACCACACTATTGCTGCCTTCATTCAGATGCATCGCGTATTCCACAACTTTTTGAGACACATCAGTGAAGTAGTACAAAAAATGAAAATTTTTTAAGAGGATAAACTAATGAAAAAATGTACACAACTTCAAAACGTACTGGCGCAGGAATTCAGCAGCTAAAATAACAAAAAAAAGTAATAAAGGCTGTAATAAATTTCAAGAAGTTCAGATTTGTTGGGCCACAAAATGTCCTTACTTTATAGTCCGAGCAAGTAGATAAACAGCCGCGTTAATCATCCCAGCACGTTGGTTTAAGGTTAAATAGGGCTATGCTACGCTGCGTTTTTCTTGTGGTGGGTCAAGATTTCTCGGACCCCGTCACTTAAGGTGATCTTTCCCCCGTTAGTTGGAAACACAACGCAACTGAATGGTACATATTTTAACACGACAAAGTTAAACCCTCGTGCTAATAAAAAAAAAAAACGGTGTTTTCCGCTGTGAGCGAAAATTGCCGGGCACTGCTCTAGCAGGTGGTAAACGGCAGGCGGCTTGTCCGAGCACCGCTATTAGCAGCATCCTAACCATAGGAAGTTTAGACCACTCTCATTAAAAAGTACGTAGCGATACGTCCCACTAACCCATATTGACGCGAAAATAAATATATGCTATAAAACAGGATGCTTTGAGTTGTTTACAAAACAAGAATGCTAAATATTAAGGATTCGTACCAGATTTCAATATTTAGTTTTTTGCGCTATAATCATTCCGAACATATTAGTGGAAGCTAATTTTCCCCAGTTAACTCACCGCAATGAAAGACGTATGTACGTCGTGTACATTTTTCACTTCATTTCGAACGTTACCAACCAGCTTAGGCGCCTCTGCATGGCATTATCGCCACTTATCATTGTATTAAACGTCAGTTTCAACTCCAGTGGAATAATTTTGCAGTGACGACAGGAAAGGCGTACACATCTGTGATAATGTGTAAGGAAGTATCGCCATTTTGGGGCAGTTTTTCCCTGGCGTAAAGAAAGCTTGATGAAAGTTTGGATTGAGTTACAATATTTTGCATTCCAGCATAGTATTCCTGAGGCTGAAATAGATTACTGCCTCATTTAGTGTCACATTACCTTTCATAGGTAGAATGAGAAGTATACGAGGACTAGACTGTATAAAACAGAACTGAGAAAGAGTTCATTTCCAGCTTGATAGATATGGCTTACTCTGAATCATTATTTTTTGTTTCTTCAACTGTCCTTTTCTCCTTTATATTTTGTTTTTTTTTTAACATTCCTAGCCCTTGCTCGTACTTAACTACTTCCGGACAACCCAACTATTCTGCTGTAACTATACTGCTTACCAGGCCCTTTAATAAGCCTGTGATCTGTGAAGAAACAACTGCGAGCACAGAACCTGCTTAGATGTTGACTCTCCACCTATCTGGCATTGTAATGTTTCCTTACGCTACCATCTTTTTATTTTCTATTTAGTGTTATTTTAGCAATGGTTCCATATCACAGAAATCAATACCCAAGTAAAGATTGTTCTTCAGAAGAAAAAACGTATTTAAAACCTGTTAGCGATCGCACTGCCCAGATGAAGGGAAGCCAAGTATCGAAAGGCTTGCTTGGCTTGCGCACTCAGGATTCCTCTCCACTCTTGTTCACTTTTCTGTCATATAACGCTTCAAAGGAATTTCGTTTCTACTCAACAATAAATAAATGGCATGCTTTGCGTATGTCTTTATTAGCATGCAGTATGTACCCAGGAAGCACAAGACCACAGTGAAATATTGAAAGCACATCACCAAATGGTGGTTCTACAGCAACCCAGAAAAGACGACGGTTTCCGAATATACAGTGTGCCAGTACGCACTAGATCGAACGATGAACCAAGATTCACGTGTTACCCCAAAGTTGGTCCCACTATTCTAAAACACTGGCAACGTTGGGCCTCCTCTGTTTCCTCGTGATAATGAATAAGCCGTGTTTAGAAGCAGTCAATGTTCGACCACTTTGTCCTGCGTCCTAGTGATATTGGAGCCATAGCTGGAAGCTTCGCAATATGGGAGCAGTTTGTTACGTGACCTCCTGGTATTGGACGAGCCGTTTTTAGACTCTGGTATCATTGGACCAACTTGTCCCACGCTGCCCCGACAGCCATGCCGGTTTTATATCTGGCTATGTTGGACCAGTTTGTGACGCGTTTTCTCGAAGTCGGCTGCGCTATTTCTAATGAATGGCCGCATTGAACAAGCTTATCTGGTGTCCTCCTGACATACCCTGTGTCGCCTTTCTAAAAACTGGCTACATTAGAACAGTTTGTCTAGTGTTTTGATATTGGTCATGCCATTTCAAAAAACCGCCGACGATGTTCTTCGCTCTCCCAATATTGTAAGAGCCATGTTTCTAGCGATGATTTGATGGAAATTGAATATTATGCAGAGATCCCTAAAATCAAAACAGAGTTCTGCAATTCTCTATTTTATCACGCACATAGAAGCCACTTCACGGTATTTTTGGCAATGGCATTTAAGTCGACTGGCATTCAAACGCATTATCAGCATCGCTTCCAAGCGGAGCTTCGGTTTTGCCTTCCGTTAATTTGCTTTATCATCGATATTCATCTGTGTCCTCAACATTACACTTTGCTTCCTGAATGAAGCGCGCGAGTCGTCCATGTACTAACTAATTTTAAATCATGCCATGATTAGGGTTTGTTTATTGATACTGGCGGTCAGTGAAATTAAACTTCCAATGCTTAGATAGCTATAAGATAAGATAAGATAAGATAAGATATAGATATAAGACTACTAACCCGGACTTAAATACATGATGTGCTACAACTTGGCGCTGCTAGTGGTCTGTGTATCTTGATGGCGTATCATCGATAAATATGCTCACGTTTCGAACAACGCATACTGTGCACGCAATACTTGACTTCAGCAGGCAGTCGGTTGATAGCAACTTAATTTAGAGTTCTACTTTGCTCAAGCACGAGCGGTAGTTTTCTCCATTGCAGCAATTGACTCTTACACTCATGAAGAGAGGTGCACCGGCTGAGTGCACGCGATATAATTCCAGACTACGCAGTATATCCCTAGATGGTGAAAGGCATATTCCTGCTCTGTTTTTTGAGGAACTTCATTCCTTCCCATCCGACGGTAAAGTAGTAAACCTTGATTTCTTTCGTAAATCATTGGACTTCTGAGAAATTGCAAATTATTGGCCCACGCATATGTTTGCTTTTTATGTTCCTGACTTGTAAGATTGTTATTTATTGAATAAAGAATGAGATGTTGTTATCAGTTGTAATTTCGTTCGTTATTTTTTGTGTTTTGGACTATTCTTTAGTGATGCTTCAGCACGTATGAAATCTGTGCCTTGTACAGCACTCCATCCTGTTTATAGCTAGCCTATAGCCCCAGTGGACGGGACACACATTCATAGAATCGGCCGACCTGCTAAACGACGTACGTAAAAAGAGCTGGACTTTTTTCGATCTACCAGAAAATGAATAGACAGACGATATGCTTTTTTTAGGGTAAGACGCCTTAGTTTATCAAAGAGCCTGCATCTCAATTATCATTTCAGTTATTGTTTTTTATCTGTTGTCACCTTTGAAAAGACGTTTTGTTCCACCATGAAACACCAGGCCACCGCACATGGCCGCATATATTATTCGATTGTTTGAAGCCGTTTTGGAGAAAACTATGACCGAGCAGCGCGTTTTTCGCTAGAAAGTAGAAGCAGCAATAGGTGACATAATTAAAAACAAACAGGATGGAAGAGATTTGTGCGAGCCGCAGGGCACTGAAGCACCAGATTAGCGGCTGGCGAAAAGAGACAAGAGGGAATTGTGATGAAAAAAAAGTGAGATGTAATAAGGAGAGAGTACATGGTTGGTTAAACATTATATTAATAAAGTCTGTACAGCCCCGCCGGGGTGGCGCAGTGGTTACGGCGCTCGACTACTGTCCCCAAGGACGCGGGGTCGAAACCCGGCCTCGGCGGCCGTTTTTCGATAGAGGCGAAAAGCAAGGTGCCCGTGTGCTGTGCGATGTCAGTGCGCGCTAAAGAACCCCAGGTGGTCTAAATTTCCGGAGTCCTCCACTACGGCGTCTCTCATAGCCTGAGTTGCTTTGGGACGTTAAACCCCACAAACCAAACCAAACCTAAAGTCTGTACACGAACGCCACGCGCTCCCGCGATTCATTAGCCGTGTGCCGCTCGCCGTTCGAGAAGGCCTCGAAAGCATGGTTTCGGAGTTTTCCCGTCTCCCCAAAGGCCTCCACGGCCTGCGGCGCTCTAGCTAACTTCTCTCTATCCTCCACTCTTATTCACAATAAACTTTTATCAGCCCCAGGCCGTTACTGCATTGAAGATACTAGCATTGAAAGTGTGGATGGCGAACGCGCACGACCCGTACGCTTTTGCCTTTGACAGAACCAACCCGTCTCTTCCGCCATCTTTCTTCCATTTCCACCCCTTCCCCAAAATAGTTGTAGCTTCCACCATGCGAGGAGCTATTTTGTGTTTGTGAGTTTAGATACTGACCTGCTCTCTCCCTTGGCCAACTGGGCGCCGCACAGCGCATTCCCCCGTACCCGTGTATCTGACTGTATACTGTGTATTCTCTGTTTTTTTTTTTTTTTTTCATTGATGGGGGGGGGGGGAGGAGTTAAGAGTGTTGCTTTGTGAATTGTCGGTATGCTTAGAGCTTCTAGCGGACTGCATATTCTTCGCCTTTTGGCCTCTTCCTTCCTTTCCTTGTGTTGATGGGTTTTTTTCAGCACATGTGCACGCCTGAGGAGCCTCGGAAACTGAACGGCGTGTTGGGACCCATGCCTTTGCTCCTGTCTGACCAGATATCGGACTTGTTTCTCGCTGACGGCGGGGCTGGAGAGAATGCGAAATGGCCTTGTCCACAGAAATGCCGAGACCCCCCTTGTCTCCTCGAACATTTGGGTTCTAAAGAGGAAAGACGTGACCGATCGTGTCTCTGGCCAACGTCCCCTTTTTTAGTTTAAAATTGAGAGTTTTCTTTGTTTATGTTAACGAGCGAGTCTCCTTGTAGGAAGTGCGCCTTCCAGCAACATTCATCATCGCACGATTCAACTCGGCATACGTGGACTGTTCGTATGCTGCGGAAGCTAAAAGCTACATCTGTCGCTCTGTGTTAGCTCCAGCGTAGCTCTGAAAGCCAGCCAAAAAAACCTTTTTGCTTTCAAACTTTCGAAAGTTAGTTCTCTAGTGTATGTGCCAGTTTGTTGAACAAGGTTGTTTGTTTAGCTGGTTAGTATTGCATCATAACTTTTGGAAGCGCTGAGCAGCGTTTGTCCTGCCCACTTCTAGCGTGTATGTCTGCCTCAGTGCTTCCAACCAAAAGTTATAGTGCCAGTTTGTTTTTGTTCGGCAGGAATAGAGAATGCTACAAGAAGCTGGAAAACATTTTTGATAACAACTCTTCGCCAAATGTCTATCTTGATGTGATGCGGAATGCAGTGCTTAAAGAATGGTAAGGATTGCCTCTTTCCTCTTTGGAAATACTGATCCTCCAAACTTTGACCACCGGCGCTCGAATTCTATGCTTGTCTATTTGAACAATAATCCTGATTTCTACTAGGTGCAGTAAGGCGCGTGTATTTCGATTCTATTTTTTTACGGATGCCATCTTTGGAAGAGATGGTAGTTTTTGATTCCTATGATTTTATTTTGAAATGCTTGCGGGGTTCGTTACATCGAAAGGGCGACAAGCATAAGCGGATCACTGAGCCTTTACACCCGCTTCAACCAGGCTCTATTCCCATCTCATAATTACCGCTCACAAACCTGGGTGCCTCATAGCAGCGCAGTCCCACCTACCTGCGCAATCAAGGTCACACACCCAAGAACAGTTCCTCCGCTTATTTCATGCATATAAAAGGGTCGCTTATTCTCAGTATTAAGATACTTCAAAGCGCAGGCTGCTCCATAAAAAATTTAAAATGGGTATGTTTGTTGAATGAATAAACATTGAGTATTAAAGGCTGTTTTCTCTAAAGCCTCCATTTAACTGGTTATTCTGCGAGCAGGCAGTGAACGCATGCATCTAAGAGCCGAATAAGAGTACTCTAATCCCATAATCATGCAGGAGAAGCTGCTGCCTATCCAATTCGCAATACCTATCGAACGCGCGGGTTTCAAATGGGATATAAATGGAAAATCCAGTGACAGGCCCATGTAGAGAAAACCACTGATTTGACAATCTTGGGAATGCCAATTGGTGGCGAAGGGTGTCCCACAGTGGTTATGAATGGAAAGCCAGCAATATGAACAGATTGATAGTATTGTGTTAGCTGCACGGTGGATCAATATTGGCATGAATAATGGTCCAGCAATAAAAAATGTAGAGAAGTTTCTGTGAGCTAACCAATATACACCTGGTATTGATCCGATTAGTTTCCAACACTGGGAGGAGGAAGAGAAAAGGAGGGCGGAAGGCAGGGATGTTAACCAGAAAGAATGAATTCCGGTTGGCTACCTTGCACTGGGGAAGGGGAATGGGGGATTAAAGAGGGAGGGTAGAAGTGGAGAGGAGGTGAGAACGTCACAGTCTGTACATCAGGCTATAGTCTCTCTTAAAAAGCGAAGAAGTGCCTTGTACGATTTGAGCGCGTATGGCTTTTGTGGCCATGATCCCAAGATCTTCCCTTCCGTTAAGGGGTGAGCGTCCAGACCATCCAATGCAGCACTCAGCGTATGTCGCTCAGTTGCAAACACAAGGCAATCACAAAGGAGGTGCTCAATCGTTTCATCAACGCCACATCGTTCACAAGCAGGGCTCTTAACCATCCCGATCAGGAAGGCGTATTTGTTTGCGAAACCAACGCCAAGCCATAGGCGGCACAGTAACGTTGTTTCACGACGTGTTCTGTGGTGAGGAATACGCAGGCGCAGTCCGGGGTCCAATGCCTTGAGGTGATGGTTGACTCTGAATGTGTTAGCTTCACAGCCAAACAGCGAAGCCCGCTCTCTGCGTCGGCTCTCGTTAACGGAATTTGGAACATTATAGGTCCAATGGTGGTGTACCGCTTGAGTTCACTGCCTACTTCCATGAGTATTAGTCTACAGCACTCGCAAAACAAAGTGTGTATACAACCACTCACACGCTGTGTCCTCCATTCTTGCTGTTATAGATGTGTCAGGTGCGAACTGCTCCATTCATTTACGCTTAGAAACATTGCCTATCAGTGGCCCTTAGCGCAAACTATAAACACGAAATCAAGAAATGTTTCCTATTTCAATGCAGTACAGGGCCTGGCAAATAACTAATAAAACTAACAACTACCTGTCGCAGTATTTATTGAATCAAAAAGCATGCACATGCTAGGTCTTTAATACAAGTATGCTAACGAAGCAAGCCGCAAAAAAAAAAAAAAACACAAAGAACAAGAAAGGGACAGGACAAGCGCTTGTACTGTCGCCTCCTCGTCTTTTGCGTTTTTTACGCTTTGATTTGTTAACGATGAACCAACACGCCTAAACACTTTTCTCTTTTGATAAGTATGGACGGGTCAAGTACCCCTGAATTAAATACCGGTAGAACCGTTTTTCAGAGACAATATAGAATCACTGCACGATTTAAACGGAAGCACATATTTAGTTATAAAATACGAAGAAATTTTTGGTTATTACAATGAGCATGCCCTTTTTTTCGATTATTTTAATGGACGTACATAACTGAAGCAAAACGTTTTAGGGGTTACAAAACCTGCATTAGGATAATTGGAAAACATTAGCGTTGAAGCGACATATTTTATTAATCGATGACTTTCTGCATCTGCATATCAACTTCGTTAAGATCCGGCCTCCACTATTCAACTTCTAAGGCTACCGCTCAAGGATGTGCAATTTTTTGAACTTAGACGTTGGTTTAACGCGCCAATGAGGACACACTTTGACGTAGCCTGCAGACTGGCTATCTGAGTGACATCCTCAAGCCATTGACGTCATGTTACTTATAACGCGAAGGATTTATCAAGTCTTATTACCTATCATGCCGCATAACTAATGAGTCATGATTATGAGACTATCGGGGCGACGTCATCAATCAACTGACTTTAACCTATAGTCGGAGAAGGTTTTGAAATTCTTGTACATTTAATTTTTTTTTGCCCACTGCCGTTTCGTTTCCTTCTTTTTCCTCAGTTTTTTACGGCTTCCTAAAAGCAAGAGTTACAAAACCATGCTCACGAGCCCGTCTTAGGTCGTAGTTAGCGCTGAACAAGGTGAAGCACCAGGCAGTTGGTACGACATTGTCGTTGTAGATAGGAACCGCAACCTAAACAGGAAGAAGTCGAGATGTGGGCAAAAGAAGCGGTAACTAGCAACTTAGCTAAAAGTGTATGCGCGTTCCAAATATTAGTTGCGGTTTACCTACGGTTAAATCTCAACGGAAGCGGAAGCTTTTTGCGTGCTACATTATTCCCCTACCACGCCCTATCAGTGTAGGGTGCTGCATTATTGGGGACACTTAAGTTCAGTCTTTAAGGGAATGACGCGAGAGCGTAAGCTACCAGCCTACATGTACAGTACCGCTTTAAGCAAGAAGTATTAATGTGCCGGCGACAATTATGTCTGGCTGATTCTGACATCAGCCTCACATTTAAAAGCAGCGACCCAAGTTGGCCGCTCCTGCCCGTGGCATAGTGGTAATTGAATTGTCATGGCAGGCAGATTCTATTGTCACCCTCCCGCATGAAAGAAGAGGACCGAGTTGGCGCTCTTCAGGCGCCGATACTGAGGCTGAAGGCTCGAGATGGCTGCCGTAGTGAAGCTTCTGGCTTCCGGTTCAAGAACTTTCAAAAATGCAACAAGCCAAGATGATACCGTGTCAAAGGTAGGAGACGTAACCACGTATAAAGTAAAGAGAAGTGCAATAACTGTCTGTCACAGGTTAAACCAATGCCGGGTCTCTTTATCTAAAAGCACCACAGATGGCTCACTTACGCACCACGTGTCGAGCCCAAGTCTGCTTTCCAAGCACAGGACTTTGGAAAGGACACATGCGCGCCTCAACCACCGAGCCACCACTGAGGGTATATTTTTTCTTATAGTAAATTTACTATACCCGCAGTGGTGGCTCGGTGGGTATATATTCTCTTATACTGATTTACTACTGTGACGTGATGTGATGTGGCGTGTCTTTTATGTAAGTGTACAAACTTCAACTATCCCTCTCTCACAACTTTTATATCCACTCATCCCCTTCCCTCAGTGCAGGGTAGCAAACAGGTTACTTTTACTGGTTAATCTCCCTGCCTTTACTCCTCATCTTCCTCTTCCTCCTATATTTACTAGCATTTTACACTGTTAAAAAACCTACTCATTTTGCCCTGTTTAGAAAGGGCAAGAAGCACACAGAGGATGAAGATTTAATCGAGTCATCTCTCCTTGAAAGAATATGAGAAGTAAAGTGGATACAACTAGAGTTTAACGGAATTCCACGCATAGTGTATTAGAAACAGTGTATTAGTTCCCCCGCGTGGCATTTTTTTTTTGTTTTTTTATACATAAGACAGTCTTGAGCAAGAATTAAGCAGTCTAAATTAAATATTTTCATTATTACTTGCAACTCGAATGCGGAAACATTCATGAATTCGGGTGGAGGAAAGATCGCTATCTTCACCATCCAGGCTATTCTCAGAACGCAACATCAAGATAAGAGGCTGTGCTCGCTGAGTTTCCTTCGGCGGCTCCACTCAGATTACAAAGAGAAGGAGCTGAAGGCTGATTACTCACGCCTGGGTGCAGCAGATAAAATGATTTATATATCGACGTACAACGAATGGCGCTTTCATGGCTACGTTACCACAAGTTTGCAACGCCGAGGAGATAAAATATTGCTCTGTTCAATTTAGTTTTGTCGTCCCATGTATTGTAGACGCTCACCCGTTGGTAAGTACTGAGCCAGTCTTCAACATCATGCTGATTAGTCCCGCTGGCGAACGGAGCAGGCGCAAATGACAGTTGCACCAGCTTGCATGTCTTGATGGTGGACGTCGTCCTTCATCGCAGGTCTAGGAGGAGTGCGGTTGCGGAGCTCCAGGACCAGCGTTTCCAACCTCCACCTAATGTAGAACGGGGGCTTGTTAAAGGTACTCGGACTAGATCTAGAAGCACGGCAGGGAAAGTCAGCGTACGAGCAGGTCCAGCGTGCACATCGATATCGATGTCACTGGAAACAGCGCTCGGAATCTTCTCCTTCACCTTTGCAGGAACATCTTCATATTTACGCACGTCCTTTTTTACTGCAATGCAATATAAATAAACTGTTCAGCTTGAAATGTATGCACAAACCTCAATTGTATTATACTCAGAAACGAAAGACATTCTCTATGTTTTGCGAGTTGAAAATTTCCAGGAACAAATATGCCGAACTTGTATAGTTTCTCTAAATTTACAGTTTTCAAGTGGAGTTCAGCGAGTACAATCGTTGTCGAAATTACCTGCTTGGTGAATGAGCCTCTCTCAGTCTTCCTTTCGATTCCTTCATGTTGATAATGTTACTCACTGAGACATATTGGCGACAAGGATCCGGTGAAGACGGACGGAGCACGGGTCAGAGGTCTCCAGTCATCATTCTCCTCTTCATATCCGAGGCTTCCCAGTCAACCTAATCTTATATTCACGGTTCTTACAATATTCTTGTCCTCCAGCTATATTTAAGTAAGGTTTGAAAACAAATGTACCGTGGTATAGTCTGATGAAATCAACTGAGAGCTCTCGAGAGTCGCCTCCCAATTGTGGAATACTTTTCTATCGCTATAGTCAGATTATTAGTAAAGACTAATTATCTATTCCAGGACGGGGGGTTTATTGCAGAAGCACGGGGGGGGGGGGGGGCAGTTCATGTACAGGCAGGTCAAGCACACGATGGGATAGCGACACCAGTAAAGACAGCACGCAGAATCTTCTTCCTCAACTTCACATATTCTTCTTCATCTTTACAAGGAACCCCAGAGCAAAGAGGAGCCACCCTGGTGGCTTACGGCGTGTGCAAGATGGCTGGGTTCTAGCAGTGCTTAAGGTGCTGGACCGGCACAGTCTCGCGGCCGCGTTGGCGGTGATCAGGAGTTGGTATCGGGGGTTTCACAATAGCTGTATACAAAAAACTATTCACTGCGGTTGGTGTCGATCCTACCAGTACAGAGCGATATCATCGCAAAGGGAAAATGGAGCATCGCGCCGGCTCGTGATGTTTCGATTGTACGACTTAAAGGAAGAGATTGAATTCCAAGCAAATGAAAAAGGTTAAGAACACAGGAATCTCTGTCAGTGATAAATTTTCTAAGGCTATAGATTATCGCAGAAAACAAAGCTACATGAAGCACCTACATGAAGTGATAAGGCATGTCATATGAACGACGATTCCGCGACGCGGATCGGCTGCTCATTGAATACTCAGCTACAGCCCTAACGACCGCCAAAACGAACTGGAGCAAGCAGTCATCATCCTGATTGCTAGCTGTTACAAACTTGAATTTGCGAAATTTAGATAAAAAAATTGACATTTCAAAAGCGTCCTTTGTGAGCATGAACCAGTCATAGTTTTTGTGAGTGAAACCTGTCTGAGTGGGTTTATGGACAATGCAAAACTTCTCCTGCCTAATTACGTAGCTCTCCGTAAGGACCGTGGAACGAGAGGTGGAAAGGTTGTTATTGTTCACAAATCTAGTATTATCTGCGTAGAAATACCGTCACCACCAGATCTAGAGTGCGTCTTGTGCACCATGGAAACCGAAAATACTTCCTTCAGTCAGTAGAGCGTACAGACCTCCAGGTACTACTGAAAAATATATGCCGTCATTAAATAATATTTAGTACCTCTATTTGCTACCACAACGAAGAAAATTATAATGGCTTGTAATTTCAACCTATCCCATATAGACAGGAAAAAACACAAAGCAGGCACGGCTGATGTGGCAACATCGCGTGCCTTTTTAGACCTCGTATTTTCCTTGAATATGACCCAGCCTACGCCTACACGTACGCACGAGTCTGGAAACTTCCTACTGGATCTAATCTAACACAATATAATCGATGTTGTGAAGTTCTCTGTCGCCTTTCAGAGAACACGATGGTAATCGTCCACCTGTCCATTAAATGTCAACATCGGCACGACGATAAAACTGCGTTATTTCTTGATTTCTCTAGGGCGAATGATTTGGGAATACTGGACTGCCTATAACAAGGCTTCGACGGTTTCAGTAATTTTGTAAACCTTGATTCTACGTCAGTAAATGAAGCTTGGGAATCGTTTAAACATTTAATTCACCACCGCATAAAATCCTTCATACTATGCGTGTCAAGAAGGTCTGCGAGAGAAACCCAGCGTCTGTCCGTGCCACTACAGCCACAACACCAACAACAGCCGTCATCCACCACCGATGATGATGATGATGAGCTCTTTATTTGCTCACAAAAAAGGGGAACGAGCCGATTGACTGTTGGACTGCTTGGAGAAGGTCAGCAGGGATTTCTTGGGACTCTGTGGCCTCCAATGCGCGCAAAATGAGCCGGCGCTGTTGGAGCTCGGTGGTACGCAGGAGGGACTCCCACACATCCACTGTATCTGTATTGTCTGCGTTGTGTCGCGTACATGTCCACACCATGTGAAGGATTGTGGCCGATTGTGAGCAGTGTTTGAACGTAGGTGCAATAAGATTCGAGAAACGTTTGCTATACAGCCACGGGTTTGGAAAGGTTCCTGTGTGTATTTTGCGCCAGTGGACGGCCTCGCGCCGGGATAGTTGCCGGTATGCAGGGGGATATAGACACCGTTCGAGCCGATAATGCTGGAGGATGTCCGTGTACGTAACAAGGCGTAGATGAGTGCCTTGGGGTGCGTCAGAGGAAGCGGCAGGCTGAGGAGGGTGCTCTGCCCGGTAGCTGAGTTCTCGGGTTAGAACATGCGCCTGAGCGCTCCCGCTGAGCGCCTCATGGGCTGGGGCCCATATGAGAAGACGAGGTGTAGACGGTAAGGGGATGAGCTCGGAGGATAGTGTGCGCCTGTCGGGATATACGACCTGTATCGAAGTTACCAATTGCCTATTGAGAATCCCTAACTACTATGGTGGAGGGGTCGGTCAGAGCTAACGCGATGGCAACCTCTTCCGCGGTGGTAACAGTTTGCGGCGTTGAGAATGCTGCAGGCGTTGTGCCAGTTTCGGTGCGGTGCCAATGCAACCGCAACCATAGCAGGGCGAAGGGGGTCGTGGGAGGCATCTGTGTATGTAACGTCGGGGAGACCGGCAAAACGTTTGCGGAGTTGCCGGGCCCGGTCGGCTCTGCGCTCTGTATGATACTCCGGATGCATACGTTTGCGAAGCGGAGGTATACGAAGGCATAAGGGCATGCGCGAATTCAAACTTTTGCGTCTCGTACAAGCCTTTGTTTGTGCGCGAATTGCCTACGTTGCCCCTTACCTTCGCCTCACGCGAACAGATTGAGAGCGACTGGATGTATCACTTCGCAGGGCATACAAGACAGCGTTGGGTATACCCATGTCCACTTCCACCACCAAACTGATGACCCTCGGGATTTCCAACACAGTCGACGAGCTGATTGAAACGACTCTAACTTCCCAATATGAGCGCCTCTCGCTCACACATGCGGGCCGTGCAGTACTGAGCCAGGTAGGAATCACTCCTCTGAGGGCGACTTATACGTATATGGACCTCCACCACCGAAGCAGTGGCTGGTGCAATGACGGCCTACAACAGATAAAATTCGGTGGCAGGCTAGCCCCCGTCACAAGCGGCGGTGACCTACTTGTCCCAGCCCTATGTTTTGTCTACAGGAAAGGGAAGGCGCTGTATCTGTTACTCGCGGAATCCCGCTATCCTCATGGTAGAAAAGGAGAACATCGAAAAGCGTTTCACAATTGCCCCGCCGGGGTGGTGCAGTGGCAAGACGCCCGACTACTGTGCCGGAGTACCCGGGTTCGAACCCGCCCTCGGTGGCTGCGTTTCGATGGAGGCGAAACGAAGAGACGTCCGTGTGCTGTGCGATGTCAGAGCACGTTGAAGATTCCCAGGTGGTCGAAATTACACCGTAGCCCTCCAGTACAGCTCCTCTTTTTCTCTTTCCACTTTCACTCCCACCTTCCTCCGTTCTCTTACGGCGCGGTTGTGGTGTCCACAGAAAACAAGTGAAACAGTTACCGCGCCTTTCCCTTCCCATAAATGAATCAATTTAGCGTTTCACAATCTAAGATCGCAACAGTGGCCCTCAGTGAGATCTGAGAAACCTAGTGAGGACCACAATGGCTATGTAGGATTGTGAAACGCTCTTCATAGTTCGCTACCGTAAGGATGATAGCGGGATTCTGTGTGATAGATACAGCGCCTTTCCTTTCTTGTAAACGAAATAAAGAATTCGGGTGAAGTCTGGTTCCTTTAATAAAATAATGTTTTTCTTCGACAAGGGGCGTGGGACCTTTCACATTCTACCAGGGCAGCATGAAAGGAATATTTGTAAGGCATCTGGGGAGAGGGGTAACATCGACCATATTATAAGGGAGTGCGTCAACTCCGCTGCAGTCGAGGAAGATATGAATAGCAGAGAGAGCTCGGAGACCCTGCGGTTGAGCGAAGACCACGCTCGGCAGCAATAAGCTGCCCGCCTGGGTCGAGGCCGCGAAGCCTTTAGTCACAGGGGCTCCAGCCCCCGTGCCCTAGGCCTGCGTCCCGAAGGTGGGGAGCAAGGGGCCTCTATTTACGACGGACAATAAATTTCTTTATCCAACCATCCACCTATCCATGCTAAGCTGACCCCGCCGGGCGCACGATCCAGGAGTCTGTTCGGCGCCTTTTATTTGCCGCTTCCTCCACGCAGCCAACAGAAATAGACCCAGATGTCTAGGAAGCGTTAGTAGAGCAGGCATACGTGGCGTTTGAAATTGATTTGCAGAATAGAAAAGCCTTATTATCTGTCAAAATTCTCCGCGCTCACATGAGCCACGCCGTAAAGGAAGGGAGGAAGGTGGCAGTGAAAGAAGAGAGTGAGATAGCGGGGCCGTAGTGGAGGGCTACGATCCGCCACGCTGTAATGGCTTTCGCCTCATCCAGTGCCTCCCTGAGTTATCCATTCCTTCAGTGTTGGGAGTTTTGCCTCCCGCCATACCCTCTCCATCGAATTCCACCCCGGTAGGGCGTAATTCTGGATCCAAATCGCAGTCAAATCACGAAGTTATTCTCTAGCAGCATGGCCTCCGAGATCCGGAGTCCATGTGCAGACGCTCCTCGCGCCTGCGCGGCAGCTGTAGCAGCCGTTTGCAGGCAACTTCCGCGAATTTTAATGGTCTTGAAGGTGTTTCAAACCAACAGAAAATCAAAAAAGGGCTACGAATGAAAAAGCGCGCCTGCATATTTTTCGCGCGCGCGTAACACATGTATTGGAATAGAGCGTAACGCTAGCGCCACCACGCAGTCACTCAGTGAAACAGACCGCCAATTTCAATACTATGGAGACTGGCCGCAATGCTGCAGGCACTGTTCTCCAGGAGGCATGGCCTCATCCCTTTAACGGTCCAAAGTGCCCTCTAGACTGTTTTTCTTAAACTAGGTTTTGGGGAAAGGAAGGAGCCTTGACCTTTTGTGTGCACACCGCGGAATTGTGGATACCTACACCTAACGAGGCCAATACCGTGTTTTCATTTTTTCTTGAAAATTGAACATTGCTTTGCAAGGAAGTCGCAGTATTTATTGATTTTTATTTATAGGAAGGGAAAGGCGAGGTAACTGTCTCACTTGTTTTTTGTGGACACCGCAACCGCGCCGTAAGGGAAGGGAGGAAGGTGGGAATGAAAGTGGAAAGAGAGAAAGAGGAGCCGTAGTGGACCACCTGGGGATCTTTAACGTGCGCTGACATCGCACAGCACACGGATGCCTCTTCGTTTCGCCTCCATCGAAACGCAGCCGCCGAAGTCGGGTTCGAACCTTGGTACTCCAGCACAGTAGTCGGGCGTCTTACCACTGCACCACCCCGCCGGGCCGCAGACAGAAGAGATTGATTTATAGGAAGGAAAAGGCACGGTAACTGTCTCACTTGGTTTTATGTGACTCCTCAACCACACCGTAAGGGAAGGGAGGAAGGTGGGAGTGAAAGTGGAAAGAGAGAAAGAGGAGCAAATGGAGAAGAAACAAAAAGAAGAGTGGGAGAAAGACGCGCGCCGCAACAACGGCCGTCGTCCACCACCGAAACGGTGGCGGGTGCAATGACGGCCCACAACAGACAAAAATTCCGTGGCAGGCCAGCCCCCGCCGCAAGCAGCGATGACCTACCTGCCCCAGCCCCATCAGAGGAGGAGAGCCCCATGCTATGGAGCCATCCTTGAACATCAAAGAGCCTTAAGCAGGATCTATCCACCTCCTCACGAAGACCTCAATAGAGAGCAGTCGGTTGCCTGGAGACAGCTACAAACACATACCCCAATCTGAGTCTACTCAGTAAAATCCACCCCACTACATATGAAAATAAATGCCCACTATGCGGAGAACCCCCTACACTCTACCATGTTACATGGGCCTGTCAAGAAACACAGGTAGCACCAATAAACACCACACCAACACCGGAGCAGTGGGAGGCTGCGCTGGCCTGCTCGACGCCTGACGACCAGCTCAAGCTGATTGACAGAGCGCGCAAGACGGCAAAGGCCACTGGGGCCCTGGACTGAGGGCCCCACCAACGCCGGGAGAATTCCCTTTGTGTAAATAGTTTTTCATTCATTCATTCATTCCGGCCCAGTAGTCGGGCATCTGTCAGACTTGATAGAAGGAAGATGGGAGAGGAAGCGGAGAGATAAAGGTCCCATAGTGGAAGGCTACAGAGTAATGCGGCCATCTCTGAGCCTTTAACGTGCGTGGACATCGCCGAATCCAGGGCTGTCTCCGTTTGTTAGGAAGTTAGGTTTTGGAGAAAGGCGTAGTATACAGTTGGGCGAACACCGCGAAATCGTGGACATTCCCACTTAATTAGGTCAAGGTCACTTGAATACTAAATTTATAGTCACACGACGCTTTCTATACCTAGCGAAGTGAAGCTGTCGCTTCCATTGTAAATTTGTTTATAAGAAAGAAAAAACGCAGTATCTGTCAAGTTGACTTGAAGGTGAAAACTACTGTTACGCTGACCGCTAGAAAAGCTGGCGTAGTGAAGCTTTCCTGTCAAAACATTTATTATGCCGAAAGCCTTTAATGGCTCATGCTGTCGTTGACAAAGTGCGTCCCGCTTTTCACGCGCTACCAGACTTTAGGGACAATGATCTCTGCAAACACCGTGGGGCGAGAGGGACCCTCGACCACATAATTTGGGAGTGCCCACAATCTCCAGGGATAGGGCAAAATATTACAAGTAGAGAAGCCTGGGATACCCTGCTGCGAAGCGCGGACCCTGCGATCCAGCACCGCACCGTCCATCTGGCGGAAGAGGCCGCAAGAAGCCAAGGGCTACCTGCCAGCCTCTAATCCGCGGGCGCACGACTCCCCGTTTCTGATGGAATTAAAAGTTGTACAACCAACCAACCCGCTTTTGGAACGTTCTGATTGGCCGAGGCAGGACGCGCTCCTGTCATCTGCAATGCCACATTTGAACGCGCGCTAACGAACGTCATGCGACAGGATGGTGTACCGTAGTCCAAACACACTTGCCGGAAAACATGTGATATATACTACGCCTTTCCTTTCCTGTAACCCAGTTATTGTTGTTGTGGCTGTGGCTGTGGAAAGAAGGAAAAGAAAATGAACGGGCCGCTACTGGCTCTGTAGCTGAGCCACCTCCGCTGCCTCGTGCGGACCGAAGAGAGAAAATGGTGAAAAAATGGCTGTGGCTCAACTTGCTTAAGCCTGGAGAATTGCGAAAGCAATGATTGCCTTCCTATGCTTGGGCTCAAACTTGGCGTGGCTTGAATGTTTAGCTTGACCGATTAGTCTATGTATAAGCACTAATGAGGCGATTGGTTGGCGTTAAGCACTCATTAAACTGACATCAGATTCTATAGAGGTAGAACGCTTTCGTCGAGCTGCATCTCGTGCCCGTCGTTTTGAAAGCCATTCTTCCCTTTCTTCGGAGGTTTCTGTGTCTCTTTGTCTCTTCCGGGCTTCACACTGGCAATCAGCCCTCTCCCGTTTGCCTTACTTGTCGATGACATAGTGAAGAATCTCGGCTAGAGCAGTCAACGCCAGCATATATAGCAGCTGGTGTGACGTCACAGCGAGAGTAGCGCCACAGGTCGATTTATTGAATGTCCTTTATTGAATGGAAAGGCTCATGGCCATGGATGGGGATAAAGGGGAGTAGACAGAATCTTCATTGTTTAGGTCGTCAATCAAATCATGTTGCTCTAACCAGGCCACTAAGGGAGCCATACATGGCAAATATCATCTGTGTGTTAGCATCAGTTTCTAGAAGGGAACGGTAGTTCAGACGGTAAGGTTTGATCTCGGAGCGTCCAGCAGAAAAAGCAGGGCAATCCCAGAGTAGATGAGATATGCCGCCGCGTGTTAGAGTGGTACAGTGGGGGCACGTAATCATTTCCTCTGTATGCTGCTGTTTGGCAAATGCTTTGATGCAGCTGCGTTGATGGCCAGTCAGCAGTAATTGTGACCTAATTTTATATTTCATTGCTGCAAATAAATAGAAAAATAATACTATACCATACAGTATAGAAATAACGTGCCAACAGGGCGCGGTAGTACGGCATGCGCTTGCCAGCATTCAAACTGCGCGCCTTTAACGAAAGCGGACATGCGGCGAGCTTCACCCACTTGGTGCGCTACAGTCAATTGAACCGCTGGGCCCTATGGATGTGTCCGCTCTTTACCGAATGCCTTTCTCGGAATGGAATGGAATGGAATATAGAAGTGTCCCCTTTGAAACGGAGTGGCAGCAGTAGCTATAATGCTCATTTTTCTCCCTATATCCTAATTATTATTTTAGATTGGTTAACTATCCATCATTCTTTTCATTGAATTTTTGTTTCTGCTTTACTAACATTATCTCACTTTTCTAATTTTAAACCATCAATCTTCCAGTCGCTTTCTGCTAGCTTCCACCGCCGGTTTATTCACTCGGCCACTGGTATCTCTAAACCCCTGTGCTTCAGGAAGCGTGACTGCGTCTGCATCGACTTCCGGATGGATACAATTACATTCGAGTATAATATGGTCAATTGTTTCACTGGAGTTACCACATACAGCACATGCGTCATCTTCATTGTTAAATTTCTTTTTTTTAGCTGCGTGTCTTAGGGCACCCTGATCTAGCTTCAAAAAGTAGGCCACTGCCGTTATCAAAGAAAGCTTCCTTCCTTATCTGCCTTTTCCACTTTCGGTATAATTCCACACTCTGTTCCTTTTATATCTCCATGGATGGATGGATGGAATATAGGAGCGTCCCCTTTGAAACGGGGTGGCAGCAGTAGCTATCATGCTCATTTTCCTCCCTATATCTTAATTATTGATTTAGAATGGTTAATTAGACCACCATTCTATTTATTAAATTTTGTTCCTACATTACTAACATTATGTCACTTCTCTGCTTTTAAGCCACCAATCTGCCAGTCGTTTTTTGCTAGTTTCCACTGCCGGTTTATTCACCCGGCCGCTGTTATCTCTAAAGCCCAGAGCTTCAGTAACAGTGATTGCGCCTGCACAAACTTCCGGATGGATACCATTACATTCGAGTATAATATGGTCAATTGTTTCACTGGAGTTTCCACATACAGCACATGCGTCATCTCCATTGTCAAATTTCTTTTTTGTAGCTGCATGTTCTAACGCACCCTGATCTAGCTTCAAAAAGTAGGGCACTGCCTCTTGAGTTATCAAATAAATCTTCCTTTCTGATCTGCATTTTCCACTTTCGGTATAATTCCACACTCTATTTCTTTTCCATCGAATTTATCCAATTTTTACCTTCTGTGTTTTTCACCTGTTGCTTAATGCTCTTTATTTCTCCGTCCTTGTTACTAGCATACTTACTAGTTAGTTTCCTAGTTCTTTTCCTTCATTGTGAGTCAACGCTTTTTAGGTACAGGTATTTAAATACTTTAGCTGCCCATCTGATACTGTCCAATTTCCTCAGGTGTTCCTCATATAATATTTTACTATGAGCTTCCCGTACTTCGAAAGATGCCCAGCCCATATCTCCCTGTACCGCCTCATTTGTAGTTTTACCATGGGCACCTAGTGCTAATCCTCCAACGGATCTCTGATTTGTTTCTAATGTCGACTGTACCTCTGATTTTAGGCGCAAAACCTCATTTCCGAAACTAAGTCCGGGCACCATAATTCCTTTCCAAAAACCCCTCAAAACCTCATACCTTTTTTATCCCCACAATGCCTTATGCTTCATTATACCGGCATTCCTTCGCCCTTTGGCCTTAAGTGATTGGTCATGTTTTCCAATGTATGCCAATCCTTCGTTTACCTATACCCCCAGATATTTATATTCTGCTACTCTAGGTATTTCAAGGCCTTGTATTTTAAGACCCTGATCAGTTGAGGCGTTGAAAATCATCAGACCTGATTAACGGCGCTGAAACTGAAGCCTAGAGCGTCCCCTTCGTCTCCGCAATACTTAACTACAGTTTGCAATTCTTCCAGACTCTCAGCTAGCAGCACAATATCGTCTGCATACATCAAACCGGGGAGGCGCTGCTCTACCGCCTTTCCACCTAATCCATATGACAGGTTAAAACCTAGGTTACTGTCTTGTATCCTCATTTCCAGGTTTATCATATAAAGCATGAACAGCACCGGTGATAGAAGACAGCCTTGTCTTAATCCTTTGCATACTTTGACATCCTCCGTACTTCTTATCCCTTCCCACTTAATTTCTACTTTGTTATCCCGGTATATTTCCTGTAGGGAGTCTATTATCTCATAACCGATACCTTCTTCTTTTAATATGTTCCACAGGAGTTCCCTGCTTACGTTGTCGCACACCCTGTTTATGTCCAGGACGGCCAAATACAAAGGTCTATTTTCCACTCTAAATATTTCGATGCATTGGGTAAGCAGGAACAGGCTATCATCTAAGCGCCTACCATTTCTAAAGCCGTTCTGAAGTTCTCCGAGTATCTTGTTACTTTCAACCCATGCTTGCACCTTTAATTTCACCGCCTGCATGGCTAACCTGTACATAACAGATGTTATGGTAATCGGCCTGTAGGATTTTATGTGCATCCTGTCTCATTTCCCTTTATAAATCAAATTCATTTTACTCTGCCGCCAGCTGTCCGGAATTTGCTTATTCGTTATGTCTGTTTCCAGAGCTTTTAACAACGTTTCCTTACTTTTTGGACCGAGTTCATCAATCAGCTTGATCGGAATTCCATCTATTCCTGTAGATGTGTTTTTAGGAATATTTTTTCTGCCTCTTTCCAGTTTAGATTGGTCGGTTCTAAGCTGCTTTGTATTCTGCTACCTTGTGTTGCTTCCTGATTTGCGGAGATTACCCTATCGTCGCTCTTAAATGACTCGGCTATAACTGATGTAATGTAGTTCACTGCGTTATCTCCCTTTAAACAATTTCCCTCGTTATCTCGAATCCGATCCTGCTTTCTTTGATTCTGCTTCCTTAGCCAGCTTATATGGTTCCAGAATTTTCTTGCTGCGCCTCTAGAGGCATCGTGTATATCAGCCAACCAGCGATCGGTGGACTGCCTTATTTTACTTTGGACGAGGGCCTGCACTTGAAGTTTCTTTTGTCGATATGATTCCCATTTTTGGTCGATTTCCTCCTTAGATACCTGTGCCTTCTTTGCCATTCGGTGTTCCCTTTAAGCAGCCCGTCGTTGTTCAATAGCTTCCCTGATTTTCTTGTTCCACCAGCTCCGTGGCTTCCTCTTTCCATTACAGCGGTTTGCTACTTTAACCTCCTGAATTTTCCTCCTTATGAGTAGTTCTACCTGTTCATAATTCCAGTCTTCCATGGGGCTTTTTTCTATTGCTTCCTCTATGTCTGCTGCTATCTGCGCTATTTGATCGTCGTTTAATTTTGTGTTTACGTTTTGTCTAAGTTCCATTTCTTTTTTCATCAAGGGCCCCATCTGTAGACTAATACGTTTATGATCACTTCCCAGACTACACTCCCCTTCTTCGTCTATTTCCATTTTTGTGACCTTGCTAAAAATTTCCTGCGACATTAGACAATAGTCAATGGTCGTCTGCCTTTTGCGGAATTCCCACATGATTTGGCCTTCACATTTTGTTTCTCTATAACTAGATCGTGTCGCTCACAGAAATCTAGCATTGGCTTGCCGTTACAATCCGTGTATCCATACAGATCGTCGATGTGGCCGTTCATGTCCCCCAGTAGAATAATATTGGCCCCGTTTCCAAACTGGCTTATATAGTCACTGAGACATTCAACAAGATCCCTGTTTTCTTGCCTGCATTGATGTCCTGTTCCTAAATAAACTACCCCTAGCCATGTCCTTATCCCGGCAATTGTTCCTGAAACCCAGATATGTTCTTTACAAGATGATTTAATTATTTGCCAATTTGTATCAACATACCTACCCCTCCACCCTTTTTTTCCGTTCTCGTTCTGTTGCATCCTTCCCAGACGTAGCCTTCTATAAACGGCGGATCCTCTAGATCCCTGAGATTAGTCTCGCAAAGAGCGTACACACCTATTTTGTCATCCTTCAACTGCTGTTCTGTCTCTAGCCATTTCGGTCTTTTTCTACCTCCTTGCATGTTTGTGTGGCTGATCCTAGTGTTAAATTTCTTTTTTGTACTTTTCTTTCTCGACCTACCCTTTGCCATTTTTGGGGGCTCAGCCTCCATTATTACATTTTCTTCTGCTTCACTTCTAACTACCTCTGTGCACGGAGTCCTTTTACGATGTGTCCAAGCGCCATCTACCGGATCCGCCACCAAGCTTCTCCGATGTAGAAAAATTTCGCCCTTTCCAGAGCTGGAGTCGGGGCTTCTGTCTAACTCCATCCCAGCCCCGTGGAGCTGGACAAGTACGTGTACTGAAATGAAACAGTTGCTCACAAGAGAAGTTTATTGCAACTCATATACACATATACTTATATACATGCCCATAAATATACTATATACTATACACTCTGTCCAACACTATATCAATCAATGATATACAAGCTGCAGATCCGTCCTGCACGACGACCATCGCACTAATGCCAAGCTAGAAAGCACACAATATTGCCGAAGGAAGGATGCACTAGGTGCGATCCTCCTGTGAGGGTACAGACCTCAACCTGCGACCATCATCATCCTACGGCTACCCCAGGCAAGGCCTCCCGCACCATAAGGTTTGGGGGTTGTTTTGTTTCGGGGAGCGGGCTTTTCCCAGCCAAGGGGCTCAAGCAATCCGGCCTGTTCCCACCGGGGCGGGGTCGCAGTGCATATGCACCACGTCCGCACCACCCCGGTGGGTCGAAGCCTGACGCGAGCAAGTCTTCTAATATCTCACTTCTAGTTTTTCGTCTTCTTCTTTGAAGATCATAATGGGGTGCCCCCTTTCTTCAAAAAACTTCTTTTCCCCCAAGTGGCGTCTCTCTCTCCAGGTGGAACCATAGTTCTTTTCTGATTTTGGCCTTCACTTCATGGAGACTCAAAGTCTTGTTCAAGTAGGCCGCTTTGCAGCGGGCCAACCACACCTGATAGTTGACCTCTGCCAGTGTCAAGACATACTGCTTGCGCCCTTGCTTTGGAAGCTGGTTAAAGTAACGCACGGTGGGGTATGGGATCCCGGCGAGGCTGAACATATCTCTCAGATGCTCTAGGAGCGCTGCGGGAATTAGGCAGTCCAGAAAGATGTGCTCCGCTGTCTCTCAGGTCAAAGCAGAAGCATAGCCTCCTTTATACTCTTTGCCCTTGTCAACGCGCCGCGCGGACAATAGAGCGGCGCCGTCGGGTAAAGTTGCTGAGGGCGCCACTGACGTAGGGGTCGAGGCGCACGGGTACGAACGTCGGCGCGGGCGGGAGCGCTGTTATTCGCTAGCGGGATAACTGTTTTTAAGCGTCAATCGTGCATATTCAGCATATTTACGGTGGCCGCCGACGATGACACCGACTTTTAACGCGGTAGCATTAAGGGCCCCGTGTCGCAGAAAAGTCGGTGTCGTCGTCGGCGGCCGCCGTCCCGCGTCGTTCGGCTTTGGCGTGAGCGAAAAATCCCAGAAGCATTAATAAATAAAAACGAGTAGAAAAAATCGCCGACCTGAGGAGTCGAACGTTGGCATCCGGGGTGCGAGACCAGCACACTAATTAGTCCGCCACGCCGGCTAGATGGTTTAAAATGGACAAAGGCGCGTCTATTGATTGCGGTGTTGTCTCAGAAATGTCCCTTGGAGAAGTGTATTGTGGCGTATAATGATAATTATGAGTATGTAAATTACAGAATTACAGACAACGCAGTTAAGCGAGTGGCAAATTACTTTTCCGCTGTACTTCCTCTTCGCTTGGCGTGCACGTAGCGCCATCATGAGTATGGCGCACGGAATAAGATAGGGCATGGCCTCCGAGGTCTTCATCGCGCCGGCTCGGATCGGCAACGATGTTGCCTGCGAACTACGACTGCAACTTGAGGCCCGCGCGTTTCGGCAAGGTGGCTGGCAGCGCTTCTATGTCCCAGAATCACGTTTCAGATCAATTACCAAACAGTCATGCTTTGTTGTTGTTGTTGTTGTGGCTGTAGGAAGAAGGGAAAGAAAATGCACGGGCCTGCTACTGGCTCTGTAGCTGAGCCACCTGCGCTGCCTCGTGCGGACAGAAGAGAAAATAGAGAATAAAAGGAAGAGGGAGAGAAAGGCGCGCGCCGCAGCAACAGCCGTCGTCCACCACCGAAACGATGACGGGTGCAATAACGGCCTCATCATCATCATCATCCTCATCAGCCTGATTATACCCACTGCAGGGCGAAGGCCTCTCCCATATTTCTCCACTTAACCCGGTTCTGTGCTAGCTGCATCCACTTGACCCCTGCGAACTTCTTAATCTCATCCGCCCACCTAACTTTCTGCCGCCCCCTGCTACGCTTTCCTTCCCTTGGAATCCAGTTTGTTACCCTCAGCGACCATCGGTTATCCTCTCTTCGCACTGCATGTCCTGCCCATGTCCATTTCTTCTTCTTAATTTCCACTAGAATGTCGGTAACTTGAGTTATTTCTCTGACCCAATCTGCACGCTTCCTATCTCTTAATGTTACCCCTACCATTTTTCGTTCCATAGCCCTCTGGGTTGTCCTCAACTTAAGTAGAACTCTCTTGGTTAGCCTCCACGTTTCAGCCCCATAGGTGAGTACAGGCAAGACGCAACTGTTGTATACTTTCCTCTTGAGCGATACGGGTAAGCTGCTAGTCATAATCTGCGAGTGCTTGCCAAATGCGCTCCATCCCTATCTTATTCTTCTTGTTATTTCCTTTTCATGGTCTGGATCTGCGGTTACTACCTGTCCTAAGTAGACATATTCGCCTACTACTTCCAGTATTTCGCTACCTAATGTAAACTACTGTTCCTTCCCGAGGCTGTTGAACATTACCTTAGTCTTCTGCATATTGATTTTCAAGCCTACCTTTCTACTTTTTCTGTCTAGGTCATCAATCATTATTTGCAGTTCATCCCCCGAGTGCTTAGCAAAGCAATGTCATCAGCAAATCGCAGATTACTGAGGTATTCTCCATCTACCCTTATCCCTAACTGCTCCCATTCCAAGTCTCTGAATACTTCCTCTAAACAAGCTGTGAATAGTACTGGGGAGATTGTGTCTCCTTGCCTAACACCTTTCTTTATGGGAATTTTGTTACTTTCTTTATGCAGAACTATGGTTGCTGTGCAGCCACTATATATATCTTCCAGCACTTTCACGTACGGCTCGTCTACCCCCTGATTTCGCAATGCCTGCATCACCGCCGAGGTTTCAACTGAGTCAAATGCTTTTTCGTAATCAATGAATGCTATATTTAAGGGCTGGTTATATTCCGAGCATTTTTCTATCACCTGATTGATGGTATGGATATGATCGATAGTAGAGTACCGTTTCCGAAACCCTGCTTGATCCTTTGCTTGATTGCAGTCTAAGGTTGTACTGATTCTATTAGCGATTACCTTAGTAAATACCTTATACGTAACAGACAGTAAGCTGATTGGTCTGTAATTTTTAAGGTCCTTAGAGTCCCCTTTCTTGTGAATGAGGATAATATTTGCATTATTCCATGGTTCCGGTACCGTCGATGACACCAGGCACTGCGTATACAGGGTGGCTAGTTTTTCTAGCACGATATCCCCCCCGTCCTTCAGCAAATCTGTAGTTATCTGATCCTCTGCAGCTAATTTCCCCCTTTTCATAGTTTCTAGTGCTTTCTTGACCTCGTCCTTCGTCACTGGTGGAACGTCTGACTGTTTTTCCCTACCGCCAATCTCATTACGGTCCTGACTACTTTGGCTGCTGTAGAGATCTGTATAGAACTCCTCGGCTACTTTGACTATCTTGTCCATATTAGTGATGACGTTGCCCGCCTTGTCCCTTATCGCATACATCTGGTTTTTACCTATGCCCAATTTCTTCTTTACCGCTTTAAGGCTTCCCCCGTTCTTTACAGCATGCTCAATTTTCTCCATGTTAGACTTCCTTATATCGGCCACTTTGCGCTTATTCATTAGCTTTGATATCTCGGCCAATTCGATCTGGTCTGTTGGATTGGAAGCTTTCATACTCTGGCGTTTCTTAATCAAGTCTTTCGTCTCCTTAGACAGCTTACCGGTATCCTCTCTAACTATCCTACCGCCTACTTCTACCGCGCACTCAGTAATGATATCTCTAAAATTATTGTTCCTTGCCTCTAGGGTAATGTCGCCATCCTCAGTTTGAGCTGAATACCTATTCTGTAGCGAGATCCTGAACTCTTCTGCCCTCTGCCTCACCGCTAATTCGTTGATAGGTTTGTTTCTTACTAATCTGTTGCGTTCCTTTTTCAGATTTAGGCTAATTCGGGACCTCACCATCCTGTGGTCACTGAATCGCACTTTCCCGATTACCTCTACCTCTTGCACAATTGCGGGGGTTGAACACATTATGAAGTCGATTTCATTTTTAGTCTCTCCGTTAGGACTTTTCCATGTCCATTTCCGGTTCGTCCGTTTGCTGAAGAAGGTATTCATGATTCATAAGTTATTGCGCTCTGCAAACTCAACTAGTAACTCCCCCCTGCTATTCCTAGAGCCAATGCCATAGTCACCTACTGCTTTGTCTCCTGCCTGTTTTTTCCCTACCTTGGCATTGAAGTCGCCCATTAGTACAGTATACTGCGTCTTTACTTTTCGCATTGCCGATTCTACATCTTCATAGAAGCTTTCAACTGCCTGGTCATCATAACTACATGTAGGTGCATAGGCCTATACAACCTTCAGTTTATACCGCTTATTAAGCCTAATTACGATGCCAGCAAGCCTCTCATTAATAGTATAGAATTCATCTATATTACCCGCTATATACTTATTGACAAGGGAACCTACTCCTAGTTGTCGCCTCTCTGGTAAACTTCGATAACACAGTACATGCCCATCCTTCAGTACAGTGTATGCCTCATTCGGCCTCCTAACCTCACTAAGCCCTATGACATCCCATTTCATGCCCTCTAGTTCCTCTAACAGCACTGCTAAACTAGCTTCACTAGCTAGGGTTCTAGCATTAAACGTTGCCAGGGTCAGTTTCCAATGGCGGCCTGTCCAGCGGAGCCAGGCTTTCTTAGCACCCCCTGCTGCGTCACAGGTCTGACCGCCGCCGTGGTCAGTTGTTCCGCAGGCGCTGGAGACTGAGGGCCGGGGTTTTATGGAGCTTATCATAGGAGGTTGTGGCCAATTACTGCACCAGGGTGGCCAACTCCTGTTCTGGTGAGGGAGTGCGTTGCCGGAGGTGTTCACCGGCATCAGGTCGCACCCCAAACCTGTTTACGCCATTCCATCGACACGCGGATTTTTTTTTTGTTCCGGTGGAGAATTGCGCGGCACCGGGATTTGAACCCCGGTCCTCTTGCATGCGAGGCGGATGTTCTACCGCTACGCCACCGCTGCACTATATAAGTAGATGCCGACTACGTCGAATGGCGTGGCGGGACATGGAAGAGGCTGTAGGAGGCCAATGGGCGAAGAAGTTGGCCGCTTGCGACGTTAGCACAGATGGCAGGAAGCGACGTATTTAGCTATGGTAGAAGATAGGCCAGGCCAAAAGAATCGTCTTTTCACGCGGTCATATGTTTTGTGAAAACCAAGGTGACCGGCAGTAATGTCATCGTGGAAAGCTTCCAGTATACGTGGGCGAAGCGCACGCGGCACGACTGGGAGCCAACAAGTTCCATCAGGGCAATACACGTAGCGGCGTAGTATGCCATCTTCGAGCTTGAAATTGCGAAGCTGTCGGCGAAGCCTAGCATTGGGCGGGTTCGAAGCGCCGATAAGGTGGTCGATGATGGGCCGGCAATAGGCATCAGCTAATTGCTGCGAGCGGAGTGTGTGTTTGTGCTCGGAATCGTCAAAAGAAACTGTTGCGATACGCGTCAGGGGAAGAGATGGTCGGCTGTGGTCAAAGGTGGAAATGCGTTGCGAAGAAAAACAGCAGGCTGATTCCGTAAGTGGGCAACGCGAAAGAGCGTCGGCGTCTTGGTGTTGGCGACCCGATTTATAAACGACGTCGAAATTGTATTCTTACAGGCGTAGAATCCAGCGGCAAAGTCGGCCTGTCAAATTTTTCAGTGAAGACAACCAGCAAAGAGCATGGTGATCGGTCACAACTGTGACGTGCCGACCATAGAGGTAGGGGCGAAACATTTGAACAGCCCAGACCACGGCAAGACATTCCTGTTCGGTAATGGTGTAGTTTTTCTCAACTGGATTCAAGGTCCGACTAGCGAAGGCAATGACTTTCTCACGTGAAGTTGCATCGCGCTGCAGAAGGACAGCGCCAAGAGCGTGACCACTGGCATCAGTGTGCAGGATAGTAGGAGCGCTGTCGCTGAAGTGGCCAAGAACGGGATCTGATGTGAGGGCGTGCTTTAGGTCGGTAAAAGCAGTGTTGCACTGTTCAGTCCACACGAAAGAGCTGCGCGCTTTAAGTAATTTATGAAGTGGCGCCGCAATAGTTGCAAAATGCCTTATGAAACGCCGGAAATATGACGCCAGCCGAGGAAACTGCGCAAATCTGCAGTCTGTTGCGGGCGAGGAAAGTTCAAGACCGCGCTGATTTTATCAGGATCTGGGCGAATGCCGTCATGGCTGACCAGATGTCCTAATATTTTAATTTCCTTCTGTGCAAAGTGGCACTTCTTGGTGTTGAGCTGAAGGCCCGCTGAAGAAAGACACGTCAGGACTTCATTCAGGAGCGTGAGAATGTCGTTAAAAGTTGCCGAAAAGATACCTACGTCGTCCAAGTAACATACACAGGTTCTCCATTTTAGGCCATGAAGTACCGTATCAATCATTCCTTCAAATGTCGCTGGTGCGTTACACAGACCGAAGGGCATAACATTAAACTCGTAAAGTCCATCAGGAGTTGCGAAAAGCGGTTTTTTCTTTGTCGCCCTCATGCATAGGTATTTGCCAATAACCTGAGCGGAGATTCAGGGCGTCATCCATTCGCGGCATCGGGTAGACATCTTTACGGGTAATTTTGTTGAGTGCGCGATAATCAACACAAAATTGTACCGATCCGTCCTTTTTTTTAACTAATACTACTGGGCAGGACCATGGGCTTGTTGATTTGAAATCTCGATTCGTATTCGAGATTTCAAATATTCGCACCCGCCTAGAAACAAACAAAAAGCAGAACGAACGGCTGTGCCATTTGTACTGCAGCCCTAACAACTCCTCTAGCCAGAGCTCCATTATTTTTGTTCTGGCCGATTGCAAAGGGTTCCCAAAGGGGGGCCAAGAAGTCAAGGTGCACGAGCAGGGCAAGAAGCTGTGTAAGCATCCAGCCTCCTTCATTGCGAATTGCACCTTGTGCAACTTGGATGTGGACGCAACGGCAGGCGTAATTAAGGTGACAAGATGTCAATAGCTAATAGCCTGGCCACGTGACCTTGAGCTTTGCCGTCAGGCTGCCGTGAAGTGGTCGTTAGCCGAGCATATGCCAGCTGGCTCAATCTAGCTGCACACCGCTTTCAGATGATTTTTCCTTTTTACAAGCAGTCCCATCTGGTGCTAATATAAGTTCTCCTTGTCGCTACATCAGCGCAGTTTTTCCAGTGTGCTGAAACCGCGCACTTGTCAAAGGCTGTCTACGCAATAGGGCTTCCTCACAAAGCTTCAATACTTTTAGCAGTCTTTCTACGTACTATGTATACCTTTCATGAAATAGAAGGTGGGGAAATGCTAGCATATCTTACACATCACTACCCATTGAGTTTTATTTTAGTTGCAATGTAGCTGTGTGCAAATTCAAATTAAATTTTTCAACCATTTTTGCATGACCATATCACAGACTGCATGCTAATCCTGCCTCGTGAAGCAGTTAACGTTTCTGTGCATGTCATTTTTTCTTACATGGTGCTGGGTCAATGTAATTTTGAGTAGTTTGGCTGCAAGGGTATCATGCTAGTTAAAAAAAAAGAAAAAGGTGACCCTGCCGGCCTATTTATCCTTTCTGTAATATTCTTTCAGACAAAAACTATAGATATTTGATAATGCCAATATTTCATATCTGCATTCTAACTGCATTCGAAAACTGAGATATTTGCACACTCTTAGCTTTAAGCAAGCTTAGTTCCACATTTAGTCTCAACGAGAACTCTGAGCTTAATGTACCGAAAATGCAGCACCTGCAGTACCACGCCAGCAACAATGTGAAGTTCGTAAACGACCTCTTGCCTAAGCAATTACTATGCAAGACAAACATCGCGCAAAATAACACAGAGTGTATTTAACCGCAAAACAGTGGCCCATCAAGTACGTGAGACTGCAGAGCATGATCATCTTGGCTGCCACTCGAGTCCTCATCTTGGTGTTCTGGTCCCTCTCCGGTCTTGTCTCAGCTGGCAAGCCATTCGGCCACAGAGCATCCTTGAATGCTAACAAATAAAAATTCAGTAGCAGGCTAGCCCCCGCCGCAAGGGGCTGTAACCTACCTATCCCAGACAAATTAACGTGTGTTGTGTCATGTTAACTACGTCTTTGACTTATTTTATTTTATTTATTTATAGGAAGGGAAAGGCGCGGTAACTGTCTCACTTGTTTTCTGTGGACGCCTCAACCGCGCCGTAAGGGAAGGGAGGAAGGTGGGAGTGAAAGCCGTAGTGGAGGGCTACGGAGTAATTTCAACCACCTGGGGATCTTTGGTGGTCGAACTACGTCTTTGTGTCACTCAAAAGCGCGACAAGCAAATGATTAGACGGTGCGAGCGGGGCACGATAACGCTATCGCGTTCGATTCTAAGTGGCCTCCAAATTTTTGATTGCGGTGTTCTCTCAGAAATGTCCCTTAGAGAAGTGTATTGTGGAATATAATAATAATTATAAGCATGTAAATCACAGAATTACAGAATACGCAATTAAGCGAGTGACAAATTACTTTGCCGCTGTACTTCCTCTTCGCTTGGCATGCATGTAGCGCCATCATGCGTGTGGCGCACGGAATAAGATAGACAGCGCATGGCGTCCGAGTTATGATCGCGCCAGCTCGGATCGGCAACGATGTTGCCGACGAACTACGACTGCAACTTAAGGCCCGCGCGTTTCGGCAAGGTGGCTTGCAGCGCTTCTACATCCCGGAAGGTTTAATAAATAGAAATCAGTATAGCAAGTTGCTCTATGAAGGAATTCGAAACAGAGCCTCCCTTCTCCGTGCACGCCTCAGCCGCATTGTAAGCGAAGGAACGCTTGTACGCGCGAACTAGAGCCGAAGGGTTCTCTCGCAGAGGCCGCTAGGGGAAGCGATGACGTCAGCGCTAGGGCATGAAGCGTCGGAACATGAGCTCGCTCTTGAGAAACGTGTATTGAAAGCGGTTGCTTCTGCCTGTGCCGGGCGCACTACGGCGTCTCTTGTGCTATCGCGTTACATTCTTAAAGGCGAGGCTTAAGCGTCCTCCAAATTTTTCTGCGACACGGGGCCCTTAACGCTACCGCGTTAATATTGAGGTCGGGTAGGTAGCTATTGACCGCTGTCTTAAAGCCTGCTACCGTTTGTTAGGACTTATAAGGCCTTTCGCCCTGTGGGCCGAGGTGCCGTTCTGCAGTAAAGGCCCGGCTGACGCGGGAGGACTTCGGATTAGAGCAGAGAATGGACGAACAACCACAGCAACCTCACTCTCATGTCAAGTTAGACAACGACCGAAAAATGCCAAATGGATAAAAAAGTATATCAAAAAGAAAACGTTTTCCTAGGTTATTGGCCACCTAAACATGTTTTTGCATGTGGCATCACAGCACGCGCAAAGCTGTTTTAAATATACCAGTACAGAAAGTAATTAGACATAGTACAGATTTTCCATAAACAATTGGGGTAGTATAAGCATGGCTTGAACCTTGTTATCCGGGAAAGCATTTATTGGCGTTTAAGTATGGCTTGAACCTAGTGATAGAGCAAAAACGAAGTGTTGCAGCGATAACCTGTTTGACACCGGCTTTTCAATCCGAGGTTATATTTATAATTTTTATTTAAATTAGGTTTTAGGGAAAGTAGGAAGCCTGATGCTTTTGAGTGGGCTTCACCAAATTATGGACACCTACACCTCACCAGATCAGTATTCATATTTTTACCGTACGTCTTACATTTAATTATGTTTTCAAATTTTTCTTGTATATAGTATTTTGGTTTATAAGAAAGGAAATACGCAGGATATGCCTGACATTCAAGGTTGTTCAAGGTAACATCGCACAACCCAGGGCTGTCTGTCCGTTTTGTTATATGGAACTCACAGCAAAGGAAAGGTGCAGTATCTGTCATACTTGACCTGTGGACTCCTAAACTTCGCCGTGAGGGAAGGGTGAGTGAAAGTGCAAAGAGCTGTGCAACAATGTGGTAACAAATTGGATTGAATTTCAATAAAACATCGTTCTGGACTAGTTGGTTATTACCAAAAATAGAATAAAGCATACCTAACCGCCCCACCGAGGTGGTGCAGTGGTAAGACGCCCGACTATTGTGCCGGAGTTCCCAGTTTTGTACTCGACCACAGCGGCTGCGTTTCGATGGAGGCGAAACGAAGTGGCGTCCATTTGCTGTGCGATGTCAGCACACAATAAAGATCTTCAGGTGGTCGAAATTACTCTGTAGCCCTCCACTACGGCTCCGCTTTCTCTCTTTCCACTTTCACTCCCACCTTCCTCCCTTCCCTTACGGCGCGGTTCAGGTGTCCACAGAGCAAGTGTGACAGGTACTGCGCCTTTCCCTTCCTGTGAACCAATTATTATTATTAGCATACCTAACCCACAGAAAGCAGCTTGTTTCTCTTGATAATGTAGCCAGCTCTAGTACAAATGTACCATCAGGCTTTCCGCAAGGATCTGTGATCCTTTGCTTTTCCCTTGGTTTTTTCTTTGCATATCAGCGATATGAAGTAAATCGGTTTTTCACTAGGTATAACAATTAAACACTAAGTAGTACAAGACTTTATTGAGGCGCAACAGTTAGGCGCCTAATACATCAATGGCCTGCTGGACGAGCAGGCGCTGTTCTTCACCCTCAGCACCAAGCCAGTCCACCCAGGTCCAAATAGTATGGGAGGAGGTGGGAAAGAATACCGATTACAATGCAACTGGACATGAAAAAAGGCAGTGTGAAAGGTTGGCATAAGGGGAAGGGAAGTTGGGGCATGATGGATCGCGACGGAATTTGTAGAGATATAGCCGGGCAGGGGTTATGAGTGTGTTCAACTGTATTTGCCGAAGGATATGAGCCTCCCGAACGGAAAGGTTAGGATGAGGGTCGGGGTAGAGCTTGCGGTCTAAGTGAGCAGCATTGTAATATTCGGTGATGGTGGCGCGAAGAGACACTCTCGATCCACCCTCCCAGGATCTTGACCACGGGATAAACGGTGGCCGGTTATGCGTTTCACGGGCGAGCTGTTTCGCCAGCTCATTGCCGTCAATCCCCGAGTGTCCAGGGATCCATCGGAGGAAGACGGGGCAGGGCTGGAGTGCAACGAGTGCAACCTCGTGCTCCGTGGACAGATGACGTGTTAGACTTTTAGATTGAATGGCTCGGACGGCAGCCTGGAAGTCAGAGTATATAATATACTGAGGCACAGGTGGGAGAGAATGGAAACTTTGAATTGCATGAATGATGGAGAGGGCCTCAAGCGAGATAATATCTGGAGGGTGGAGAAAGGGGCCGCTAGTGTGTGTGACAGGGGCAGATAGACGAGGATGAAAGAGGACCTGGCTTCCAGATCCGCAAGGAGCCACATAAGAGGCATCCTTGTAAGATGGGTATTGAAGGGCGGACTATGATGAGAGGCAGCAGCATGTCGGCGGCCAGCATGCAGGACCGGCGACATATTGGCTGGAACAGGAAGTATACGGAGGTTTGCGGCCTCTGGAGGGGAAGGAGTTGGCAGAGGGACTGACTGGATGGGAGAAATGTTAGCCTGGTTAGAAGCCGGCTTCCATGAACTGTGCCCAAGAGGCGAGCTATCTGTCGGTCACGATGAAGGGAAAGGAGACTGCGAAGAGGATAAAAAAGCCCGGTGGCATAAAGCTTATCGGTGGAAGTTGTTATGGCAAGACAAAGAGCAGCTTTATAAAGGCCGTGAAGAGCTGTTGCAAGTGTGTCTAGCTGGCCCTGGGTGAATGAAGATATGATATAAAGTAAAGGAATTTGTTAAAAGCCAGCGTCTGAGCCAGTCGACAGGCGTGAGCTTCCCTCAGGCCAGAGGACCGTCTCACAACTCGGCGAAGTAAATGGGTGAGGGACTGACAGTTAGCAACAGCCGCATGGAGAGCCCGGACATTTTTGGCGGCATGCAGAGGCATGCCAGGAACGCGGCAGTGAGAAACTTTGGGGATTGGGGAGCCGTCCAAGGTAAGGGATATCAGTGAGTTGTGAGCTCGTTGATAAACAGAATGAGTCAGAAGTAGGAGTTCTGACTTCTCGGGCGCGGGAGATAGGCCTGCATGGTCAAGAAGGCAAGAAATGATATCTAATCCCTGTTGAATGGTGTCTTGAACGTGACCAGGAGATCCTCGCGAGCACCACAGAGTGATGTCATCGGCGTAAAAGAAATGCCGAACATTCGGGAATAGACGATAACTGAACCGCGAGTGGAGCCATGGCGATATTAAAAAGGGCGGGTGAAAGAACGGCACCCTGCGGGGTACTCCGGCTGAGACGGTGTGGTGTAGAAGTGAATTTCAATGCTCGGAAACGGGCCTCGCGACTAGAAAGAAAAGCTCGAATGTAGATATACATTCGGGAGCCGTAGCCGGTGCTGGAAAGGCAGGTAAGAATATGGTCATGGGAGACGCAACCGAATGCCTTGCGGACATCGACTGTGATCAGGGCGTGAAGCTGAGAGCTACCACAGGCTACGAAAGTACGCTGGAGTATAAGGAAATGGTCCTGTGCAGATACGCGGGAACGAAAACCAATGAGGGTATGAGGGTGCGAGTTTGAAACCTCCAAATGCCTATTAAGCCTAGTGAGCGCCATTCTTTCCATCGTCTTGCCGACACAGGAGGTCAGAGAAATAGATTTGAAAGGGCTGGAGGCTTACCAGGAGGCTTACCAATGAGAGAAATAAGTGAAGTCCAGGACGATGGCAGAGAGCCTTCTTCCCAGGCGGTGTTATAAAGGTTGATAAGGGGCTCTTTTGCGTTATCGGGAAGATTGCGAAGAGCGGAGTGACTCCATCTTCACCGGGAGCCGACCGAGTGGCGTTAGCAAGAATTGCAGCTTCAAGCTCGCGCAATGTAAAAGGGGCGTCGAGGTCATTGCTTGCACAGCCTGTGTATTCAGGGTAACAGGGGGACAAAGGGGGTGGGAGATAAAGATCTGCAAGAGTTTCGAAAACCTCATCGGGAAATTTGTGGCTAGGGCTTTGGCAAGAGCCGGGCAGGGGCAGGATTGGCACCAAGGAGGGTTCGAAAAAGAGTCCAGGTTGATTTTTTATGGAGCGCCGTGTCAAGGTTGTTGCATAGGGTATTCCAACGAGAATCCTGAAGCGTAGCACAATATGTCACGATATCGTCTCGCAACTTTGAAAGCATGGTCTGCAGTTGGATGTTGCGGTGTTGCAGTCTGGCGGTTCGCAGAAGCTTTTTGCGACGCTTCCATAGCCTAATGAGATTGGGATCGGGGTCAGAAGTGGGATATGCAGCGGTCTCCGTGCGAGCAGAGGATGAAGCCGCTTGGAGAAGGGCATTAGTCCACTCTTCATAGGACTTGAATGAGGTAGAGGAGAGGAGACAGCGAAAGGCCTGCCAGTCAGTATGTCGAATGCGCTGCTTGCGGGCGGGTATTCGAAAAGGGACGGAGATGAAATTAATATAGTGATCACTAAGAAGGGTATAGGGAGTGGCTGACCACTGAGGTGATATAGGACCAGCACAGTGAGGTCAGGGGTGGTGTGGCGTTGGGAGAAGGTGCCCGCCCTAGTGGGTACTCCGGGGGTGTTGAGGAGAGTGAGGTGAGCTTGTTGGGCCATAGAGTGGAGTAGGCGGCCAGCACGAAAGGTCTGCGGATAACCCCATAGTGCGTGCGGGGTATTAAAATCGCCGCAGAGAAGTATAGCCGTATGAGAGGGCAGTGTGTTAAGAAATTTACCTAGGGCCGTGAAATGTGTAGCGTGAGTGGGGGGTTGTAGAAGGACAACAGTGCCAGGCTGAGGAGAGCCTGAGGAAGATAGTAGAGGGTGCCCACTAGGTAGGATTGGAGCGATGATGGAATTTCAAGGGCTGCTACCGAGAGGTCACAGCGAACGTAGAGTGAAATGCCCGGTAGCCAGGGACGTTAGCGGAGCAGCGAGTTTCCTGTAGGAGAAGGAAGTGGGGCAGAGAGGGGGGAGTAAGAAGATACTGGTGTAATGGAGTGCGGTTAGTATTGAGATTGCGACTGTTCCACTGAAGTATATTGAGGTTCTCCATGTTGACATCTAACTAATTTGATTGCGCTGTGGCGCGCCATCGCGCTTCTTTATGGGAGGTGGAAGAGAATCCGTGATGGCTTGCAATGAAGTCTGAAAGGTGGAGATCAAATTAAGGATGCGTTCGAACTGAACATTGACCTGAGTATTGAGGCTATTGAATTTTGAATTTGGCATCAATTTGGGGGATAGTTTCCTCATGGTGTTGGAGGCGGCGCTCATGGTCAGACTGGTATTTGTGACAGTCAGGGACGAAATTCTCTATGTTTGAGAATTTGGAATCTATTCTAGTGAGTAGCTGATCCATGCGAGCCTCAAGAGCATCTAGGCGGCGATCGATGCTGCTGAGATCTTGTTTCAGGGGGCGAATGGCCACTTCCAAACTATCCACACGGAGCTCGAGGGTATGAAAGCTTTCTTCAATAAAAGACGGAAGAGGGGGCGAGTGGGAAACGAGTGACTGTGGAGATTATTGGAGAGAGTAACGAGGCTTGGGAATCAGACGCGTAGGACATTGACGAGATGGAGAGCACCCGAGTTGAAGTTGTGAGGGTGCCTGTGTTACTGCTGCGTAGGAACCGGGAAGGGAATAGAACGCATGCTCTGCAAGAGGAGGATAGCCGTCGTTTATAGAGGGCTGCGGAGGAGCCGGCTGAGTGACCTGGCGAGGGTTGACACGCTGTTGGTAGGCGTTCTTGGCACACTCCTTGTTTTTCTGCTTATAGTAGGGACAAATAGGGGCGAAAGTAGCTTGCTCGTTTGTCTGGCAATACCGGCACCAGGGCTGCGTGCACTCGTGGACAGAGGGCGGTGGGGAGATGGGTGAAGTGCACTTGGAGCAGTTAACGGTGGCACTAGAGCAATGATGTGCGCGGTGGCTAATCTCGAGACAGCGCGTACATGCAGGAACGCGGGGTTTGTGATGGCGGCATCGAAATGCCACTCGACGAAAGTAAACAGTGCGGGGGATGACAGTACCAGCAAATGATATTAGTACTGTTTCGGTGGACCCCATCATGCGCGCGGTTATGATATCGGCTGTGTATGTATCTAGGTCCCTCATGAGATCAGCGGTCGAAAATCCGCGTTCGACACCATGTATGACACTGAGGCAAGAAAGAGGAGGTTTGACAGGGTAGGGACGGACTTTCACGAGTTTACCGGAGAAGTTGATGTGGGCGATATGCAACAGAAGGTTGGCAGTGAGGTCAGAGTGCGGTTTCAGAAAGACCATGTTCAACACTGGCTTGGTCTCGAGGGTGAGGTCGTTACAGGAGCCTTCAGAGAGGTTGGCAGCATCGATTATTGTTTTAAGTAGTTCGTAGGGCCGAGTGTGGGCAGATAGGGTGCCAGGCGGGAGCTGGAGCCCGACCGATACTACGTCCAGGCGAGATCTGGCACGTTTCGCGGCCTTGCGAGTGGCAACGACCGTTTGCCAGCCGTCGTCCGGGGATGGAGTGAAGTCCATGGTCGGGTGGAGTACAGCGGCCGTGAGATCCAGCGGGTCAGAAGAGGCGCCTGCCGTCACTTCATGAAGAGGAGGCGAGTCTGAAGCAGACGACGGAGCTGGCGGTCCATGAGGCGGCGGCGGAGGCACTTGAGACGCGGGCTCGGGGGTGCGCGTCTGAAATGTATGGACGAGGGTCGGCGGTGATGCGGCTGGTACAGCAGTCCCTTGCGGCTGGTGCAGGGTACGGTCAGGCATGCGTTGAGATGCGGGCTCGGTGGCACGCCTCTGGGATGCATACGTGAGGTTCGGCGGCGATGAGGCGGGTGCAGCAGACCCCAGCGGCTGATGCAGGGTGCGGTCAGGCATGCCGGCAGTCTGCGTTTCTGTAGGCTTAGCAGGGCGTGGCGCCGCTCCAGTCCTCTTAGAAGTCCTGGCTAGATGGTCGAAGGCCTTGCCTTGGTAAAGATAGTATCACCAGGTTCCTTGGAACGTGAGGGATCGTTTGATGCGAGTCTCGAAGCAGACGGAGTCTGTCGTTAAGTGGTAGGGGCTGAAAGAATGGAGCCCGTGAAGAAGCCGTGGCGTGGGGATAGCGCCACCAAGCGAACATTAAGCGTACGATGTATACTAATATATAATCCTGTGATGATCACAACAGACCGAATGACCACCTCGACATAGTCAGCACCTAGAGTAAAAAGTTTAAATGGTCATGAATACAGAAATGATGGTTTGTATGCATATGATGCGCAAAAACAGCCACTTTGCCTTTTCGAATAAAATTGGAAATGCCATCTTCAAATTTATCACTGAATTTAGATATTTGGGCGTGTCTCTTAGACACGACCTAAACAGGTTATCTCACGTAGATCAAGTCTGTGGCTTTGGACACTGCGTAAGAAGAATTCTGACGCCACGCCAAAAGTGAAGATGGCGTATAAAATAACAATTTGATCATTACTTACCTACGCAAGCCCCGATTGTGTCTATTTTTAATTGTGAACGTGTGCAGAACAAGGCTCTTATGTTCATTTATACTCCTTATTCTAGAATGCAGTCACTATCATAACTTAATAATAAATCTGTGCTAACGACTGTTAAGAAAAAATGGAGCACAATTGGATTCTTTTCTTCTACCCTATCGTCATCATCGTCAGACTGACTATACCCACTGCAGAGCGAAGGCCTCTCCGACATTTCTCCATTTACCCGGTTCTGTGCTAGCTGCATCCACGTGACTCCTGCTAACTTCTTAACTTCATCCGCCCACCTAACTTTCTACCACATCTGCTACGCTTTCGTTCCCTTGGAATCCAGTTTGTTACACTAAGCGACCATCGGTTATCCTCTCTTCGCTCTACATGTCCTGCCCATGCCCAATTCTTCTTCTTAATTTCCACTAGAATGTCAGTAACGTGCGTTATTTCTCTGAGCCACTCTGCACGCTTCATATCTCCTAATGTTACCCCTACCATTTTTCGTTCCATAGCCCTCTGGACTGTCCTCAAATTAAGTAGAACCCTCTTGGTTAGCCTCCACGTTTCGGTTCCATAGGTGAGTACAGGTAAGATGCAAGCAAATATTGCATGGCTAGTACAAAATAAACGTCAGAAGATATATTGTAACCGATAATTCTACAATTCTACCTTATCAAGGACACTACACAAAAAACAAATCAAACCACTTACTTACAAAATAGAATTTTTTCGTTATTCTTTTCTCGTGAGGCCAGTAGATGACTGGAACAAACTACCCAATGCACTTGTTTCAAAATCCGAGGCTAAGGGTTTTGAAACTGCACTGCGAGAGCATTTCATGATATAATTAAGATAAATTTTCTACACCTCCCTTGCTACCATCTGTTTATAGGAGCATTGCTTCCATATTTTCTATCTATTATAAAGCTTGTCAGTGGGATCTGCTCTTGTATAATATTTGTACTTTCTGCCATGCACTTTGTTTTTCTGGGACTAACGTTTTGAACACTTTTCATTTCTCTCTCAACATAGTTGGTTATATCATGGGCGTTACGTGCCGTTATTGTTGATGCCCGAAGAGTTTTGTCATTTGTTTTCCTTGTATATTATGTTCAGAAAGTGTTGGTAATATCTTCACGCACAAAATGCTACTCTTGCCTTTTGCCTGTGCAAGCAGTATGAATAGATAAATAAATAGAACTCTCTGACAGAAGAGGTGCGCTCAAAGACACGATAAGGCCGTGCTATTGGCATTTAACTTCGACGAGAGTCCGGAATTACCTAAAGGAATCCAGGCCCACAAAAGGCTGCCAGAGAAAAATCGCGGTTTCGTATGATGGTTGCCGGTGGGCGAATTCTGATGGGACTTGGTCTCAGTCGTGAGAGCGCGCGATTCGGCGACGCTCTTCTTCGTGTAGGGCAGCTTCAAAAGCAGGGGTATCCTCATACGTCTGCATAGTTGGTCCGGCAGGGTGGAAACAAGTGGAGCAGAAGGGTTACGGGCTTACGGCCGTAAAGAAGATAGAACGCGCGAAACCGGTGGCTTATTTTGAAGCGGTAATGTACGCCTACGTTACATACGGAATAACGAGATCCCAGTTGTAGTGGTCGGAGGAGACGTACCTACAAACCATGTCGCCAAGTGTACAGTATAAGTGTTCAGTTAGTCTGCTGATGATAGGTGGTGCATGATCGAATAATTATGTGCCACTTGTTGAGTAGGGCTTTAAAAAAGTTCACAAGACCTGTCCTCTGTCTCTGAGTTACAAGCGAGGTGTGTTATAGCGAAGGATGATTCTCTGCAAAGTGAACGAGGCTACATGTGACACTGTGGCAGATGGGGGGCCAGCGATTTCTACTAACATCCTAAAATATTCAAACGCTAATGTCATGGTGGGCAAGGTAACATCTGCAGCTCTCAATAAAAATTATAAGAAGGGGACATGCGACGTTGACATGTGAGGCGTGAGCAAACGTATTTGCGATCCTTGTTTACTCCGTGGTTACTGCCACGCCAGTTGGGTCGCAAGCATGAGCGATGGTACGTCTTGATCGTTCCCGCATGGTCGCTTTGTGGGTTCGCTTGGAAGTAGTAAGTGACATGCGAGCGCAGGTGGCGGTGAATGACTAGCACCCATTTGCGGCCATCAGCGGTGTAGTTGCGGTCATAAAGAAAGCTGTCATGAATGACGAAGTGGGATGCTTAGGGGCGAAGCGCATGCGATGGAGAAAAATTGATAGAGAAGCGACCTAGGTGAGTATCCGCTGCGCAGAAGACATGCCACTGATGTGAAGCGACGACGTGAAGGCGTCCAAAGTGGAAAGGGTGACGATGTCAGCAGGAAGGGGACAGCGAGAAAGGGTATCATCGTCCAAATGCTTGCGACCATAGCGGTAGGCTACAAGGACATCATATTTCTGCAGGCGAAGAGCCCACCTGGAGGGTCGGATGGGAATTTCAAGGAGGAAATCAAGCAAAGTGTATGGTGGTCATTCCTAACTTCAACAGAGCGGCCAGAGAGGTAAGGGCGGAATGTTTGGTAGAGCTCAAACTATAGCCAAACCCTATTTTTCAGTGACTGAGTAATTGGACTCCCCCTGCGTGAGCGTTCGACTTGGATAGGCGACAACGTGCTCAGCAAAGCCAGATGTCTGCTGAGCGAGGGCAGCACCGATGTCAGAAACACTGGCGTCTGTGTACACTTCAGTAGGGGCATCGGGTCGAAGTGAAGCAGCACGGGCGGTGTCATGAGGATTCGGCGCAATGTATTGAAGGTGTCGTCGCACGATGGTGACCAGAGCGAAATGTCGGAACTGCTCGATGGTCCTTGCTGTGTGAAAAAGGCAGCAATGGAGGCAAATTTTCCAACGAGTCGGCAAAAGTAGGAGCATAGGCCTATGAATCTACGCAAGTTTTCGATGGATCACGTCTTAGGAAAAGCAGCAACAGAGAGACGTTTGTCCGGGTCTGGAGGAACCCCTTGGAAACAACGTGCCCTAAAATGGTCAGTTGTCAAGCGGCATAACAATGTTTTTTAAAGCTGAGCTGCAAGCCGACATCAGAAAGGCAGATTAAGACGTGCCTCAGGTGATATAGGTGAGTGTCAAACTAAAGAGAAAAGATGACCATCTCGTGGAGAAAGGGTAGGATGCTTTTCTATTTCAGTGGAAGCAAAATGTCCGTTATTCTCCTAAATTCCGCAGCAGCATTGTAAAGGCCCAAAGACTTAGCAGAAAATTTGTATATGCCATCGGAATAGCAAAAAGGGGTTTTAGGGCAGTCCACCGCTACCATTCAAACATGCCAGTACACGAAACTTAAATCTATGCAGGAAAAGAATTCGCCCCTTTGGTAACAGTCTAGCGCGTCGTTGATGAGCGGAAATGACAGACTACCGTCTTTTTAATCTTATGTCATTGGTAATGTACCCAGAAGCAGATGGAGCCATCTCTTTTTTAACGACCGCAACAGGCGAAGCCCAAGGGCTGTTTGAAGGCGGAACCACGCCGTTCTCGAACATCTAGTCCAATTTCTGTTGAATAACTTGGCGCTCAGTTGCGCAGACACGATGGGGGCGCTGCCACACTGGTGTGTGGGCTCCGGTGTCGATACTATGCGTGACAGTTGAACTTTGGCCCAGGAAACTTTGATGGGAGTCGAAGGAGCTGAACTGTTGAACTAGAGAATGAGGTTTCATTTGTTTAGATTTAGCAAGATAGACGCCGATGGAGTTTGGAATATATTTTATTTATAGACTTGATTAGCCAGTGCAAAGGTTGCAGACCATCTAGAAAAATGGCGAAGGTTGTTGTTGACGCCAAGCTATGATTTACGTAGTACATTTGTTTTTAGGCTTCAGAGAAAGCTGTCATGTAACTAGCTGCTAGCTCAAATCGCCCACCGAGAAGTCATAGCATCGTTCGATCGAGTGTTCCAGACAAAACCGGATTTCATGCTATAAGACGAGTATCGTAATTTCTATGTAGTGCCGCGCTCACGTGTTTGTTTTCTATTGTGCGATATATTGCTTGCGGCTCGAAGCAAAAATAATTGACGTAAATATCAGATCGCTTGAATCAACGTAGCGAGCCATTCTTTGAGACAATGTAGAACTCTTACATTTACGCTTTGTTTCTGCAGTTGTAACCTGCAATTTAACGAATTTGTCTCTACTAATTTTAACTGCACGAATATTGCAGGCTAGACCAGGCGACAGTTAAAAGTCCCAAGTTGGCTTCACTAGTCTATGAACATATTGTCTTTCTCAACGTTTTGATTAAATTTAGTAGGGTTAACTGGTATACGCGCGGCGCATATCACTGAAGGAACTTAAAAAAAAGTTTCGTGTGTTACAAACCTCCAGGAATAATTTAGTAGCTGTTAAACCAAGGACTCATTAAACCCATCGCTTTGAAGAATTTGCCTCAATTGTGTAATTCGTTGCATAGGTTGGTGCTCAGAGGTAAGGAGGAACACTAAGCTATCGTTAGATAACCGATAGCGTAATAAGGGTATACTCACACAAAAGGTCTGGTACTACCTAATTAGCAACAAGAATCACTACTGATATCTAGAGCTATTTGCGCCTTTTCTGATAAAAGATCAAATATTGTAAAATATTCTCTCTCGGACGGAGTAGATCTTCCCGGTTTGCATTTTTACACATGTAGTCGAAAGCAATTTCCGAGGCTGCAATTCAGGAACAGAAGATGATTATGTATGAGGTGCACGAAGCCAGGATAATGAGGCTAAAAATGTATATAAGTATTACCAGTAGCCGTAGAGAGCTCAGTAACAAACGGTTATAATTAGAGAGGAGTGCATCGGTTGCTTCGTAGACGGATAATTCGTTCGCACGTGCAAGAGCAGCCGCGTTCAGTTCTCAGTGGGGCTTGTTGATCCTCGGCCTGGGAGAACTTTATTTTTGCAAATTTCTTTTTATTATTATTATTTCTTTTTGTGCAAGCAAGCGGGCATTCAGTTCTCTTTTGTGTTTACCTGTTGCACCAGCCGACTCGTTAAGGCGGGCGACAGGGTTTCATTCGTTAAGCGTGGCTGCGTTTTCGTGGAGGTAGAACACCAGGATCCCATGCAGTGTGCAATGCCAGTACATGTTAAAGAACCCCGGTTAATTAGACATCTTGCAAGGATGGAAGAACGGGCTAGTTGGTAAATCATCTTGGAAAGCAAAATAGCGCGCTTCAAAACACAGACTCAGGAAGGGAACGACAACACAGCGCTGACTTCAACTGGTTTTTTATTAGAGAGTGACAAAATATATATGTATGAAAAGTGGGCGCGAAAGAATTGATAACAACTGCTGAGTTTGCACGTGGCGTAAAACACCGAACGCAAAGTTAAAAGGCGCACGATAACAATATAGGTCAAAGCAAGGGAGAACGGCAGGGCTATGAAAAATAAAGAAGCGAAAAAGGGGGAGGCCAATAGGTAAAAACAGTGAAAGAGGCACGATCCGAAGATACGTAAACTAAGCTCGAAAAAAAGCCAAAAGGGGCATTAAGAGCGATAAAAGCCAAAGGGGGCATTAAGAGCGATAAAAAACACAAAAGTGGTACTAAGAGCGATAAAAGACACAAAAGGGGCATTAAGAGTGATAAAAGAACCAAAAGGACAATTAAGAGCATTAAAAGACCTGAAGGGCAAAAAAGAGAATACCTAAAACAACAAGGCCAGGCCGCTAGAGGCTGAGGAGTGTACCCGGAATCTAAACATTAAAACTACTGTGCGTCTGGTTCAAATATTCTAACTCGCGTTTAGTCAGGGCTATTTAGGGAGTGCTAACACAATTTTGACCTAGCTTTAGAATGTGAGCGGCTTCTATGATTTCGCGTGTGAACTGATGTGCATTTCTGGCAATGACAGTGCATTTATGAAGGGATGGCTCACAGGACTGAGAGGGAGGTGTTCACTGCCTAAAATGTCCCTCTCAGTCTATTACCTGTATGCGGCATTGTTTGTGCACTGGCTGTCAGGTTCGCTAACGGCAATGATCATAACGTAATTACACGGAGTTGAACGCGATACATCTTCAGCAGTGAGGATAGCAGGCAAAACATAATACGAGTGCGTATACCTGCTCTCGCAAGGCGAACCTATGTTGTCGGCCGCTTAGACGAGGATAAGTTTGGTTTGGTTTGTGGGTTTAACGTCTCAAAGCAACTCAGGCTATGAGAGACGCCGTAGTGGAGGACTCCGGAAATTTCGACCACCTGGGGTTCTTTAACGTGCACTGACATCGCACAGCACACGGGCGCCTTGCTTTTCGCCTCCATCGAAAAGCTGCCGCCGAGGCCGGGATTCGATCCCGCGTCTTTGGGAACAGTAGTCGAGTATTGCCTCCGAATGTTTCCCCACTGCTATTTCGTCTTAATTTATCAAGTTCAGAGAAATTACAGGCAGATATTTCCCGGCCCAGTACGATTTGCGCGGGAACAACGTCCATCCAAATGCGTTGCCAGCTGAGGCAAATGAGATGGCCGCTACAGGAGTGACCAAAATAGCCATGCGTGTAATGAGGGATGAAAAGAGAGATTGGCTAAAGCACCCGCTATGCGATAAACTCGTTTCTTCGAGAGCAGACCGCGAAGTCTTATCATTGCCGCCTGACCCCGGTGCTCCCAATTTGTGGCCATCATCTTAGCTATTCTGCTGGACTCAGGCATATTAGGTGCGAGATATTCACCTTCTCGATCAAAGCCTTGCGTCTTCTTAGAGAATATTGCAGTCAGTGCAGGTAAATAACTAAAACACATTGCGCTAAACTTGAAATAAGATGTGTTGAAACAGCAATGCCAGGCATTGAAGTAAATGGACTGAGTACCGTAATCTCCAACCATGTTCGTCTTAAAAAAAAAACTAAAGACCTAAACATTACCGGTTCACTAGAATATGTATTTATTTATTTGTGTCGAGCAATTGATTTTTTTTTCCTTTTAGTACGTGTTTTTCAGAGCCGAGTAAAATAGCGAGCGATAAGTAGAATGTATAATGTTCGTTTTCTTTGAGGCAAGGTTGCTAAATACTTTCAGTCGTGAAGTTTGGTATGAAGAAAGACCAGGAGGCGTGTATAAGAGTAATGACAAAAGAGGAGATATTTACATTGAGACGTGCACAGAAATAGTAAAACTGAAAGCGGAAATGAATTCACAAAAAGTTCAAATTTGAGCTGCTTAACTCATCGGCGAAATACAAGTAGAACCCTGTTACATGACTACGCATAAAGGTTCTGTTCAGACTGTAGAGGACTCTCTTGAATCACGTCCCTTTTTTACACACTGAAACGTAAAAAAAAAATGACCTATAATGTCTAGAGGCTCTCTTCCCACTTGCTACTAGCACACCTCTGCCCTGTGAACGCTCACTCTGCTGGTGAAATTCTTTGCACGGATGCGCTGTCAAGCGTTACCCATGCTTGGTTTTTATCAGCAACAACATGGAGATGAAAACGCAACGCAGCCGCTATGCTGAAGACAATATGGGTCACTGAGCAGGAGACACGGGATGGTTTTGGCTTCCACCCTCTCAGTGCTATCCCAGAGTCAAGTTCTAATTGTCTTCTCTGTCGCTGTTTGTCGCATCTGTGGACAAGGTAAGGAGATCTCTTTCCCCACAGCATCAGGTTGCACTGTCAAAAGAAAGGCCTAAGGGCTATTATGGGCGCTATAGTTATCACCATTCTAGAAAGGTGCAATTGTAGTATCACCCGGCAAGCGCGGTCAGTTGTGCCTCTCTCCATAACATGACCTCCGAAGTAAGAGGGTCCCCAAATGCCGGCGACAGGGTCAGGGGTTGGGTAGGTTTCCCTCATGCGCCACTCGTGTATGGTGAGGCGGACAGTGACCACAATAAAAAGCATAAAAAGGCACTCATCGGAAAGGAATAATACACGATCCATGCGACATTCTTGCTTTTCTCTGAGTTGCCTGACGAAACGAAATGAAGAACGTATTACCATTTTACCGCAGAAATACTTTGCTGTCTAACTGCGAAGTGTTTTTCTTTTATTTAGAAAGGCAAGGACGGAAGCCCATAAGCATTAGCCATGGCGCATTTTCTGCTACCAACCTAAAATGAGCACCGTATATCCGAAGTAAACTTCGCAAGATTAGAGACATTGCCGAAATTTAGACATTTATTACAACGGCGATAAACTGACACGTGCGAAATATGTAGCACAAATTTATAGATTATCAGGAATCTCGCACAAAACTTCTCTGCGTCTGTTCGGCAACATACCTCTATTTGCTAAGCGTCAAAAAGCACTCCCCAAATCCAAACCGTGACTTGCGCTTTCAAAGAAATACAATAAATGAAACGTTTTGAACAAAATGTGCAGGCAGTTAAAACTTCTAAATTTGCGAAGCTTGGATTAAGATCATTGCTGTTGGGGCAATAGGTCAACACAATCTTAAGTGGCCTACTTAACCCAAAAGTAAACAATGTTCTTGGCTTCAAGGTTACATCGAAGCCGGCGTAACACAGCTTTCACTCTAAAAGTACTCGGTAAACTATTTTGACACCAGTGAGATTCATCGGATGAGAAATTCACGCAAGAATTACTCAGACACTGTAGCTAAACAAGGCACAGGCAGCACCTGAAGAAGTGTTGGCGTGTTCACTTCATGCCTTCTTTCCGGAACTCCAGCCTTTTCCGTGGGAAAAGAGGTGCCCCTGCAATGAAGGAATCAAAGAAAGAGGCCGGCACTCGATATATACATTTTATAGATTGGCAATTGCGCAGTGCAGTGCTGCATGATACGAAAAAGGTATGACTACTTTCCACATAACCAATTCTTACCTTTAAGATAGTAGCCCGGGAACTGCAGTAAAAGGTCGCACTTGACGTATGCTTTACGGAGCATGTTTGCTAAGTGCAAGTTAGAATGTTCCGACATCAACTCGACGACTTCTATTGATATGCTGTACAAAGACCAAGATGCGCCTTGGTCATCTAATAATGAAGTACTCACAATGCGACGGGCAGCTTCGACTGCCGAGCTGACAATTGAACATTGGAACACAATTCCTGCCATGACGCAGCCTGTTCTATAGTGCACATTTTTATCAGCCATCAATGCCACATGATTAGTTTTTGTATGTTGTGCTTATTGTGCTTTGGTTATCGTGTATTGGTTTTTCATTTTTTCAATGTCTGTACCATAATATATCCCCTATGCGTGTAAACATGTTGTAAGTTTGTTTGGTAACTTGCCATTTTAACATGCACTTTTCTTAACCCCGCTCCTCCAATAGCCCTAGCAGAGTCTGCAGTATGTATAAATAAATAAATCAATAAAGTGTTCCAATGCTTCCAGTTGTAAAAAAAAAAAGGCTTCACAAGGACAGAATAGTACCAAAGCAAATATGGCTGTATTTACATAAGAAGAGAATTGCTACTCTGTGACCGTTTTATACATCTGACTTCAACTTTAACGACTCTTTATGGTAAGCTTTTTCCAATTTTAAATGTATTGTTCAGGTCTCATCATATAAGCTTCACTTAATTATACAAGTTTATACTTCACTTAATCATACAAGCGGCATAAAAAAATAGCTACATCTAACACTTGACTTACACAAACTAAAATTCCGCATAGTATTTCCCGGTATATCCTAGATTGTGCTGAACAGTGTGTTGGCTGCTGGCGGCTATAATTGCGCGTGATAATAATAATAGCACCGTAGCAAGTTCCGGGCGCTTACTGCAAAGCTGAGCAGACCCTTCAGCATTACTGTTTAGTTTGCGGTCTTCGAGATCCCGGCATTAAAAAAGCTACGAACGACAACAACCGACGTTTCCACTCGATATCACATTTCTATTACCCGCCGTCGTGAAACATACAAAAGTGCAGTTCAGCACGCGTGAAACTCTTCAGCTCTCAAGCAGTTCCCTGTGTCAGATACAGCACCCATGCCACCGGACCTCTCTGCAAGGTAAATAGACTATTCTTCACATTCACAGTGGATGTCTCCCCGTCTGCCGTCAGTACAAATCGCTCCACTCGAGCCAACTGCAATTCTTGTCCTCGAAACATTTTTGATAACGAAATTTATTGGCTGCCCTAGAAAGGTAGTTTTGATATGTAAATACTTCTGCGTGAACATAACTTGAACAAAAGTACATTTTACCTCCCATACGTTTGGCAAGGTATGTTGAAAATTCTAAAATAATAAACAGCGCTCACAACATATGTATCCTTGAACAATGTTTACCGTTGACGCTTTGCAATGCAGCAGATACAGTCAATATCGTTTCGAACGAGTGGCCACAGTGGATGCCTTATTTTTTTCAATTTTCACACTTCTCAGCACTCTAAACGCGCTCTTGTCAGTACTGTCCGTGTCTTTAAATGTAGATATATTGTTACGGACGAAGGAGGAAGAAGAGGGCAGTGGCGCAGGCAGGAGTGCGCGCGCTAGGCCCGCACACAGATTCATTAAACGTCATCTCACGACCATCGAGCATCTTCTCTCTGTGCTCTGTTCTCCGGTTGTCATTGCTTGCCACCACGTACCATGACGGTTGAATCTTCTGCAGACAGCCATTGCCAAATCGAAAGAAGTAATGAAGAACTGTCAACATAAAATAACGTAGCAGGAAACGAAATGGGCACAACATTCGGCGGCATTGTTAAGTCATGGCGTTAGCTTGGTTCAAATGGAGCATTACGAGAGGGTATTGCTAGCGCGGAAATGTTCTCTCAAATTGCAGTCTACCGGTCTCTTTAATGGCGAGACAGAGAAGACATTTCCAAAGAGGCATCCTGATTGCCAGCTCTAGCGTTGAGTGCACCTCTGAAAACGATGCAATTTCAGAGCAGTTGCAGAGATTATAAAGACTGCTACAATCTCCAATATATTACGCCTTTACCGGCAAGGAAGAGTGGGCATGAAAGTGTCCTCCCTAGGTACAATAACATGTAGAGTCATGAGCAATATGGTCAGGGTAAAAGCTTTCCGTACAAAGTCGAGAATATCCGCAGTATTTCTCAAATAAATATACAGACAACCATTGGATATTATGTATCCGGGGGGAAATAATTAGAGAACTGAAAGAAAAAGCTCGGCTCGTCAAACATAATTATGGAGTAGTCCATAAACGTATGCTCAAACTTTGTTCCCTCTGGCATCGCTTATGACTTTACAAAACGTTTCATTAATAACCGCGGCGGAGGAACATGAACACAAGTAAAGAAAGCACGCAACATACGGACGAACGCTGCTCCCGCACTTGTCGGCAAAGTTCTCAGCGCAAAACTTTGCAGGCACGTTTAACATTTCTCCAACAAGATATAACAAGGCCGAAAAGGGGTAACTTCCGGAGTCCAATATTTTCAGAGGCAGACGGCGCTGTCTTTGGCCCGGCACGTAGCGAAAACAATATTGGTGCTGAGAACACTTACAGGAGGAAAGACTTGTTTTGCATAGAAAGAAGGGCCCGCTGTAGAAGAAATATAATTGCGCAGGACATGTTTGGGGCAAGTTAGTGAGTTTCCTTATTCATAACGGCATCGAAGGAACACGAACGCAAACGTAGGAAACACGCAACAGACGGACGAACACTGCACTCGCACTTGACGTTAAAGCTCAGCGCGTAAAAACTTTGCAGACACGTTTAACTTGTCATCAAGAAGATCTTTCCGGCCTTTTCTGAGGCAGATGGCGATGTATCTGGCATAATATGGAGCTAAAAAAACATATTGTTTTCGCTACATAGCGTTTGTTAGTTTACCCATCACCACAGCATCTAGCGAAAACATACTGTATTCGCTAGGTGCCGTGGTGATGAGTAAATTGACAGAAAGGTAGGCCTAAAATACGTTTTAATCAAATACACTTCTGCAGTGGGTAATTTTCTCTGTGCAAACCAAGCCTTTCCTTATGTCGTATTAGTCGTCATGAATATTGTCTTTTTTTTTTTGCATGCCTTGCCCGATACATCGTCGTCTGCCTCAGAAACGTCCGGATTCCGAAAGACGTGATTGCCCTTTCCGGACTTAGACCTTCTTGGCGGCATGTTAAAACCGTCTGCGAGGTTTTTTACGCTCTGAGCTTTGGCTTCAAGTGCTGATAAAGCGTACGTCCATGCGTTGCGTGTTTTCTTCTCCTGTGTTTGTGTTCGTTCGGTACCGTTATGAATTAAGAAAGCCATCAACTTGCCCAATAAAATGCTTTACTCAAGCAAAGTTTTATATTACTGTGCAGAAGAATGTACACTTGAAACAGCTTGGAGGGGCCACGCGTTAGCAGCCGTAGCTCCCGGAAATAGCAGTGACAATCACGACAGTGCATCTAAAATATCATCAGCATGTTTAATGCACAGAAAAGATATATTCATGTTGACGGGCGCATCTGGATCCTCAGCCAATGGCTAGTTCCAGGTCCATTACAGAGCTGCTATACATATAGGCAATATAAGGCTGCAACATGCATATGAACATTTTAGTAGGTAAGAGGTGTACTATCCTGATAAGATGAGGTATTTTAAAGCGGATGTTTGAGAGGGACATAATGCTGAATGGGATAGAGCACTTACAAATGTTATGTTGCGACGTCCGTATACATTGTGTGCTTTAGGTAAATTGAAGTTACAGTTATCAGCGTGTCTATTGTTACTTGAAGGAAGCTCCAGAATTGAAGAACTGTAAGGTATAAATGCGTTTATAATAGTGTTCACAAAAATTGCTGCTTCTTAATCGCAAATTATATCAAAAAGTATGATATTAGGGTCTCTGAAGAGGGGTTCTGATTATGATTACCAAGCAAGCCGTGCTATTGTTCTTAACGCTCTTTCCTGAAGGGTAATTAGTGGTTCGAGGTACGAGGTATTAGGTACGATGAACAAGTGGAGCTCCATGACTTGATGCAGTATGTAAGATGACAATAAAATATACTGAAAAATATCACACGCAATGTATTCACGATAATATATTTTCTAGCTTTAAATAAAGTGGTGCATGGAAGGGATAGCTTTTTACGCATTCCTTCAATGCGAATAGCCCAATTGAGAGATTCATCGAACTTTATGCTTAAGTACTTGTAGTTTTCTACCTTCCCTAATGGTATTCCTCCAACCTGTACTGCACATGTCTAGGCCCCTGTCTTCTGCTAGGGGTAAAAACATTTATTATTTATGCTTTTTATGTCACGCAAAAACTTCTTTATTCTCTACCACTGCATTGCAGCCTCCAGCTCATATTTGCTATTATCTCTGCTGCTATTAAGGGCTTGAGCGTTATAATAAGAGCTGTGTCATTGGTTATAAAACTGGCGGAGCACTCTGTAGGAAACTGGGGTAGCTTTTTATAAATTACGACAAAAATGTACGGTCGAGGATCCAGCCCTGCGGCACACCAATAGTAACTTTTTCATATGAGGATTGAATATTTTTTCTCAATATTGAGTACAATTTATTATGTAACTGTTGAATAAATTAATGGCTATCTAACGGAATCCACAACGATCTAAATTTAATGAATGACTATTATGTCCTACTGAGTCAAAGGCTTTTTTTATGTTTATGAATACACTTAAGACAACGTGATTATTGTTTAACGAAATGACATCTCCTGCTACTGATACTAAGTAAACCATATTGGCTGAGCATAAGTACGTCATATTTCTCTATGAAATCTGTAATTTTCTTAGTTATTAACTTTTAAAAGAGCATAGTTAGGCATTATAATATAGTAAATGGCTTGCAATTCTCATTACTGTTCGAATAATTTTTGTACACGGGTGTTAGCCTACCAATTCTGAGATCTTCAGGATAAAGTCCTGCTAAGAATGATTAGTTATTATCTTTTATAATACATTACACAAAGCATCAATGTTCTTTTCTAGTATAGGGACGGTATATTTCACCCTACCCCCTAGCCTTATTTGCTGTCCATTTGACAAGTTACGTTAACTATTTCTTGCGGCTTAGTTGCTTCAAAATCAAATGGGTTATCGACCGCATTTGGCCGAGCCGTGGCACACGATACGTTAAGTGTGGATGAAGAATGGTGGCCCATTTCGATAAAAAAATTCATTAAATGTTTCAGCCAGTTCTGCATGATCAATGTTAACATGTGGTAAAAGAAAGTTTTACCATATGTAGGCTTTTATGATCGAGTTTATGATACGCCATATATCTTCAGAATTAACTTATGCTTTTGAGATTAATGTGTCGTAGTACTGCTATTTGCACTTACAAATCAGCCAGGGAGATAAGTTTGGAGTAATTATGTATTGATATCTATAGTGGGCAATATTTCTACTTTTGCTCACCTTATCAGGTCAGTGTTCTTATTAAATGGCAGTACTGAGTCAGTCACACAGGAACAGATCGCCCGTTAATGTTGCTTGACATCCGAGTTTGCAGTTAATCACAACACGCCTTCATTTTGGCTACGAGGCAATCTGTCCATATTGTTACCGGGAAGCGCGGGAACTGCTGGGTACTCTCCATTCTATCTTCATTTTGGAAGAGACCCTTTACTGCCCTTCGACACTTTGCTTTCCGCCGCTGGCCCCGTCACAACCTATGCCCGCGATACAATCGCCCGAGCCGACGCTGCTCGCCAGATTGCTCCTCACAATCTCAGCATCTCTCAAGAAGCTCAAAAACGCCGCTACGATGCTCACCACCGCGATGTGCACTATCCTCCCGGATCTCTGGTGTTGCTCTGGCTTCCGTGCCGTCGTGTGGGGTTATGTCAAAAACTTCTGCCCCACTACGCTTACCGTGTACTACGCCCAGTGACCGACCTGACCTATGAGATTGCACCGCTCCACCCAAAGTCACCGACTGCTACACCCACTTGCGAACTCGTACATGTCGTCCGCCTCAAGCCATATTACTCCCCCTCCACACCGCACGCCTAATACGCACCGGGACGTTGCCTTTTGCCGACGGGGGTAGTGTTACCGGGAAACGCGGGACCAAAGTGATGTGCTCACTGATAAAGAAGGCGACCGAGGAACGCGGGCACGACGAAGCGTTGAGAAAGAGGACGACGCTGACAGAGGAGATACTGCACGGCTACTGAAGTCTTAGCATCGAGTTCAGCCCATCGCAGTGCCGTTACTACATTACGTACATCCCCGTAACAATATGCTACAATCACATCATGGTTGTGAGCTTAAGAAACGTTCTCTTCATAAAGCAATTTCGTAGTTTTTTCTTCATCCTGTTTGACACGCTTTCTTTCTGTGTTAGCGAAGCTCCGAGCACCTGGGTCAAAAGGTGTGTCTATGGTAGAGTGACGAACTATAAAATCTGTAATAAATCAGCTTTCACAAGATTGTTTTTGAAATTGGAGAGAACACGGTGCGGATTATGGAAGAAGACGTTGGTGTCATTCTTGTACGATACATGTCAATTTTGAAGCCGTAGGACGACAGCAGGTTTTGTTACTTGCTACTCGCTTGGCCGCCTGCGTTAATATTAAAATCGTCAAATATCATTACCTTTCTCATTGTATTCAAAAAATCATCTAGGATTTTTTTCATTACTTTGCAGGAATGTTGGCAGTCGAGGATTTGATTGTCGGTATAATACTCCAGTTAAGGTTCCATAATCTAATAAAAAAAAGCGTCTAATACTATTTTTCCTTTTGTACTGCATGTCATTCTATTTTAGCTATTCCAAAGTTGATATTGTCACGTAGTGGAGACAAGGCTGTACGCACCAAAAGAGAAGTTAGACGTATTGGCACTGAAATCAACTCTTTATTGGGCTGACTTGCGCCCGGAAAAGAACTTAACTCGGCGCCGGCGATAGCAACAAACGCGCTCGTCAGTCGTCGAACTAAAAATATCTGTCGTACACGTCAATGCTCAATTTAAAGGCGACGAACAAACATCTAGATAAAGCAGAAAACGGTGACAAGCACAACCTGGAGCCAGGGCCGGTCTCGAGGGATAGCGCGCTTCTCTTCTCTTACGGCCTCTCCGATGGGGTCTGTTTCCACCGCCCGCCGCGTCTCGGTGGGGTCGCCACCGCCCCACTGCTGCTCCTCCGCTATACAGCTGTTCACGCGCAAGGGAACCACGCGCTCGCTTTTAGCTCCGCCCGCGTCAGTTACAACCGGCAGGTCCTGACATTTCGCCCCCTATGGTTTATACAAAGGCCGTAATCAGCATCGAACGTTTATCGTGTACGAGGAATAAAATAAAGTCAACAATCCGCTCACGCGTGCGAGCCTTCGTCAGTGCGGCAGTGCACGGTCGAATGAAGCTTCGGTTACACTTCAACATTTTTTGCCCGTATGTTTTGTACAAAACTAAAGTTACTAGGCTATGCATTGTGCCTTTGAATGTTGTAAGCAGGTGTAGCGCGACCTGACGTGAGTGCATGGTTAACTGTTAGCTGGAGGTTCTGTCAACCGCTACCGTTTTCGTTTAGATCAAAAGAGGCACACCCGAAAATTCATGGCGCGTCTCAGATTCAGAGTAAAGAACAAAAATCTACTCATATAGTTAAAATTTCACTTGTCTAGTGGAGTGGGCTGTTCTTGCTTTGTTCAAAACATATCAGTCGATTGAAAAACCGAAGATGTATATGTAGTCTTGCGACTACTTTTAATCAAGAAAATGGGCATAACCAGTTAAGCAGAATTGAAAAGAGCGGCAAACAATAAAACAAAAATATCCTTCAAAGTTACACATTGCACTACATGTTTATGAATTCATCAAAATGGGACCTGCGTCTAAAAAATTCAGTCTGAAAATCTTCCTGAACGGCTTGAGCATATTAGGAGTTGGCCTCTCGTTAATATTGTTAATTCGTTAATATTCTCGAGAATATTGTCCTCGTAGAAGAGTATACTACATGGGGCTGCTTCCTTCGCGTTTCAAGAAGAATAGCGCAAGCGTCACACCCGAAGTTGATTAACTTAATGTACCCATCGACGTAAGGTAAACTGGAATATGTGACAGTGGGAAAGGGGATGGTAGGAAATGCCATCACTTCCTTCAGTAACTTGATTTTGCTCTCAGATGAAACGTCCGTCTTGACAATGTAGTCATGTGCCGCTAGCTGTTACTGCCCCCGCATCTAGCATATGTCATTCCCTTCCGCACATTAACCTTACTTTCCCGAAGAGAACCTCAATGGGTCGCTATATAAAGCTTGAAATAATTCTTCAGTGAGAGTGTCCTTATTTAACGCTTTAGGAGTTTCTTGCATACTTTCGATATAGCAGGTGAACTCATTTGTAAGTCACTGCATCGAGTATCACCTTCATCATTTATTGGCCTCTTTTTACCACTTCCGGCACAAATGGTGTCATGAATATCAAACCATTTTTATTGTTTTCATAATGAGCTTATTATCATTAAAAATTTCATTAAAACCACTTTTATAAGCAAAATTAAAATACTGTTTATAATACCACACATTGGCTAAAATATAAATTGTAATAACATATAAAACTCAACCCTAAAACATTTACTTTGACTGTTATACTAATACTTCATATCATGCAAGCATTTTGCAATTTACATTGCATTTTTATGAAATTATTTTCATCTTCGGTGCTACTTGGATGGTTTCGCATCTAGCGCTGTAAGACGGTTTTGCTGTTGCAGACGAGTTGCTGTCATGATAGCCTTGAAGAAGCTTGGATGCGATCACTGCTCATTGTTTTTTTTTTTTATTCCTATTCTTGTACGCGCTTGGGAAAAATTCGGGTTAAAATGGACAAAAGTAGCTACCATGCCGCAATGTATGTTATATAATTGTCAAACGTTTGCTGAGCGACAGTGTTTTTTATATAAAAACTCCGTTCACGTGTGTAGTACGTCGGCGACATGCCACTGCAGCATCTACCTTCTGTGTTCTTTCATTTTGGGGCTACACTCACCACGAAATCCGCGAGTGACAGCGCGAAACCAGGCCGCCGCTAAAGAAGATGCGGAGCGGACAGTGAGCAGGTCGCGCCCCTTGCGGCGGCGGAGAGCGTAACTCAAGGAGAAACGTTCCCATTGTTCCCGCGGCGATTGAGAAGGCTGTAATAAAGCGCGCGCGCTCTCCCTCGAGACCGGTCGTGCTGGAGCATTGGCGAAACTCACGCGAGTGGCTGAAATCTTCGAGGTACATCTCGACGCATTGAGCGACGTCTCGCGACAACAAGCATGAACGAAAAACAGAATACAGAAACAATCCACTCACTGGAATCACAGTGATAAGGCACGCGGCCAGTGCTCCCGACAAATGCGAAGGTTAGACATGCAACTTATCCATGAAGAGGAGTTTAACAAAAATCTCTTACGCAGCAGCTCAGTAAGGACATGTAAAACTACCAAAATAAAAAATAAATGGGTTTGGTAAATTGTTTGAATAGGTAAAAACATCTATGCATGCTCCAACAAAGAAACAGTATACTGGCTGCATAATCTACATACTTTGCGAGCGGTCGCACTCGCGGCAGGACAGTACCACGATCCCGTTGTGTTGTAAATACGGCCGAACTCGAGCTTTTCGTGACCATTGAGCAGGTGGGCCTCTGTGGCGAAAAGTTGCAGTGCTCCAGCTCATCCATGACAAAGTATTTGCCTCATATTCGATAAGCCGGCGTCCGTATCCAGCCTTTGTGCTTCCCCGCTGTGGACAGCTGTTTACGGCTGCCTTCGTCAGCAAGAAATTTGTGGAAGCTTATACTAAACTCCCTTTCCTGTACCCTGCAGTACATGCCACGGCGACGCAACTAACTATCCATGTTACTATTTTTTTTCGGCAGCAGTAAACTACACCGCAATCACGTTAGGCGAAAGCGATTGAAATGTTGTTTTGCTTACCACGCGAAAGTCACGGCCGACAAGAGCACCACCGCATCTTTGTGACGTGGGCGGATTGAAGGAGGTGAGGCAAAAGTTCCCATGCCGCAGGGTCTGCGCTTCACGTTTATGAGGTACTGAAGGTGGCTATAATATCAAGGCCTGTAGATAGTAAATGATCATTCTCCTAGCCTTTTCACAAGTAGTGAGTTTTGCGAATGTCAGTTTCGTCAATGCCCCGCAACATAGCCCAGAAGCATATAGTGTGGCTTCAGAATATTTGACCAACACTGTCCAACGCAGGAAGTTCCTCGTTCTGTCAAGCTGATCTTCAAGCCTTGCCTTCTTTAACAGTATAATGTGTTATGGAGAGCATGTGCACGACCAAATGGCTTTCCGACCGTTCATGAGCACATGGCTTTTTGACAGCTTTATTATTTAGGCGTTGTAAATCATCGTCGCCATTATCACCCGAATTACACCCAATACAGGGAGCAGGTCTTTTTCTTATTCCTCCAATTAAATCGGTCCTGTCGACCCACGTCCAGACACTGGAACTTGCCCACTCGCTTGAAAACTAAACCATGAATCTTATCCATGATAAGTAATCAGAGCTAGTTAGATAAATGCGAATAAACGTAGAACATTACGGTACACCGGAAGTCATATATTGTCGGGTAACTTATGATGAATATAATCGCTTATAGACTAATTTGAAGTCCTCATAACTGACCAGTCAATAGGTACTCAGATTTAATTTGAACTTTACGCCACAGCTTTGTCTTATATCGTTGACTAGCCTGTATTGAGGACAAATGCACTAGGCTGACTGCAGTTCCCATATAACTACGGTTAGTAAATTGGTTTCAAAAAGTAGAACGCAACTATGGGTTAACCCTGCATGCTGTTTTTTTATATTATCTCAAGGAATCCAATTATCAATGAGTTGTCAGTTACCACACCACTTCAAAGGCCCCCAAACACAGACATAAAACCAGGCCACACCGCGGCGCATAAATGTGCCTGTGTGACCCAGGGCCGGGTACCTTGTATAACTCGGGATTCAAGAGGTCCCAGAATGTTTATTTGCCTTCATCCTCTAATCTCGACAGGCCCGTGTTGGCAAAGCTTGCCAATGCTGCCGCTTCTTTTCGATATTCCGATGTGACTTAAATGGACAACAGTTCTGTGCAATGACCAACTGGGCTACCAACTGCCCATGCCAAAGGAATGCCGATTATTTTTCACTTACAACGGCGATGATGATTTTCTGGAGAACGCGGTCCTTAACGCAACTCCGCATACAGAAGGCATGAAATGAAAGGGGAGAACTACTGTCTTAAGGCATAGTGGCAGGTTTGTTAGTGCGACATACACAGACTTCATCGTAATAACACCCTCGAGACGAGAAGGGACCTTTACACGGCGTTTCTAGTTGCGTCCCTTCAAGTCTTGTGCATGTTATTGTTGGGCTTCAGTCCCCACTACGCATATGGGCCTGTCGTCGCATATACTAAACCGTTAACACCTTAACATTAGACTAAAATGCCTTCTCTAGGTGCCCAAAAAAGGGCTAAATGAGAAAGTTAGGTTCGGTTCAGTGAATCTACATTTTTAAAACTAGCCTAGAGAGGATGTGCAGTATCCTTGGTGTTAGCAAAGCAAACGATCAGAGTTTATGCGCCAATCTTCTTTCACATACGCAATATGAAACTCATAAGACGTCTCAATCACATGATCAAGCGCAATAAAGTAGATAATACATTTCCCGCCAGCTTTCGTCGTTCAGAAGGAACGCTGACTCCAGAATGGTCATTAGTGCTGCTGCATTAGTGCTGCTGCATATGCAGCAGCCTGTCCCGTACGTAACTGAAGACCTCAAGTTGCAAAACTAGCGCACGTATGTTCGCTTCACTTCTTACAACATTCATGGGATCGATTCTAATTACTTACTGCGCTGTCGGCCCATAGTGCAGTTAACAAGCGGCACCCTTCATATTAAAATGAAACTGAAAACATCAGCTGAGCCCAGAGGTACGACCGCTGGGACTTTCATTAAATATTTACTTTTAGTTCCGAGCGTTACTGCAAAAAGATTTTGACGGCTTTCTTTTCCACCCTTTTATACCTCCCTTTACATAAGTTTTGGTGCATTGGGGCACGTGAAATGAAAATACAAAGCAGCATGGACGCACAACAAAAAGAGTGGAATTAACATAAAAAAAGGTCATTTTTAAACGTGCCTAAAATGAATAGCAAACTTTGACATTTCATTTTATTCTATGCTCTTTAAAAGCTTAGGAGTTTTATTTGCTTTACACGTTGCAGTTATCTGCCACCCCTCGTTTTTATTCACTTATCGGTCCTCGTCAATGGCCCGGCAATTTCAATAAAGTACATAGACCAAGGGTACATAGATTATAGGATGCCTAACTCCACGACTTCTAAGCCCTAAAGAAATGTTGCGCAATGCTATAAAATGACGTTCGGCTCAAAAACTATAAAGCCGCTCGTTTTCCTGCCTCCATCAGCCATCCAGGAGCAAGTTCTATTTTTTTATTTTCAACTTTAGCGTGCCTCAAAGGAACCGGTCGCATGAGGTCTTTTTAGATTTATTTAAGCGGCACAGTTAATAATAGACTTCTAACTGATTCACTCGGTGAGCAATGGTCTCCATATCTTTGCTGTAAGAGACCTCGCTGTCCGATTGAACTTTCCCAATATTCTGTAAGGTGGGCAAAGGGAATCTCACCATTATTAGATGTTGAGCCATATTATGCAGTTAGCCTCGTCAGGCCTTGGGACGGACGAATAAATGAACACAGTGACAGCAAACACTATTCCTGACGGTACATATGAATTTTCATTGGCGTAACCTGCCCCCGTCAAGAAGAAAAATCACGGTGGTTGCGGTACCCGCGAATTCGCACGTTTAGTCAGATCCAATTCAAGGTTATCGATAAATGAACAAGCTAATGCGCCTGAAATTTCACGAACGGAAAGTGAAACGAGTTAATTTTACCGACTCTAAAGATACAACAATCTGACGCATCGTGTGAACACTGGGCCTAGGCTAAAATCATAACATACAAAAGCGGTCCCCTCTCTGTTCTTTTTACTTTCCGCACCTACGATGAATAGTAAACAGATTCAACCAGCAATAAAATCGAATACTAAAGCTTCAAATATATCAACCACAATTCACGTGATACAAATGCAAACATGCGAGACTATAGACCGCTTTACTGAAAGCAAGCAGGACAGGAGGAAAATACTCTCCAACCACATTCATCATGCCGGCCCATTACTGCCAGTACCGAGTGGGCTGTGCATTCGCGTTCTTCAGGCATAGCAGAGGGTCCTTGCTCCTCGATGTATTGTCGTTTCAGATATTTAAATACCCTTAATAATGTTACTTTTAGCGGTAATGTCATCGGGACAGCAATGCATGGTTGTAGACTGCACAAGCAATCAAAGAAATCGCGAGATGATTGCTGAGAGCGCACGCGGGAACCATGCAACGACAGGCCGAGTGCGGCTGTGGTATGTCTCTGCTTCACCGCTTTTCATTCCATCCCAATTATTCACCTATGAACATTTTATGTAAGCCAAATAGAATTACTACCAATGACGGACTCACGAATATGATGCCCATTTAACTTCCTCCACCGTAGTAACCACGCGCGCCGGGCAGGCTGTGCCTCCCGCAAGCCCTCCGCGCCAATAATGATACGCTGAATCTCTTCCGCCAGCACCAGAAGAGCATGATATAATATGTTCTTCACTTAAACAATAAGCCAACTGCAAAAAAAAAGAAAAAAAAAAGAAGACAAAAACCGCTCTAGCGGAAATCTGACCCATACCGTGTTGTTGATAATTACAAACAAGTTTCTCAACACAAGCTGAAGCTGGTGCGGCGCGCGGGTCGTCTGCACGCTTGCTCCACTTCTAAGGCGTCATTGAAATTTACATCTTTTTTTTTCTTATTAATACATTGGGATCGGCCGTAAGGCAGTTCCACGAGAGGCCATTTACACCAGCGCTGAGCAATTACAGCTAGCACAGAACCGGGTTAATTGGAGAAATATGGGAGAGGCATTCGCCCTGCAGTGGGTATTGTCAGGCTGATAATTATGATGATGATGATGATGATGATGATGAGCAATTACAAAGCGCCGTTGGATGTGCCTTCGATGCGAAACAATTTAGACCTAGCGACGACTATGCACGAGTATCGCTGGGCGTGAGTGCCGTCGTCCGCCACACCAACGGCTGGCGCAGCTTTCGTAAGCGCTCCTGTAAGTGCTGTAAATTTGTCATCTTCGTTCATGGGGCAGCTTAGGCAGATGTGTTTCGACGTTCTGCTTAACTACACGCCGTGCAAACGATGCTGCTACGATTAGACGGAAATACCTTTTTCTGCGCAGTCTGATGTATACACCAAGGCTGCATAAAATGTCGTCGGAAGGTACTCTAGATATTGCTTCTTTCACGTGCTATTCTTGAACTGTGGTTTAATTTGAAGGTATGTTGTTGAAGCGGGACAGCTCGTTCGTATGTCTTTCACACTCGGTCGCCGGCGCACCACAGACACGCATGCGCGGCCAAGATTTGTACGCGATAGAAGCGGTTAGCGGCGTAACCGCGGTATCGAATATAAATATGCACTGTCGAGAAAATACACGACATCAAACGGGTCACACTTCACGCTAAGTGAATGCGGCGATAACTGGAAAGCCTCTTTCGTGCATTTCACGTTCAGTAGCTGCCCGTATGGTTAATTTGCTGTATCTTTGTGTGCACATTTCAGTTATAAATTGTGGCTGAAAATACAGGTATCGTGAAAGATACAACAGATACATCCTGACGGTTACCTCTGACGAGTTCGGCCTGCGGAAGCGGAGCGCAGTTCTTCGCAGTCGCCCCGGCCGCTAGTGCTGTTTCCAACAGCTGCCGTCATGCCAAACGGATGGTATACGGTTTGCTGGCGCGCTCAAGTAAAACAGAGAAGCACCAAGGTGTCGGATAGCTTTCACAAGCACCGCGAAACAGCCCTTTTTGCACTGCCGCATCGCAGCATCAACATGCACAGCACAGCCCAATATGGCGTCACGAAGAGCCGGAGCGGACTTTCCCAGTTTGGCTCATACGGGGCACCACCATCAAACTAAGATGACTGCGCTTAGGCATCGAAACGAAAATCGTCTATAGCTTGTAGGGTTTGTAGCAGATATAGAAACGCGGGTGCCTTGTATGTTATATACCAGATGCTAGACACTGTTCCTCAGACATCCTAATATTCGTATTCACAACAGTATCTACCATCCGGTTAGTGCGCTCCACCTGCCATAGCCAAGAAGGCAAGATGAAATCCCGGTGGTGGTGAACTCTTTTATTGCGCCTAAAGACAGGGGACCAGTCAAAGGACCGGTTGCGCTGACTTAGAGGAGGTCGGCGGGGATCCTTTGAGATGCCGCGGCCTCCACCGTGCGCTGGATAAGCCAGCGTTGGTCTGCTGGCTCGGAAGTACACAGGAGAGACTCCCACGTATCTGGGGTGTCTGAGTTGTCTGTGTTGTAATTTGTACAAGTCTACACCATGTGTATGAGTGTGGCCGGAGTTGAGTAGTGTTACACATGGGGGCTGTCTGATCCAGAAAGATCCTGCTGTATAAGAGGCGGTGTGGGAAGCTGCCAGTTTGTAATTTGCGCCATTGGACGTATCCCGGGTGCGGTGGCTGCTATGTGTTCGTGTGCTATGGGATATCGGTGCACATAAGACCCTCAAGTGGTCATTTTTTCCGGAGCCCTCCACTACGACTTGTCTCATAGCCTGAGTCGCTTTGGCATGTTAAACCCCATAAAAATCGAATCTAAACCACTTTAGCCTCAATGCACATATAAGATAATTTGAAAAAAATCCCGTTCCAAGAATAGCATTTATCCCGCACATTAGGTGAGAAAAAGCTTCCTATCTTACATTACTTACATAGAGCACGCCATACTTCGTGATGTCACGTTCCGTCGCAAATGAACGGCCGTAAACTACGAAAACGAAATCAGAAGAATATGAACCCTTCACCGCGTAAGTAGCCAATATTCGCGTCACGTTTCCTGAGAATTGCTATCGACGCTATGTATGGGGCCGAAATTGGCCAATTTGCTTGGGCGGGCCTTCGGGACTGCGAATGATTTTTTTTTTTTAATTTCAGGCATCCGTATTGCAACACCCACGGTTATTTACCGAGTATTACGCTGCAGTTGCTTTGCGAAATAGCGCCAGAAAAAATAGCACACATTGCAAATCGCTAATGGCCCACACTTGTAGATATACTGCCTTTAACCAAGCGGCTGCTTCTGCAAGATATAACGTGGTAATTTTTTTACGTGTATCTACTGTTACTATGGAGTGTCCTGATTACGAGCTGATAACTAGGCCGTCGCGCAACCTCTCGCTTCCTCAATTCTAAGCAGAGCTATGTACAGTGACACAGATATTTGTGCCATTCCACCGCGCCACTAGCTTCAGGAACGCGAAAAGATAACTTTGTGTTGAAAAAAAGTTAACGTTTAGGGATAGTCAATCTTTACGATAAATATAAAGGAAGGAATCCTGGATAGCGAGTGATCATCGCTAATTGGTAGGAGCAGTGGTAAAATTGCACGATCTCGGATACCATTCTACTTGCTGCTAAATGTACTCAAGCGAGCTAAGTATAACAGTACCTCCTTCCAACAAACGTCCATGTGTGCTGCGTGGGAAGTTAGTTGCACTAAGGAAGATAAGGCTGCGATTGCGACCAGTAGGCTTTACTTCTTTTCTCAAGAGGGAGGATTGATAACTTTAATTTGGAATTTATCGAATGTCGACGATAATTGCATCTTATTTTCCTAACTTTCCTAGCACAGAACCGGGTTAATTGGAGAAATATGGGAGAGGTCTTCGCCCTGCATTGGGTATAGTTAGGCTTATGATGATGATGATATCCTTGGTTCCAACTTCTATTGCAATAATAGTCAAACTTGACTGGCAGTTGGAGGGTAAATGGGAAGCGAAATGGTATGACGTTATCCAGAATTGCATCCAAATAAGAGCTGTCTCACTATTTTTAAAAGAACCAACAGATATGTGGCACCAAACATAGTCCGGTTTGTGATGCCTCCCCTCATCGCCATCTTTATCGGTATCATCGGGTATCGACAATGACAAATTCAAGGCGAATGTTTACAAATGGGAATGTACAGTAATGCTCTCACGTTAAAACTCCGCTTTAGCCAAGCAAAACTAACGCGCCCGTGTGGTTTAGGCGAACTGTATCTCACTCGGGATCCGAAGGTCTAAGTGGGTTATATCCCCATCTCGATAATTTGGTACTGTGTGTGTGTGTTTGTGTGTGTGCGTGCGTGCGCGCAATGGCGCTCTCATCAAATGGGCGTTTTTGCTGCTCCTTCACTCCCACCAGAACGTTGACTCAACGCCCTTGATTCGAACCCGCGGCCCCATATTGACCAACCAAAAGCAACAGTACATGAGATGAAGTGGCCAGCTAAGCCAACACCTCCTAAATGGTTGAGAGCGGGTGACATAAATGGACGATTTTGTTGCTGGTTCCAAAGCAAAAACAGGTCATTGGCCAAAACACAAGCAGTGAATTGCCGGAAACAAGCTTATTTCTCTCGCAATAGCAGTCCTCTTCACTTCTGAGGTAACTGCTCAAAATTTAGGACAGGAGGAAAACGAAGTGCCCTTACTGCGCGTGCGTTGCTATAATCGACGATGTGCCCTGAATACAAGGCATTCTGCATATTTTTGCGTGAGTATACTGTTATTTGTTTTGTTCGGAGCATATTATGTGACGCTGCTGGCACAGTACCGTTATCATCCTAGCAGCCGTAGTTTTCGGTGGCGTCTTTTTATCAGCACATCAGAGTGGTGGATTTAGTGTTCGCCCGTTGAAGCATACGGATTGGGGTAGCCCGCCGCGATGGCTCAGTGGTTAGGACATCGAATATCTAACCCGCGCACGCGTAATCCAAGCACGGTCAGGGCAACTTGTTTTCGATAGAAGCCGGCCGTGTCCTGTGTAGTGTCAGTGCCCCTTAATGAACTCCAGAGGGTGGAAATTTACGACGCCTATCAGTACGGCCTCCCGCATAGTCTAAGTCGCTTTGGAAAATTACCCCATAACCTAAACCTAAACCAGGCAAAGTGGGTTGTGATAGTGGTGGTAGAACTTTAATTTCCAACAGATACAGGATATGCGTCAACCTATCCGCCTACACGACGGCCTGGAGCCCTCGGACCGGGGCGGCATGTTCAGCCAGTCGGATTAAACCTGAGGCGAGTCTCAGGGGGTAAGCTCAACGGTAAAGACTTCCAAAATTCTTTCGTTTTTGTCGGTTCATTATATATCTATTTCTGGGACACGTCCTTACTATATGTACGATATTCGCCTTATCCTGATATAGTTTGCACTTATCTGAGAATTGTTCCGGGTACCACTGAATCAAGGTAGCTGGATTGGGCAATGTCTTTATTTGTAAGCGCCTCCAAACGCTTTCTTGGATCTTATTTAGTGTCTTATCTGCCGGTGGGTATTCTGCCCTGTTTACCCGACAGTGCTCAGTAATCTCTTTGCAGATGACTAGCCTGTCTATGCTAAGAGTGTACTCAGGATCAAAGCCTACCCGAAAGGTGACACCGCGGGCAAGCTTATGAGCTCCTTCATTTTCAATAAGCTAAGAGTGGGCTTGTGCCCAATTATTCAGATTATTTTGTTCTCAGTATTTCACTATTCTCAGTATCATTTTTCAGTCCCCTTTTTGTCTGTGGTGGAGACACCCTTCCCTTGAGAAAATTGCATATTGCTATTTTCGAATCACTTATCATTGTAGTAGCCATTGTCGCTGCTATTGCAAGGGCAATCGCCGCCTCTTCAGATATGTGAGCTAAGCTCGTTTTAACGGAGCCGCTTATTCTTAGATTTTATTCATCTGAAACTACCGCAACCGTAACATACCTGTCCTCATACTCGGCAGTGTCTACATAGGCCATGTCCTGTCTTCCTTGATAAAGATTCTGCAGCGTTTCCGCCATTTTCTTCCTTCTTTTCTGGTGATGCTCTGGATGCATGTTTCGTGGCAGCGGGGGAATTTTTAGTTGCTCCTGACTTCAATCGGGACATAGTCTTCTGGTCCCATTGGCTTTCATATCGAATGCCTAGATTTAGCTCTATGCTTCTTCTTGTCTATGTCCTTGCCAGTCTTTCGTACTGGGGGATTCGGTTGGCCTCTATCACACCTCTGCCAGCGTACTCTGGACCCCTAGCTTCATTAGCTGGTTCGAAGACCTACAGATGGGGAGACCAAGGGCTGTTTTTGAGCTTTTCCTTTTCTATCTTTGCTTTCCCGCTGTTGGTAAAGTTAAGTACGGAGCTGCTGATGACAAACGCATGTACAGGTCTTAGGAGGCTTGCTTCTCTCGTGCCCGATTTGCCATTTCCGATGCGTTTATTAGACGTATCTGCTGTTGAGCGCAGCCTTCGAGTGTCTTTATAGCTCCTCCGTGGTAACTAATTTCCTGCAGCCACATACCTAGGGTCCTAATCTTGCCCACTCTGGGGTTGAGAACTCCGTCTTCATATGGTTCGATTCTCGGTTGTTCTTTGTCCAATCTGCTGCGTTGTGGCTAGTACACGAGCATCTCGCAGTTTTAGGGAGAGAATTGCGGGCCTCTAGGCGTTACGTATTCTTCAACAATTTTCACAGCTGCCTGAAGAATGTCTTCACTTTGACCATCACTGCATCCCGCGGTCCAAAGTGTGATGTCGCCTAAGTAGAGGCTGTGATTTAGCCCCTCAATTTCTTCTAGCTTTGATGGAAGCTTGCTGAGGGCAACACTGAAGAGCAGCGGTGAGAGGACTGAGCTCTGGGGTATTTCTCTGCTGCCCAGAGTAAGCTTGTCCGACTTGAAAAAAAAATTACCGACGATTACGTTACTTCCTAATGCGAAATTTGAGCGCAGCAAATAAGCTGTTTCACCTTTTCGATATATTGAGGCAAAGAAATCGAGCAACACATGTATGCGCTATCACAGAATTTTTTTTTTCACACGTATTCCTTTAGCAAAGACTCCCTTCTCGGCGGCGGCGATGAGCTTCTGCTTTAGCCTCGCTTACACCTGGTTGCTCTCGACGGAGGCGATGAGCCTCCGCTTCGGCGGTGCGAATGGCAGGGTCTTCTCGACGGCGGCGATGAGCTTCTGCTTCAGCCTCGCTTACTGCTCTGGATTCTGGCGGCGACGGCGCTGGGCCTTTGCTCTGGCAGCTCGTTTAGCAGCAGCAGCAGCAGCAGCAGCAGCAGCAGCAGCAGCAGCAGCAGCAGCAGCAGCAGCAGCAGCAGCAGCAGCAGCAGCAGCAGCAGCGGCGGCGGCGGCGGCGGCGGCGGCGGCAGCGGAGGCAGCGGCGGCAGCGGCAGCGGCAGCGGCGGCAGCAGCAGCAGCAGCAGCAGCAGCAGTAGCAGCAGCAGCAGCAGCAGCAGCAGCAGCAGCAGCAGCAGCAGCAGCAGCAGCAGCAGCAGCAGCAGCAGCAGCAGCAGCAGCCGCCGCCGCCGCCGCCGCCGCCGCCGCCGCCGGAGGTCTGACTTCCACCGGTCGTCTCGCTCATGGCTCAGAAAGAACTGGCAGATAATTTCGCAGTGGCGAACGGCAGCGGCAATTTCGGCTCGGGCGGTGGACATATACAGGTCCGCCGCCACCGATCTGGCTCTCTGCCACCGCACAGGGGTTGCATTGGAGGAGCAGCGAAGAAAGGAATTAAGTTCGAGCAGGCGCTTTGACAACCGGAGACTCGCAGGAAGAGGGGGGAGGGGGCGGCGTGTACACCCAGCGGCAAACGATGGGGGCAGAAACGCGCGCAGCAAGCGGACAACGTGATAAAGGGAGGAGGGAAGAGATAGCAGCGACTGACTGATGCTGCTGACGCCGATAGTGAGTCAACTCCAGCTGCGGAGTTGGTTTCAGGGACAACGCCGCCGATGCCGACGCAAACAATATGATACCCTCGCTTCCGCAGCGCCAAGAACCAGGTCTAACCGTGGGAAGGTGGTAACGTATTCGTCGACGTGCCGGGGCCTACGTGAAATAACCGTCGTGTCGGCAACTGAAGAGCACCTTATCCGCCACACAGGAACAGGGGGGGGGGGGGGGGGGGACCCTCCCCTCCTCTTTCTGCATGGCGGCGACGGTGTTCTGCCCCGCCGGGGTGGTGCAGTGGTAAGACGCCCAACTACTGTCCGGAGTTCCCGGGTTCGAACCCGACCTCGGCGGCTGCGTTTCGATGGAGGCGAAACGAAGAGGCGTCGTGTGCTGTGCGATGTCAGCGCACGTTAAAGATCCCCAGGTGGTCGAAATTACTCCATAGCCCTCCACTACGGCTCCTCTTTCTCTCTTTCCACTTTTACCCCCACCTTCCTTCCTTCCCTTACGGCGCGTTTGCGGTGTCCACAGAAAAACAAGTGAGACAGTTACCGCGCCTTTCCCTTCCTGTAAATAAATCAGTAAATTCTATGCAGTCACGTTATCTTGACTCTCTAGCGGCGTCAGCGGCATCCAGCGGTATCAGTCGGTCGCTGCTAGCGCTGGGGGGATGAAAGGGGGCGGAGCTGGTTACGAGGCCGACGCCGACGCCGACGCGAAACCCAGGAACGGACGCCAAAGAGTTGCGCTCTAAAAATAATTGGTTCACAGGAAGGAAAAGGCGCAGTATCGGTCACTCTTGATATGTGGACACCTGAACCACGCCGTAATTGAAGGAATGAAGGTGGGAGTGAAAGTGGAAACAGAGAAAGAGGAGCCGTAGTGGAGGCCTACGGAGTAATTTCGACCACCTGGGGATCTTTAACGTGCGCTGATGTCGCATAGCACACGGACGCCACTTAGTTTCTCCTCCATCAAAACACAGCCGCCGTGGTCGGGTTCGAACCAGGGAACTCCGGACAGTAGTCGGGCTTCTTACCGCTGCACCACCCCGTTCGCCGATTTGGGTGATTGCTTCCCACTTTGAGGGAAAGTCCCTTAAGTGGTTGTAAGCTTTTTGCCCTACAACGAGATCTTGTAAGTCTTAAAGTACTGCTTTGCGCTCGACCTTATCCAAGGCCTTTACTAATCCAGGTCAAGGATAACTCGTATGTCTTTAGTATGCACTTCAATGATCTGGTGTTGGATTTGCAGCAGAATGCCCTGGGTCCACTGACCAGGTCTGAAGTCAATCATAGAAATTGGGCAAAGTCTGTCAAGATGACATGTTCCATAAGCTGCCCCCCGTAAGATGTCAAAGAAAACGGTGGGCTTCAATGAGCTCCTCCACAGTGTCGAGGGCGCCCATGTCTAGCAGAGAATGTGGGTGTGTATATGGACATGCCTAGCGCTTGCCTCGTTGCCTCACGAAGCATCGTGTATAGGGTGCTCCTATTCGCTTTCGTCAGCTGGAAATAGGGGACGGAGTAGGTAACCCGCGACACAACGAACGCGCGTATCAGCCACATGGAATAGTCCTCTTTGAGGCCTCTGTTTCTGTTAAATACCCTGTTAGGGCATAGTCTTTGTTTTTGTGACGGCGGCTAGTGCTTTTTCGTCGGTCTGAAGTAGTAGGCCGAGGATTCTTACATGCTGTGTTTGCTTGATGGTCGTTCCGTCGATGGTGAGGATCGCATTCGTCGGCAGCTATTTCGTGGATTTTTCCGGTTGGTTCATAAGCAGCTCTGATTCCTGGGGAGCGCAGCTCCGTCCACACAACTTTGTGTACTCGTACACGGTCGTTGCCACCTTCTGCAAGGCTTCCTCCATCCATGCATCAGATTCGGCTCGAGCCGTCCACACCGCAATATCGTCGGCATAGAACGCCTGGTGCACGCCTTCGATTTGCTTCAGTAGATCGCGCAGGGGCAGGAGGGCCAGATTGAAGAGCAGGGACGATAAGACCGATCCTTGTGGGGTGCCCCTACCACCGAGCTCGACAGGGTCCGACTTCTCCTCCCCTATCCTGATGGTCGCTGTTCTGTTTGACAGAAAAGCTTTGATGTAGTCGAATATCTCTCGGCCGCACCTGGCCATATTCAGATTCTGCAACACGCTCGCGTGGGACACGTTATCGAACGCTCCCTTCAGGTCGAGGGCGAGTATCCCGCGCGGCGCGTGCCTCGTTGCCGGCTTAACGACCAGTTAGTGAAGTTGGATCATCACACCTTGTGTGCTGAGATGTTGCCTGAAGCCGTACATCGTCTCCGGCATCTGATGCGTTTCATCGAGGTGCTCCTCCCGCTCCTCCACCAGCAGCCCTTGGCACTTGCTGTACAGCCTACATATCTATCACTCATTCCCTCTCAGATTGCATAGTTGTCTGTGTTTGTAACCCCTAAATCAAACTTTGGACTTGTTCTAGTTTGTCGCGCTGAATAAGGTAGGCATTCTCTCTGTTTCCGCTCACAGATATCACTGAACTCTTTATGCAGTATCTGGATGACGAGCCCTGAATCCTCATCCTCAAGGGTCCTCCAACTTGGTTGTTCCATGTACGCTACACCACGAGCTGGTAGACCGTGTCTCCTATTGACGCCGAGATCCCCTGTACAGCGACCGAGGATCGCACCTGTCAGATCATCCACCACCTTCCGGTGTGGAACGAGATGCTATACTGCATTCACTACGAGCTTCGAGAGTGCTCTAAAAGGGAGGGCCAGCTGTCGCTGGTAAGCCTCGGTTAAGAACGCCGTTATCGCCCCTCTGTGCGAGACTTCATGGATTGCCACAAGGCTAACAGTCTTCTCAGCTGCCTTTTGAAAAACCACCGATGCATACACAGCATTGAACTCCTTTACTGGGATGTATGCGAAAAGGTGTCCCACGCGTATGACAACCTTTTCTGCGATGCCTTCAGTGAGAACGAGTCGGTGAAAGCGCTCAGCATCTCGTTTGTCAGTAACCGCAGCTACGAAAAGGTTTGCGCCGTGATCGCGTCATCTGGGCGCCGCCTCGAAAGACTCGAGTGCCACTCCTCAGCTCCAGCCGCATTTTTTGTCGCGCTGACCACTGTACTAAGGACGACGACGTCCCTGACCGTGCTCAAGATTGGCGATTGTCTACGAATATCCGAACCAGAAGGGCTCGATTTTTTATCGGCACTGCGACAAAACACCACCCTGAAGGAGCTGTCAATGTGGGACGACTACAAAGCCAAGGTTTCATTGATGAGCCGTTCCGAGTTCGCCGCATATCTAAAGAACAGCACCACGCTAACAACATTAGACGTGTCGCCTGCATTATCGACGGTTTATCAGTGCGAGAAGTGGTGGTTGTGGATCTTGGAAGGCCTAGCACAGAGCAGAGCGATCTCTAACGCTAAGCTCGGCGACATTATCATTGGCCGACGTAGCTCACCGATTATAGCCAAAATCTTTACGCAGAACACTGCTCTTCGTTCATTTGTTATGACTTCGATAAGGATGTTGGAGGATTTTCGAGACACCACGGTCAATACCTTGTGGCTCGAAGCCTTCTTGCAGAGCGAGACGATAGAGGAAATATCGCTTGATTTTCATATGTTGTCTATGGCGCAGTGGGAAATGCTTTTAGCAGCCATGGCCAGCAGACAGAACGTTACCAAAGTGACTATTAATATACTCCCTCTCGATAACCTTTGGCTACCGGAACTCTTGAGCTTGCTGCACGAAAGTGGCGCTGAAGACAAGGTAGTGTTTGAGACGGAATACTATTTTGTTGGCGATCAGCACAACACGATGGAGTGTCGAGCATTCTCAGAGGTTCGCGGGCTTTACAAGCGTGGTATTAATGGCGACATCTGCCGTGCTTTGCAGCGTGTGCCATCACTGCACCATATCACAAGCTTGACTTTGCGGATTCCAGCTTTTCACCTCGACGATTCGATAGCCTCAGCTCTGGGCCAGTGCGTCAAAGCGGCAACCTCGCTTCGCAAACTGCGCCTGACCGCGACACGCAACGAAAATGCAGGCGACGTCCCACACTGTCCGTGGGAAATAGTCGTGTCATCTTTTCACGACAACACTAGCCTCGAAGAGATATTTCTAGCTGCGGTGTGCATTAGAGACGAAGATATAGAGTGCCTGGCGGATGCGGTCAAAATGAGCACCGTACAGCGCACTGTAGAGTTTAAGGGCGAGAGCTCGGATAAAGTGGACGTATTTTTTCGGAGGTTGGCCGTGAATATTGCGCAAAACTATAGCCTCACGTCCGTCAATTTTCTGGACTCTGCGAAAAGAAACACGTCATCCTTCAAGCCCTGGTATGCCGTGTGGGAAGTGGCACGTCGTAACCGTGACCTGCTCGAGCTCGCCGTTTTGTTCGTCACCGGCATCCGGCCCGATCGGTACGTATGTCAATTTGAGCTGTGCTTGGAGAACAAAGTTCGGCGGTTTTTAAGGGGCTAGTGTTTTACGGTGCGAGGCATGAAACCAGAGGACAGTTAATATGCCTTCACGAGCTAATTAAATTGCGGCGGGACAAAATATTTCAGAATTGAAAGTTTTTGTGAGCAGCATGCCAGAATTGCTAACAAGAACATTAATCTTGCACGCTGAACAAAGATTGTTATTATTGTGTAGGGTCCTTTTGTATCACATTGCGACCGGGCTGTATTTTTGAAGGTATTAATATTGATTCATTCAATTCTCTCCTGTCAATTTAAGTCATTATTTAAACCAGAGAGCCCATTTTGAAACAGGTAAAGCATGTATATATTTTTTTGAAAACTGGCGCAAACTTGTCCCCTTTCGAAGCCACACTAGAACTATACCTGTTAACGTTGACCCATTTATTTAGCAAGATTCATTCCTGTGTTCATATCACAAACTTGGCCCGATTCCATTCGACAGTAGGTTGCTCAGAAGACAGTGCATATTCTGCCTGCCCATTTGCTGAAACTGCACCGTGTGTAGGGGTTCCGCTGCGGTGGTGCAGTAAATATGGCGCTCGAACTCTGTGCTTAAGGATGGGGGTCGAATCCCGGCCGTGGCGGCCGCTTTTTGTTCGAGGCGAACAGCAAGGCGTTCGTGGACTCTGCAATTTCAGCTCACGTAAAAGAACTTCAGGGGGTCGAAATTTGCGGAGACCTTCACTATGGAATCTCTGTAGCCTCAGTATATACGGGACGTTAAACCACAACATTTAAACAACCCTTCTACATTGTGATTGTAAAAGATGTCATGCCACTCTGAAGTTTTTCGCACAGCAACATTTTCTGGAAAAACGTGCAAGAGGGAAAACATGCACTCTGATGTCATTAAAAAGACTCATTCTGTAGTAGTTCTTCTGTGTAGGATAGAACTAAATAAAAACCGCAGCTGCTAACAACAGGCAGTGGTTCGCTCCGTGTGCATTCGCTGAACTCTCAACAGAACCAGGTTTTAATATTTAACAATGCCAAACAAGCCAAATGCATTGCAGTTCTTGCGCTTTCAGTTTTCTGTGATGGCTAGCTGTCTATTCAGGCCAGAATAAACGCCTCAACAACGAGCTACTTTCTGTCGTAGAGGAAGTATGTGTGCCGGTTACTGAAGACTGTAGGAGAAGTTGTATATCCATCAGCAGAATATGTACATAACGTTTCTTTTGTTTGTGAAAGTGTCCGTCGCCACATTCCCATGAGTGTGGACTAAGGCTGGTCTACCGTTTTTTTTTTTTTTTTTTTTTTTTTTGGTGCTCAGAGAACGTACATCGTGCTTCCATAGAAGAGGCTTCCAAAAGTTGTTGCCGACTAGAAGTCGACTGCATGAACCTGATCACGTGATGAACTTTGGATTTGAGCTTACAAACATCGTCATTGTGTGCACTTTTTCAAGCTCAGAAATAACCAGAACGGGAGAGTTTTCTTGAGTGCTAGCAAGGGTTCTTCGAAAAACTGTAATGCTCTTTTTTTTTTCTTAAGGTACATACACTTTAGGGGTGTGAATGTTTGCAGGCTAATCTTTTTAAACCGCGACGAAAGATGTGATACGGCTGAAAAATTATGAGAGGGCATGGCTGAATTCGGCCTCCATATTTCATTGTTCTTATTTTCCCCGCTTTCCTTCAGGCCCTGCGCTAGCGCTCTGGAAAAGGTCGCCCATATCCCAGCGTTGATCGAGAAGGTCGCCTCAGCGGTGTCAGTCAGCGAGGCCGAGGCCGGTGGCATGATTCGCCTGGCATCGGCCCGCTTGCAGAAAATAGACGAGTTCATGAGACTCTCAGAGGTTGTCCGCGATCAGGTGGTATGCCACCCGAGAGGAGACGGCCGCTTGCAGCTGGACGATTTGAACCACGACTGCTGGTCTTTCGTAAGGCGCTACCTGTCCTTGGATGACATCAAGGACTGCTCAAAACCCGAGGTCAAGCGCGTTGGTGTCAATATTTGTGATTGGCAGCTCCGAGTTAAATAAATATAATCGAGAAATTGTAGGGCGCAGTACGCGTCATTTTAGCGGACATTTAATCCTTATAATGATGGGAAGTGCGAAGAAAGGAGACTAAACAAGTAGGCTGAGAAAGAGTCGCTGAAAAGCTACGCAAGATCCAGTCTACTCTATCTCGACAACTGCTTAAAAACATTGGAAGTTACGAGGTCTACTCAGCCAACCACAAGAATCAGTTCAGTATGACCTATAAAGATATGACTGAAAAAGGGTATATACCACTCTTTCTGCTCATAAACAGACTCCGTCTATGTACCAAATCAGAAAAGAAGCTTCATAAGGTTTGGAATAGCATTTTCAGTGGCTTTATGCTGTTTGTAATATCCGCACGTTTAATTCAACCCTGTGCAAACGAAGACATAGTAGGAACAAGCCTATTGGTGGCATCTGGGTTTTCATGCTGAAACCAATGGTCCGCCACAAATTTCGTTCCTAAAGCCTCGGCAAAATAATCACTTTATTATAAACAATAAACGAAGTCAACACATAATGTTGTTGCTGTAGGTGGGCTGAGGTCAACCGTTTCCCCGGTGCACTCTTTGACTGCGAACGGTTTGATTACCCCATTTACAACGCGATTTTGAAGCGAGACGGACGATTTAAAAGAGCAGCGCCATGTTGGTTACATGATCTCAGCGCGCAAAGAGTCGCGAAAGCAAGACCGGAGAAATGGCGCATGCAACACGAGCACGTGTTAAACCTCTACCCTAATGAGCATTTTGCAAAAGAAATCTCTAAACTGTTATACCGCTGACGGGCTACCATTCTATACTAGCACTACATTCAGCAGCGTTAGAACGTCGTATCTGCATTCATCGCAGCTTTCATAATGCTGCGAGGAACTACGCTCTATCTCAATAGCTCATTGCAGCACTAACAATTTTACAATAAGTGCAGACGCAATGGTCTGTAGCTTCGGAATGTAGCGTCAGTAAAAGTGGTCGTAAAGCGATGGGAGATTATGCTTTAAAGCGCAAATTTGCGAGACGCAATTTCAAATTGAACATTAACGTATATTCGGCTTATATGCACTAGATACCAAGTTTAGCGTTCGCTGCAGTTGCGAATGCTGATATCACGCTTTTAACATGACGGCGCGCTTGCAAGCCTGACAACATTCGTTGATAGGAGACAGTTGGCCCCGCGGAGGCGTCTGCGGTGGTTAAGATGCCCGACTACTGTGCCGGAGTACCCGGGTTCGATCCCGACCGTCGGCGGCTGCCACATCTATACAGACTCCTTAGCCGCCATAAATCAGCTGAAGAAAGTAACAAAGACGCTATATGTAACCCACGAAATCCACACACTCAATAAAAAAACAGATATACGCATCCAGATACATTGGACACAAGACGATGCTGAGAACGCTGAGCCGAGAAAAGTTGACCACCTCACACAAGAACTTCCAAACACTAATACGCCCCCCACCAGGCTCCCTTTTGATGCCCACACCACTGTTCCCATCTTAGCATCCTCGTTAAGGAAAAGTACACGTGCCCTGATTCCGCCGTGTGCATTCTCACTCCCTCGTAACTAAACGAGATTAGAGGAGGTTTCCCTTAGAAAGATAAGAGCTGGGGCGGCCCTTACCCCGTCGGTAGCATGCCGATTGGAATCGCAAGCAGACATCGGACCAACCACATGCCCGAAGTGTTCCGCACCAGCTGAAGAAGTGGATGTTCGCCACCTGCTGTGGACTTGTGCAGGGACAAAGGCATCAAGGACAGAGATTGTACGGGAAGTGGGACTAATCACAAGAGAAGAGGACTTCCCTAAATGGCTCACCGACAACGACAACAGTGGGAGCCTGCTCCGGTTCCTTGCCGAAAATAATTTACACGAGTTTCTATAATATGCTTCATGGCAAGCTTGCGTAAAAAAAAAGACTGTAGTAAGAAGGGGGGAAAATCCAAGGGCCAGCTACTAGCACTGTAGCTGAGGCGCCTCCTCTCCCTCGTGCGGACAGAAGAGAAAATGGAAAAGGAATAAAACGAAGAGGGAGAGACAGACGCGGATCGCAACAACCGTCGCCTACCACCTAAATGGTAGCGGGTACAATGATGGCCTACAACAGATAAATAAATGGTGGCAGGCAAGCCCCCACCGCAAGCGGCGTAGTCCTACCAGTCGGGTGAGGAACAGCCACCGACCCCTCCTCACTGCTCGATGTAAGTGCACATTGGAGATTCCCATGTAGCCGAAAATACTCCTAGCCCTCCGCGGCAGCTTTTGTTTATTGCTTTCTACTTGCGCTCCTAACTTCCAGCCTTCCTTGCGCAGTTCAGATGTCTACGGAGGCAAGCGTGACACATAGTGCGCCTTTTCCTTGCTGTGAAATTACTGTTTAATATTAATAATATTATTATTATTATTAGTCGTAGTAGTAGTAGTAGTAGTAGTAGTAGTAGCAGCAGTAGTAGTAGTAGTAGCTGTTGTTGTAGTAGTAATAGCAGTTGTATTGTAGTTGTAGTAGTATTAGTAGTTGTAATAGTACTAGTAGTTGTAGTTGTAGCAGTTGTAGCTGTAGCAGTAGTAGTAGTTGTAGTAGTAGTAGTTGTTGTTGCAGTAGTATTTGTAGTAGTAGTTGTAGTAGTAGTAGTTATAATTGTAGTAGTAGTAGTTGTAGTAGTAGTATTAGTAGTGGTAGCAGTAGTTGTAGTAGTAGTAGTTGTTGTATTAGTAGTATTAGTAGTGGTAGCAGTAGTTGTAGTAGTAGTAGTTGTTGTATTAGTAGTAGTAGTAGTTGTATGCGAGGAGGAGGATAAGAAGTAAGCCTTTTCTTGCCTTCTGAAGTCGACGAAAACTAGAAAGCATGGAAATCATGGCGGGCAAAACCGCTCGTACTTGAGGAATTTGTGGTACCGGGACAATTACAGGCAAAACAGCGAGAGAAATACTCTTCCGCTCTTCTCGAGCGACAAAGGACCTGCGAGACAAACGTTCTTGAAGAAGCAAGAAGCAAGAAAGATGACGGCGAATTCGGTAGAACGTCAAATCATGCGGGTTCCTGACGGCACTTGCAAACGTTTTCTTAGGCCACGAGGCGGTTTGGTCAGGCTCACTTGACACAGAGCGGCCCACCTTACGGACGCAACAAATAATGGCTGATATCAACCCACGAGACGAGACAGCATCTCATCTTCCTCAACTTGAAACAATACTCAAGCGTTGTCGTAACAGTGTGTTCGGAGAGGAAATTGATGTACGCCACTCCTGAACACATCATGTTTTACGCAAACAGGTGGACACCCTTGGTTACGTGGCCACCCCAGAATACTGACAAAGAGGTGATCAACGGAGTGCCTATGGAATATTCCATCGAAGAATTTTTGCGTCGACTAGACCAGAGAGACAATCTCGAGATCAGACGACAAGGAGAAAAATTGCCTACGATACGTTACTTTCTAATACGAAATTTTATCGCAGCTCATCAACTGTTTCAGCTTTTCGATAGATTGCGGCAAAGAATTTGAGAAAGACAGGTATTTAGAATTACAGACCTCCTAATTTTCACAAATATTCCTTCTTCAAGAAACACTCCACTAACAGTTCTTGACTTTCATGAAGTATAAGTAGTAGTATAAAACTTTATTCCGCAAAATGAAGGAAGCTTTGCTTCTGTAGTAATAGACTGATATATGCTTGGCTTGCTGCATCAAAAACTCGTTCTTAAAACAAGGTCTGCAAGTATTTCACGTGTTTTTCAAAGCCTTGGCAAGCGTAACGAGCGAGAAGAACTGAATGTTCTCCCGCAGAACTGGTGAGAAGTTTCTGTTCGTCTTTATATTGTAGAGTAGTATTTGCACGAACATTTGTCCCTTTTTTTAGAACCAGCTGGCACGCAGTGCACGACGCTCCGAGCAGCAGTCAGCGATGATGATGATGTATCTATACAGATGAAAGGTGAATGTCACTGCGACGCTCCGAGCAGCAGTCAGCGATGATGATGATGATGATGATGATGATGATGGATCTATATAGATGAAAGAGGTGAATGTTCGCACACTGCTCTCACACAAATCCCCCTGCCTTCCCTGAATAAGTCGGTGAAGGCAGGGCGGGTGGTCGTGAAGCAATGTCGGTATAGGTTAGCGATGGAGGTTGGGAGGCGATGGGAGGTGGAGCAGGTGCCACAGTGCAGTTTAAATTGGTCAGTTCATCTTTGATGATGCTGCGCAAATTCACAGTTGCTGGCGGAAGAGTTGAAGATACAGCAGCGGGGTTGGTGAGGCCGTAGAGCTCCTCTCGAAACATGGTGCGTATTAGGGAACGCAAATTTTTATCTATGAGGGAGCCGCCATCACTGGGGTCTTGCATGAGGCGGCACGACTGTAGCTGGTCCAGATGTTGACAGGCAGATGTGATGTCAGACACGAACGATGGATTCTGAATCACGAAGGCGTTGAAAGCAACAGTGTTGATGCCCTTAATTAAGTGGCGAACACAATCAAGTTCAGGCATAGCACCGTTGACACAGCGACAAAGGGCCAGAACGTCCTCGATATACGAAGTATAGGACTCGCCGGACTGCTGAAGACGAGCTTCGAGTTCTTTCTTGGCCTGTTCTAAGCGACCAGTCGGAGTGCCGAACGTTTTCTTTAGCTGGTCTATGAATGTAGGCCAGTCAGCGATGTCATCCTCACGATTGAGGAACCAGATTTTGGCGACGTCGGCTAAGTAAAAGACGACGTTGAGCAGTTTGTGAATGTCATCCCAGCGGGTAAATGTACTGACCCTGTTGTAGTTGTCGAGCCAGTCGTCGACATCTTCACTGCGAAGGCCGGTGAAGATCTGGGAATCGCGCTGGCGGCTGGTTACTGTCCAGGCAGGGGCAGTCGCAGTAGGAGCAGGAGATGCCGAGGGTGAGAGAGCACCGTTGCCCCCTTCCATAGCACAGAGCCATTGACGCAAGCGAAGGCCTGAACGGAGCTCCGGGTAGAGCGATAAGTGGATCTAAAGTAAGATGTAGGGAATACTAATCGCACTTCCGCCACTTGTAAGGTGGCACTCGCACGAACTTCACTTCTGTCCCTTTTTTAGAACCAGCTGGCACACATCGCGTGACGCTCCAAGCAGCAGTCAGCGATGATGATGATGATGATGATGATGGATTTTTACAGATGTAAGAGGTGAAAGTTCGCGCACTGCGCTCACAATATGTATACGAAGTCCGGCGCACTTCCTCTTTCTCGGCTATCTGTCAGCTTAATCGTTACGTCTTTGCCATCTGGCCCCTGCAGAAAAGAGGAGCCATCCTAGCGACTCAAGGAGACGAAATGATAGCAGGATCGCAGTAAGGCGTTAAGCGGTCGGCGTGAACAATCTCACGCCCACGGCGGCGAAGGTCGGTAGAGGCGGCTAGCAGTTCAACTAGGTAATTGACGGGAGAAGTCTGTTGGAGCACTAGACAGGGTCCGTGGTACTTGGCAGTAAGCTTGCTGGTCAGGCCTGGTGGTGTTGGTGGGACCCAGAACCATACGTGAGAACCGGGAGAGAACTGGTGGACAGATTGGCTGTTGGCGCTCTGCGCGTTCTTTTGGACTTTCTCGTCCGAAGTAAGCGAGCGAGCCAGCTTGCGACAGTCTTTAGCGTGCCTCGCAGCTGCTGAAAGTGATGTACACTCTGAGACATCAGGACGGTAAAGGAGGATGGTGTCGAGTGGAGACGATAGTTCACGCCCGTACAGCAGAAAAAATGGTGAGAAGCTGGTAGTTGCTTGAACGACGGTGTTGTAGTAATAGGTTATAAATGGGAGAATTTTGTCCCAATAGGAGCTGTCGGAGGCGATGTACTTTGACATCATGTCACCCAGTGTGCGGTTGAAGCGCTCTGTGAGGCCGGTGGTTTGAGGGTGGTACACGCTGGCTGTCCAGTGGATGGTCTGACATTTACGTAGGAGTGCTTCGACAACCTCGGATAGAAAAGATTTGCCTCGATCACTTAGAACTTCACGAGGGGCCCTGTGCTGCAGAAGGAAATGATGAAGAAGAAAGGACGCGATATTGGGTCCGGTAGTATCCTGAAGTGCGGCTGTCTCCGCATAGCGAATAAGGTGATCGACGGCCACGATGATCGAACGATTCCCTCCAGATGTATATGGCAGAGGTCCATACAAATCGATGCCAACACGACCGAATGGTCGGTATAGGCACGGAAGATGTTGGAGTGGAGCCGGCTAATGAAGAAGAAGAGGCTTGCTATGCTGGCAATTAATCGATGCATGAACGCACATACTTACTGACGAAGGTATACATACCGCGCCAGTAGAAGCATTGTCGCAACCGTTCATAAGTCTTAAATACACCCACATGGCCACGCTGCGGATCGTTATGATAAGATGCGCAGATATCACTACGGAGATGGCGAGGTACTACGAGCAGCCACTTACGGCCATCTGGCATATAATTGCGTTGATAGAGGAGACGGTCACGAAGGGCGAAATGCTGCGCATGAGGACGAAGGGTGCGTGGAACCGGTTAAAGTGACGAGTTCATAAGAAGATCGATTAGCGATGTAAGCCACGGATCCTTGCTCTGTTCTGATGGCATGTCGTCGATCGACAGGGAAGAAAAGGCAGAGCTGGCGGTAGAGGACAACGGAGCGTCAGAAGGCACCGGCGAGCGAGATAAAGCGTCTGCGTCGGAGTGCTTGCGCCCTGTACGATGGATACCTCGTATATCATACCCTTGCAGTCTAAGCGACCAGCAGGCGAGACGGCCGGTGGGGACTTTTCATGAAGACAACCAGCACAAAGCGTGGCGGTCCGTAACATGGAAAGGGAACCCATACAAGTATGGCCGAAATTTCTGAAGCACCCAAACAATAGCCAAGCATTCCTTTTCTGTCACCGAGTAGTTGGTCTCGGCCTTGGTCAACATTCGACTTGCGTACGCAACAACGTATTCATCAACACCGGGTATTCATTGGTCAAGAATAGCGCCGAGGCCGGCGTCGCTGGCATCGGTGAGCACGTGGGTAGGAGCAGCCGGGTCAAAATGGTGCAATACAGGGGGTGAGGTAAGTATCATGCACAATTTCGTGAAAGCAGTACCGCAAGCCGGCGGCCAGGCAAAAAGATCTTTTTGAGCGCTGAGAAGGTGCATCAGAGGGGCAATTATGGTCGTAAAATTCCGAACGAAACGCCTAAAGTAGGAGCATAAGCCAACAAAGCTGCGCAATTGCTTGATAGATGTCGGCGTCGGGAACTCTGCGACAGCGCGGAAGTTAGACGGATCCGGTAGGATGCCATCTTTGGACACTGAATGCCCTACAATATTGAGATGGCGAGCGGCGAAATGGCACTTTTTCACATTGAGCTGCAGACCGGCATCGCTAAGACATTACAAGACAGTTTCAAGGCGAGTCAGGTGAGTCACAAAGTCTGATGAAAATACGACGATATCATCCAAGTAGCAGAGACATGTGTGCCAGTTCAAACCGCGGATAATATTGTCCATCATGCGTCCAAAGGTGGCGGGCGCGTTACGCCGGCCAAACGGCATAATGTTGAACTCATAGAGCCCGTCGGGGGTGACAAAAGCTGTCTTGGGGCGATCGTCTTCAGCCTTTGGAACTTGTCAGTAGCCAGATCGTAAATCGATAGAAGAGAAAAATTCCGCTCCATGCAAAGTTTCCAGCGCTTCATCTATACATGGTAGCGGATAGACGTCCTTTCGTGTGATCGCATTTAGGCGGCAGTAGTCCACACAGAATCGAATAGACCCGTCTTTCTTCTTGACTAAAACGACTGGGGACGCCCAAGGGCTACTGGAAGGCTGAATGACACACCCTTACTGAGCACCTCGTCGACTTGCTCATCAGTAATGCGCCGCTCTGAGGCTGATACACGATAAGGACGTTGGCGTAATGGGGCGTGCGTACCGGTATAGATGTGGTGGGCGACAGTTTTATTACGACCCAAGGATAGCTGCTGGAGGTCAAAGGAAGCTCGGAATCGGTTTAGCATGTCAAGGAGCTTGGGGCGATGATCTGGGGCGAGAGCACTGTTGATGGATTTGTCGAAGGCAGCCAGAAGCGACGAAGGAGACGAGGAACGAGGTGGGCTAAGGGCACTGACGCTGTCGGAGATTGTGTAGGCACAGGTGGAGAGAAGCGACGGGACGGTCACAAAACTTTCTGATCGAACAGGCTCGGCATGCCCTACGCACTCGCCACGTTGCAAGTGAGTGGATAGAACGAATCATTACTAATGGCGAGTTCGGCGCGGACGGCGCAGGGGAGGGGAAGACAGCGTCGCTAGATGGGGTGAAGAGCAGTGTACAGTCTTGTAGAGAGGCACAGTTTATAGGCGCAATCGCAGTAGATAAAGGCGGGATAATAGTAGCATCCACAACGTGGCATTTGGCTTCCCCAAGAACAACAGCGCTGGTCGGTGCGGTGCACAGCTCTACTTCGGCACGAGCGCAATGAATTACGGCGCGATTGCGACACAAAAAGTCCCATCCTAAAATAATGTCATCAGAGCAGTCACGGAGAACGATAAAACTGATGACATAGAGAACGTCCTGAATGGTGACTCGAGCCGTGCAGGTACCGAGTGGTTCGATGTGCTGAGCAGTGGCGGTACCCAAAGAAATCCCGAAATACGGCAGAACAGCCTTTCGTAACAAGCGTCACAGTCTAACGTCAACAATCGACACAGCAGCACCAGTATTACAAGCGGAAGAGTACAAACATTTTCAATGGTAGGTTCGATTACGATTAAATTGTTCGGTGGCGAAGCAGGACTTTCACTTGTCGACGAAAGCGCAGTTCTTGCCTGCGGAACTGCGTCTAGTAGTTTTCCGGCATTGGCGAGGTAGAGCGACGACGCATCGGTGACGGCGAGCGACAACGCGGAGAGGTTGAGCGGCGGTCGTGTGAGAAGTGGTCAAAGTGAGACGAGGGCTGAGGTGGCGCACGGGGTGGAGACGGCGGCTGTGCGTAGGCAACCGGGCTGTGATCGAAAGCGTACGGGGTCGGGCGACGGCGGCACAGGCGTGCAACATGGCCAGGAAGACCACATGCAAAGCAAATGGGCCGGTTGTCAGATGTGCGCCAAGGGCGTAGAATAGGTGGCGCACGGCGCTCAGTGAAAAATGCGCGCTGAGGCGGACCATACGATGGGAAAGGTGTAGGAGGGGGTGGTCTTGCGGCAACCTCAGCATAAGACAGTGGAGTGGGTCTGGGCGTCGGGACAGCATCGGCATGAATGAGCGGAGCTGTCAGTGGAGCGGCATGAAGATTAGGTTGTCGAGAGGGCGGAAGTGCGTCGGCAACTTGTTCCTAAACAACCTGGCGTATGGTCGGAGCCAGGTGAGAGCTGGAATGCGGAACGTGTGTAATTAGCGATAATTGCCGTGCAACTTCTTCCCGTACGAAGTCTGATTTTTTGGATAAGTGTGGAGCTTACAGTGATATGTGACATAGCCGAGATCGTAGGTTCAGGTTGTCGAGGGACGACGCGCTGGCGACGAAGGTCGTCGTAATTTTGACACATCGTCACAACATCACTTGCAGTGCGGGGCTCTTTGGCCATGAGGATGTAGAATAGACCATTGATTCCCATCATGATGTGATGAATCTTCTCGGCTTCACGCATCGGTGCATTTGGACGGTGGCACAAATCTAAAACGTCTTCGATGTAGCTAGTGAAGGTTTCGCCTGTCTGCTGCATCCGCTAACGCAAACGGTGTTCGGCGCGAAACTTGCGGACCGCAGGGCGGCCGAAGACATCCACAAATCTTGATTTGAACGAGGCAAGTTGGAATGTCAGCCTCGTGATTTGTGAACCCCAACTTTGCTACTTGGATCAGGTAGAAGATGACGTTAAGTTTCAGGACGTCCTCCCACTAATTGTGGGTGCTGACGTGTTCATACGATGAAAGCCAGTCCTCGACGTTCTGATCGTCGGTACCGCTGAAGATCGGCGGGTCGCGTTGTCGAAGCACCCCGGTGCATGGAATAGAAGGGGCCGAGGGAGCGGGGCCGGTGGTGTTGGTGCTGGACTCAGTCATTGAGGTCGGAATTCGGCGGCTGCGGAGCTCCAGAACGAGGAAATGGAAGATAAGTCTTTCGACCTCCAACAAGTGTTAAACGGTGATTCAGGCACTGGTAGCGGGCACTGGTAGCGAGCAGAACTTGAGCGGTGGTGGCTTAACTTTTAGTCAGCTGATTCGCAAAAGCACTTCCTCTTCCTCTTTCTTGGCTATCTGTCCGCTTAATCGGAACTTATTCTTGACATTATAATGTATTATTACTCTAATGGGGCTATATGCCCATAAACAATTTGCTTACTGTCTACGAAAATAAAACCTATACTCCTCCCCTGTTCTGAAGTAAAGTTTCTTCTTTTACTTTCTGCGCAATATAATGTTTCGGTTGTTTCCATGGAGGCAGCAGGCTGTGTGCTGTACGTTGCCAGTCTATGTTAAAGATCCATAGCTTGTCATAATTACCCCGAATTCCTTCACTATAGTAAATCTTTCTCTCTTTGCACTTTCACTCCCACGTTCTTTTCAACTGGGGCGCGGTTGAGGTATCCAATGACAAAGTGTGACAGATACAGTGTAGTGTATTTCCTTTCTCGCAAATTCCATCAGGTGTCACGGAGAAATGTGCACAGAGGGAGTGCCTTTCTTTTCGATAAATTATTCCATTAGGGGTATGACCACAGCGAAACTAACAGATGCTGCACCTATAGGTTCTACAAACCACTACATTAGAGATCATTTCCAAGCCCAGAGCTGAAGGTTAAGCCTGGCTTGAAAATGACCTGCAGCGGGATGGTTTATAGGAAAGAAAGGTGAAGTATTTGTCACACTTTCTCAGTGGACGCTTGATACTCGCCATATAGGCTATTTACGACCTGAGTTGATCGCCGCGGTGCTACCCTGGTTAAGACGCCCGACTACTGTTCCGGAGTACCCTGGTTCGAATCCGGCCGGCGGCGGCTATTTTAAAAGAGGCAAAACGAAGATTAGTCTGTGTGCTCTGCGATGTCAGTGCACGTTAAAGATCCCAGGTGGTTGTAATTACTTCTCAACCCGCCACTATGGCACCCCTTTCTTTCTACAGCCACTCTCGTCTCTCTGCCTTCCCTTGCAGTGAGGGTTTGGTGTCCACAGAACAATTATGACAGATACTGTTTCTTCCCTTGCCCGTGAGCCAATCATTATTATTATTATTATTATTATTATTATTATTATTATTATTATTATTATTATATTATTATTATTATTATTATTATTATTATTATTATTATTATTATTATTATTATTATTATTATTATTATTATTATTATTATTATTATTATTATTATTATTATTATTATAGTTCTTCTCTAGCGTCATGCCAGCATGGTTGCATGGAGGCCGCCGCCGATAGTGGTAGTAGCGGCCTCTAGTGATAGGGGTAGTTAATAATAGTAACAGTGATGATAATGACATAGACGGCTGTGACTATGACTTTATCACCTAGTGACATCAAGACCAGTCGTGACAGCATGACCGGCTGTGACGTCACCAGGTGATTCACGTCTATACCAAGCTGACCCCGACGGCCGTCCAATCCAGGTGTCCGTATGGCACTTTTCATTTGGTACTTCCTCGAACGCCGCACAGCATAGCATACAGGAGCAGACGCAATACATGCAGGAATCAGTGGCGTTTCAAATTGGCTTACAGGAAAGAAAACGAGCAGTATCTGTGACTATTTTCCGCGGACACCTTAACCGATCCGTAAGAAAAAGGAGGACGGCGGGTTTGAAAAAATAGCTGCCGTAGTGAGTGGTATGCTACGGAGCACCGCGCAACAAAGGCTTCAGCTCATCGCACTTTAGTCGTTCAATGTGCACCTAGAAATTTTGTACAAACTCATAACTATGATCTTAGCTTTTAAGAGCGCAGCTCTTTGGCGTCCGTTCCTAGGTTTCGCGTCGGCGTCGGCGTCGGCCTCGTAACCAGCTCCGCCCCCCTTTCATCCCCCCAGCGCTAGCAGCGACCGACTGATACCGCTGGATGCCGCTGACGCCGCTAGAGAGTCAAAATAACGTGACTGCATAGAACACCGTCGCCGCCATGCAGAAAGAGGAGGGGAGGGTCCCCCCCCCCTGTTCCTGTGTGGCGGATAGGGTGCTCTTCAGTTGCCGACGCGCCGGTTATTTCACATAGGCCCCGGCACGTCGACGAATACGTGGCCACCTTCCCACGGCTAGACCTGGTTCTTGGCGCTGCGGAAGCGAGGGTATCATATTGTTTGCGTCGGCATCGGCGGCGTTGTCCCTGAAACCAACTCCGCAGCTTGGGTTGACTCACTATCGGCGTCAGCAGCACCAGTCAGTCGCTGCTATCTCTTCCCTCCTCCCTTTATCGCGTTGTCTGCTTGCTGCGCGCGCTTCTGCCCCCATCGTTTGCCGCTGGGTGTACACGCCGCCCCCCTCTTCCTGCGAGTCTCCGGTTGTCACAGCGCCGGCTCGAACTTAATTCCTTTCTTCGCTCCTCCTCCAATGCAACCCCTGTGCGGTGGCAATCAGAGAGCCAGATCGGTGGCGGCGGATCTGTATATGTACACCGCCCGAGCCGAAATTGCCGCTGCCGTTCGCCACTGCGAAATTATCTGCCAGTTCTTTCTGAGCCATGAGCGAGACGAATGTTGACGTAAAGACAAACAGGAATTCCTTCACACTTATGCGGGAGAACATCCCGTTCCTCTCGCTCGTAACGCGTCCCACGGCTGTGACAACCTCGGGAGGCCCTTGTATAGATCTCGTCTTTGAGAATCAAGCATTGGTGTACCAAGTCGAACATATATCAGTCTATTTCTCCGATCACAAAGCTTCCTTCATGACTGTCAAGAATTGTTAGTGGAGTCTTTGTGAAAGGAATACGTGTGAAAAATAAAAAAAAAATTCTGTGATAGCGCATACATGTGTTGCTCGATTTCTTTGCCTCAATCTATCGAAAAGGTGAAACAGCTTATTTGCTGCGCTCAAATTTCGCTTTAGGAAGTAACGTAATCGTCGGTAATTTTTTTATAACACAAACCTAGGTGGCTTAAACTACAATGACCCACGCGACAATGACGTGACATTTTGTTTATGTACCACATGCATGCCACAAATTCAGACATGTCTACTACTTTTCCTTTCCAGTGAACAAATCAATATTGTTAGTAATTGCACCATGTGATTGCTTGAAATCACGTGTTGCATTTGCCTTCCACATGTTTTACACTCGTTCGTTACTAACATACAACAACTGCAAACTAGACGCCCCTCACCTCATTCTATTGCACCTCATAGTACCGTAACGTAACTCTCATAGTAACGCGGTGTTTGTGAGTCATGACTCAGCACGTTTTGTACCCACATCTCATATATATGACCCATGGCTTTTGTATAACACATACCTTAATCCATATCTTTTTCATGACTTAAATTACAATGACTCACAACCATTACATGAAATTACTTCCATGTACCACATGTCAAAAATTAAGATGTGACATATGTTTGAGCCCCGTCGGGGTGGTGCAGTGGTAAGACGCCCGACTACTGTGCCGGAGTACCCGGGTTCGAAACCGACCTCGGCGGCTGCGTTTCGATGGAGGCGAAACGAAGAGGCCTTCGTGTGCTGTGCGATGTCAGCGTTGTTGTTGTGGCTGTAGGAAGAAGGAAAAGAAAATGCACAGGCCTGCTACTGGCTCTGTAGCTGAGCCACCTCCGCTGCCTGATTGATTGATTTATAGGAAGGGAAAGGCGCGGTAACTGTCTCGCTTGTTTTCTTGCGGACACCGCAACCGCGCCGTAAGGGAAGGGAGGAGGGTGGGAGTGAAAGTGGAAAGAGAGAAAGAGGAGCCATAGTGGAGGGCTACGGAGTAATTTCGACCACCTGGGGATCTTTAACGTGCGCTGACACCGCACAGCACACGGACGCCTCTTTGTGTGGTCACCTTAACCGCGCAGTAAGGGAAGGGAGGAAGGTGAAAGTGAAAGTGGAAAGAGAAAAAGGGGAGTCGAAGTGGAGGGCTGAGGAGTACTTTCGACCACCTGGGAATCTTTACCGTGCGCTGACGTCGAAAAGCAGACCAACACCACTACATTTCGCCTAAATCGAAACGCAGCCGCCGTGGTCGAAATAGAAGCCGGGAACTCTGGCTAGTGGGCGAACTACGACTGCGCCACCGCAAGCAGGCTGCGTCCGCTGGCCGCGTCTAGCCACACCGAAACGCAGTGACCATTCGAGAGCCGTTCCGAGTGCCCTGAGGGGGAGGTGCTGAAGGGTGGCTATTGCTGGCTCTACAGGGCTGGGACTGGTAGGCAAGGGTAGGGCTAGGGCTAGCCTGCCACCGAAGTTTTATCTGTTGTAGGCCGTCATTGCACCCGCCACAGCTTAGGTGGTTTTTCTCTCCCTCTTCTTTTTCTTTCTTTATTTTCTCTTCTGTCCGCACAAGTCAGCGGAGATGGCTCAGCTACAGAGCCAGTAGCAGGTCCATGCATTTTCACTTCTTCCTCCTACAGCCACAACAACGACTTCCCTCACCAGCACGGAGACAGCAGTGCGGGGCCAGTAAAAGGCGCGGCAGCGCTTCTTGCGGGAAGCGCGCCGTTTTTCTTCAGCCGTCCCGCTGGCGCGCGCCTCCATTCGCGCCACTAGATGAATATTCTATAATCGGGGACAACTTTCTGTGACAATGGAGCCAAAGCTACTTTGGAGAGGCTTTCCTAACTATGTTACTACGCCATGTAGTTCCGAGTACCTGACATGAAGATGTTCAGGTCGCGACTAATCAACACCTTTTCGACTTTTAGAAGGCCTGCTCACATCTTCCTCTCCCCAGCCGTCTACGTCACGCTAGTTGTCCTTTTCTCCCAACACCGCTGGCGTTTGGACGGTACACCATCGCTTCTGTCGCGTGGCGTTCCATGGCGCGCGTTCAAGTGTGGGATTGCAGATGGCAGGAATGCTAGACAAAGTGAGACTTCTGGTTGGTCGCTTCGATTTTGGTGGCTGGTGATGTCACTTCTCTGCCGACTAATCAGGTGCGCCGCTCGCCCGGAAAGTTTTGTTCGACGACAGTATGAGCAAATAAAGACTTTTTTTGATCGTTCGCGGAAACAGGTTCGAGCGAAAATGTTTGAGCAACTATCAGCTTTTTAGTCGTCGCTGCCTACTCTCTTGGTTAGGTTTGGTGCTGCACAGCTCCGCGTTGGCGTTATTTTTGGGTTGCTTCCCACGCTCAAGTGTGCTTTCAATCGTGAGCGTGCATTTTTGCATGTATCAGTACCTGCAAAATATTGAAATGTGACCAGCATCACCGGTGCTTGAAACGAGGATATGGCATTGCGTAGAAGTCTACACTTGATGTGGCGTAACATGGGGCAGTGTTGTGTTCCTGGGTGTTGCGGGAAACTATGAAACTGGTCCCAAGGCGCGTGTTCTCGCGTTTCCAAAGGATTCCAGTAGGAATGAAGCGTTGGCCTTGTGTTTGTGTGTGCTTATGTTGTTTGTTTGCTGTTACCTGCTGTTACCTGCTCTGCTGCCTTCTTCCAAGAAATGAATCATGGATTAAATTCATCCAGCGGAAATATTTCACACACAGCGTGCATTCAGTGGTGAGAAACTGAAGTTTATGCCTACTCCTCATGTCCCACGTGCTCGACCAGGTCAGGTAGCACTTAATGTTTGACGTGAAAAGACTGGCTGTCTTAGTGAACTTTGACCAGGGCAGGGACAATGAACAGAAGTATGCAGCACTGTGCTGGACTTCTTAATAACACGCAAATTATGTAATAGTGTGTCCATATACCGACAATAAGTGACTACATATTTTTCATACATTGCGCAAGTTTGTGAACTTCACTTCCAAGAGAAAGACCTAATAAAAAAGCTATCACACTTTGATGCAGCAACCGGAAAGAATTTGACAGTTGATAATGACAAGTTTCATCTGGTGTCCAATGCCGTACCACCTATTTACCCGAACTGCTCAGCTTACTTGAACCATGCCCAGCCCCGTAGAGCCATGCCATTGTCGACACCACCGAAGCGGTGGAGGGTGAAATGACGGCCTACAAGATACACATCCGGTGGCAGGCTAGCCCCATAGGCATTTCATTTCTGCGAGATGTCACCTTGGAAACCTGTAAAAATGGTCCCACACCAGAACGTCTATGAGGCATGTAGTGCGTGCCTCAACAATCGTTACTTTGAACTGCTTTCGTAAAATGAGACACGATCATAGTGAAAGCGCAGCGCAAAAAAAAAAAAAAAAAGAAAACGCTACGGACAGAAAAATGAAGACGTTAGGCAAAAACTGAAATTGGCCGCTTTGAACCCTTCCTGTCAATAAAACCATTTGTATAAAAGCATTTGCGACTCTATTTCAGATAGCTGTTTACAGGTCTAAAAGCTGCCTTAGATATTGGCGGTGCATGCCTCGGTGGTGCGAAAAAAAGTATACACGAGTGTTAGTCAAGCTCCCTTAATAATTACAGAACGCAAAACTCGTGCAACAGACGCGCACCTGGGTGTACTTATAACAAGCAGCCGCGACAGATTCAACGCGAACGCCAGGTGGCCGAAAGCAGTCCGAAGTGCCGCGGGCAACTGGCGTCACGTCACGGCCTCCGTGGAAGGGCCTCAGTCGAAAGGGTGTTGCAGGAGCGATGACGCACCATTCAAACGCACACATGCCTGAGAAAGTGGAACAGGTACTGCGACTTTCCTCCAGAAGTCTCACCTTGTCTAGCGCTCCTGTCATTTGCAAACCCACACTTGAACGCGCGCCAAGGAACGGCACGCGACAAGAGCGATGGCGCACAATTCACATGCTGGAGAAAGTGGAACAGGTACTGCGACTTTCCTCCAGAAGTCTCATCTTGTCTAGCGCTCCTATCATTCGCAAACCCACGCTTGAACGCGCGCCAAGGAACGGCACGCGACAAGAGCGATGGCGCACAATTCACATGCTGGAGAAAGTGGAACAGGTACTGCGACTTTTTTCCAGAAGTCTCATCTTGTCTAGCGCTCCTATCATTCGCAAACCCACGCTTGAACGCGCGCCAAGGAACGGCACGCGACAAGAGCGATGGCGCACAATTCACATGCTGGAGAATGTGGAACAGGTACTGCTACTTTTCTCCAGAAGTCTCACCTTGTCTAGCGCTCCTGTCATTCGCAAACCCGCACTTGAACGCGCGCCAAGGAACGGCACGCGACAGGTGCGATGGCGCACAATTCACATCCTGGAGAACGTGGAACAGGTACTGCGACTTTCCTCCAGAAGTCTCATCTTGTCTAGCGCTCCTGCTATTCGCAAACCCGCACTTGAACGCGCGCCAAGGAACGGCACGCGACAAGAGCGATGGCGCACAATTCACATGCCGGAGAAAGTGGACCAGGTACTGGGACTTTCCTCCAGAAGTCTCATCTTTGCTAGCGCTCCTGCCATTCGCAATTCCACACTTAAACGCGCGGTAAGGAACGCCAAGCGATCGGTGCGATGGCGAACCATCCAAACGCACTCGTCGCAGAAAGTGGGACAGGTACAGCGCCTTTCCTCCAGAAGTTTCATCTTGTCTAGCGTTCCTGCCATCTGCAATCCCACACTTGAACGCGCGCCAAGGAACGCCACGTGACAGCCGCCGCAAAAGCGGGACACACTCCGTCCACGACAGTATGAGACATTCAAGGCTTTCGCCTTAATAGACGGAGCATAGCCGCCTAAATGGGGCCTACGGAAGAATTCATTCAACGGGAGCCAGCAAAAGAGGAACTGAAGGCACACAGTATTAGTGATCACTCCTGTCGATTTTCCGAAAGCGCAAGCGTATCTGCTAACCAGAAATTTGAAGCAAACTTTGTGTGCGATCCATTTCGACAGTTGCAGTTGTTGCGAGAGACTGCGGCACCAAATTGGCTTAACACCAGTGAGTAACCCAAAGTATGAGAATTTGGGTTTGGAGACTTTGCCAAAACGAAATACTGTATAAACAAAATTGTGTCCGCTGTATGCTATTTCACAGATCATCGGGCAGCCTTCATCTCAGTCAAGGAAAATGAACGACATATCGTCATCATGATCATCGTCATAAGCCTGACTATACCCACTGCAGGGCGAAGGCCTCTCCCATATTTCTCCAATTAACCTGATTCTGGGCTAGCTGCATCCACTTGACTCCAGCGAACTTCTTCACCTCATCTGCCCACCTAACTTTCTGCAGCCCCCTGCTACGCTTTCCTTCCCTAGGAATCCAGTTTGTTACCCTAAGCGACCAACGGTTCTCCCCTTTTTGCACTACATGTCCTGCCCATGCCCATTTCTTCTTCTTGATTTCCATCACAATGTCAGTAGCATGCGTAATTTCGCTCACCCACTCTGCACGTTTCTATCTCTTAAAGTTACCCCTACCCTTTTTCGTCTAGAGCCCTCTGCATTGTCCTCAACTTAAGTAGACCCCTCTCGGTTAGCCTCCACGTTTCAGCTCCATAGGTTAGTACAGGTAACATGCAACTGCTGTATACTTTCCTCTTGAGCGATATCGGTAAGCTGCTAGTCATAATCTGCGAGTGCTTGCCAAATGCGCTCCATCCCAACCATATTCTTCTTATTTCCTTTTCATGGTCCGGATCTGCGAGTCCTATCTGTCCTAAGTAGACATATTCGCCTACTACCTCCAGCGCTTCGCTACCTAACGTAAACTGCTGTTCCTTCCCGAGGCTGTTGAAGATTACCTTAGTCGTGTACATATTAATTTTTAAGCCTACCTTTGTACTTTTCCTGTGTAGGCCATCAAACATTATTTGCTGTTATCCCCCGAGTTACTTAGCAAGGCAATGTGATCAGCAAATCGCAGATTACTGAGGTATTCTCCATCTACCCTTATCCCTAACTGCTCCCATTCCAAGGCTCTAAATACTGCCTCTAAGCAAGCTTTGAATAGTGCTGGGGAGATCGTGTCTCCTTGCCTAACACCTTTTTTATGAGAATTTTGTTACTGTTTTATACAGAACAATGGTTGCTGTGCTGCCACTATATATTGTCACGTAGTGGTGACAAGGCCGTAGACACCAAAAGACAGAGGCTTGATGGTACTGCAATTAACTCTTTATTGGGCTGACTTGCGCGCGCAAAGTAACTATACAACTAGGCGGCGGCGATAGCAACAAACATGCTCGTCGATCGTCGAACAACAAATGCCCGTCACACTCGTCAACACTTAATTTAAAAGCTGCTCAGAACAATCTAGATAACGCCGCAAACTGCTAGTAGCACAACCTGAACATTGTAGAAATATACGCAAGGAATCGAAATTTTCGAGACAGATCTCGGCGTATCGTTCGCGACAGAGAAAATGATAACGCGTCGTACGGCGACAACAAGCATAACAAACAAGGGACACAGAATTGATAGGCGTGCCAGAATCACAGTGATAAGGCCGCATGCTGGCGGCTGTTAAGCAACAACAAATATAGTTTTGAAGGTCTCGTGGCATTACTCCCCCCTTAAAAAATATCGCCTGGATGTTCGAAAATAAAGAAAGCAACTTAAAAAAATATTACAAAGCTTAAACGCCACGGTTTCTTAAACGCGCGTAATAAGGCTTCAGACGAACAACATGTACGATTTCTGGGCGCGCGCGTCGCTGTTGTGATGCTGTCGTACCGTCGGGAATGACTTCAGAGTCCAGTAGTCCGACGTTGCGAAGGATTTTGTATGGCCCAAAGTATCGACGCAGCAGCTTTTCACTTAGTCCAATGCGGCAAATTTGAATCCACACCCACACTTGGTCTCCTGGATGGCATTCTGCGTGGCGTCGTCGTAAGTTGTATTGTCGGGTGTCGGTACGCTATTGGTCTTTAATACGCAGCCGTGCGAGTCGTCGGGCTTCCTCTGCACGCTGCAGGTAGGCGGCGACGTCAAAGTTGTCCTGGTTGTTTACATGCGGCAGTATTGCGTCGAGCGTCGTCGTGGGCTCCCTGCCGTACACAAGCTCAACGAGGTCGCTCTGGTCGTCTCCTGGACTGCCGTGTTATACGCAAAGATCATGTACGGCAAGATGGCGTCCAGCTCTTGTGCTCAGCGTCGATATGCATGGCAATCATGTCCGCGATCGTTTGTTCAGGCGCTCCGTAAGGCCATTGGTCTGGGGACGGTATGCAGTTGTTCGTCGATGGCTTGGATGACTGTATTCTAGATTGGCTTGCGTCAACTCTGTCGTAAACGCCATAACCCTGTCCGTGATGAACGCTTCTGAAGCGCCGTGTCGCAAAAAAATTTGTTCGACAAACAATTTGCAGCTTTTGCCGTGGTACCATTGGGCAGGGCTTTTGCTTCGGCGTAACGTGTGAAGTAGTCAGTGGCCATGATGATCCACTTGTTACCCATAGACGAAGCTGGAAAGGGGCCGAGGAGATCCATCCCAATTTGTTGAAAGGGCAGGATTGGGGCGGAATCGGCTTTAGCAGTCCTGATGGTCTGATCGGTGGCGTTTTGCGTCGTTGGTACGCACGACACGCCTTCACGTAGTGGGAAACTTCGGCAGGCAGACGCGGCAAGTAGTACTCCTCCTGGATTCGACGCAACGTGCGTGCAAACCCGAGATGGCCTGCTGTGGGCTTATCGTGCAACGCCTGCAGATTTTCCCGTCGGAGGTTTTTAGGCACAACAAGAAGCTGCGCGGTCCTGTTGGGTGCGAAGACCTTCTTAACGAGGAGGCCACTGCTTAACGTGAACGATGAAAAATGTCGCCTGAACACAGCAGGAGGGGAAGCGGTCTTTTCTTCTAAGTAATCAGCTAGTGCTTTCAGCTCAGGGTCTGATCGCTTTTGTCCTCCAAAACTGCTGGCGCTTACGCGTAATTTCGTCTTCTTCTTCTTCTTCTTCTTCTTCTTCTTCTCCCTCGTTATAATGGCACATACCCACAGTGGGGGATTGGCCAGAATTCGTTTTAGGTGACATAATATAATTGATAATGTCGATTTGACTGTATGATAGGTAACCTAATAATTAGGAGTTAGTGTTGCTGAAATAATTTGAAATTTTGAGGCGATAGTAATAGAAAGCAATGAAAAAAGGAATTAATTTGTAATATAATAAAAGTAATAATAAAAAGAAAAAATGTACAATTCAGAGAGATCAGCAATAACACAAAAATCTTCCAGTAGCAATATTATAGTTATGAAGTAAGTCACACACCGGTTTTAGGGCATACCCTTTGACAGTTGCACCAAAGGAGAGGACAGGAACTGTAAAAGGCAATCCTAGGCGAGCAAGAGGTATTTCTAAATAATTTCTTCTCTGAGTAGCATACCTGTGGCAGGAGAGGATGTAATGTTCAATTGTTTCCACGTCATTACATAACGCACAAAGATACGACGGCGTGAATCCAAGGCGACATAAATAAAAATTGAGGGAATGAATTCTACAACGCATGAGCGTCATGGAGACCTCACGTTGCCTCGAGGTACAACATCGGACATTCCAATGGAAATTTAAATGGTTAAAATCCGTAGTCGCAATGAGTGGCTCATGGCTCAAGGAGTTTAGCGCTTGAAACCGTTCAAAAAGGGATATATTTAGCAAGATAATATTGGGTACAACATCGGCAACAGGCCCATTGAGAGCTGAATTTTCTCTAAATAATTCATCATTTTATTAGAAGCAATGCCGCAGTGTCCCGCAACCTACTGAAAACGTACTTTCTGCAAATGTATCGGAAAGAAAAACATCAGGGTTTGTTTCAAAAGACGCATTTTCGTGCTTTCAAATGCTGCTGAGACCGACAGGCAGTCAGAGAGTATGATTACGTGAGTAACATTACCGGAAACGTTTTGAAGGGCCAAACCAATTGCAAGCAATTCAGCAATAAATATTAGTGTGTAATCAGGGATCCGTACTGAAAACTTCCAATCAAGTGCTTGTAAGTAAATCCCTATTGCTGCTTTTGCATTCCGTTGTGAGGCATCTGTGAAAATAGCTACGTGTCGTGGATACTGTAATAGAAAATCTTCAAGGTGCCCATTTATTACAGTGGTAGTGAAGTGTTTTGCATTACATGGCAACGAATGATCAAAGCACAGTGCGGAAGTAGCTTGAACATTGCCAACACATCTTACTGACATAAGCGAAACTGCAATTTTGATCAGCAAGGACTGAGTAAATACAAATTGTGGTTGCTTATAATGCGGCCAATGATAATCTAGAAACTGATATTCGTGTAATAAAAAATTGGGGAAGCCACTCCAGACAGATTCCAGTGCTCGTCTCCTTAACGGTAGGGTCCCGCAACTTCTTTCTCCTCACTGGCTTCCTCTCAGTGGGTTAAACGGCGATAATTACCGAAAGGTGTCTCTGAACGTTACCTAAAGGTAACATACACTCACTTAAGGCAGGAAATGATTACGGTGAAGGTAACTGATTAGTATTATCATTGTCATGCTATCACCTTGTGGCTCTGTTCATGGTTGATTTTGTTTCTATTAAGAAATAAAAAGACTCCATATTGCAACTTAAAGGGAAACACTCCCCAGGCATGATCTTGGTAGCTTAATGTTGCAGTTAAAACAAAAATTTTAAAAAATTCTTTTAAAAAGTTCTTACAGTATTCGAACAGATACTTTATTCTCATTGGTGTATATTCTAAAGGTTGTTGTGTAGGTTTTACTTTTACACTAATTACTTGTTACACAGCTTCCCTTTATTTTTTACATTTCTACCTCACTTGCTTTGTTCTGGGAGGTCCCCCCGACAGTCCTGTGAAACGGGACCTCCTTCTGTACAGCTCTTACTGTATCGATTTTTTGGTATGTATGTATGAAATAAACTTGAAACTTGAAACTTAATAATACGCGCAATTTTATTCAGAGCACATATGGGATCAAGGCGAGTTGTGTGGAACAAAACTCCCGAGCGCTTTTTGCGGAAAGCAGCGTTCACACACGACTCCTTGAAATATTTCGGCTTCCAGCCACAGATCGCGTCCGTAATCCTTGCGTGTTTCTGTGCGTGCTCTTAACCCCATAGATGGTTTTTGCAATCTTTTTCACACCCATTTAGGTGCCGAAAAAAGTGAAACACTCTGCGGTTTTATGTTGCGCGAAGCAAGCTGTAAAACCTGTGATATGCTTTGACTGCAAGCTTTCTGGAAACGTTCTGCCTCCATCTCACTAGCCACGTTCGCTATGCAAACTCTCGCAATGAATATGTTAATATGTTGTTCGTTGCGCCATCTTCTGGCTTGGACGGAAACTAGAAACCTTCTTTCGTACTTCAGCTTTCTTTTTTATATCATTGTGCTGTCTTAGACCCAGTATTTTACATTTGTGAGGAAACGTTAAAGTAACGGGGGATGAGAGTAGTAATAAATGTTCTCAGAAATGTAATTACAGTTTCCCGCTTGTATTGTATGTAATCTTGCTGAAAACATCCGACAGAACTGTTCCGCACACCACGGCATAAAACGACAGGCATCCATTTGAAGCGACCCAGGCACATTAGTGCTGCCTGAATTTTACTTTCTAGAAGACGTTCTCCTTTCCACAGTACATACTAATGTAGGAACGAGTTGTGCATAAAAGACACACACAGAAAAACATAAGGTAGACAGTAAGAGCGAACTCTTTTGCGTTCTGTCTGTCTACATTGTGTTTTTTTTTTCTTTATGTGTCTTTTGTGTGCAACTCGTTTCTTCATCAGTATGGACCAATTCGCCCCATCAAGAAGTTGTTCCACAGTGCATGTTGCTTTTTGCCATAAGGATGGAAGAAAATTAATGGCACACCACTTCAACGTATTTCCTACCCAAAGTTTCTGGGTTTTGCCGTTTGCCGTCTGGTTTCTTAAATGTACAGCATTCTCAATAAGAACCAAGAGCGGTACCTAAAATCTCTGCGAGACTCACAGATTTTCAAAAGCCTGTTAGCTAATTTTGATACGTGGCATAAAAATATGAAATAAGGATTTCGCCTGTAATAAATGCAGTCTCACAAGGAAAGACCGAATACTTTCCTGGAAAGCAATCTCGGTCTTCTCGCTTCTGCAGTATTCTGGCTCGTTAATGATGATCTGCATTATGCACATACACTATAAAGAGAACCATGCTAATCAGCAAAGTTATGATTGCTTGTCCACCGACACTCTCGTAGAGTGGACTTTAAAGCGACTGTTCAGTCAGCTTTGGACGCCCTTTTATGCGTATCCAACTTTTTTCGCTTGCCCACCCAAGTTACAAAACTAAACCGGTCTACCAATATGCTTTGCGTGTAGTCTTCTGGCTGGCATGCTCTCTATAGCTGACTCTCCAAGATTCTTGCACTCGAAAATGGAACCACTTCCTGCCTCTGCAACGCACACAACCGTTCCTTGGAACGGTTATGGCTGGTTGAAACTCGGGAACGGCCCTGCCTTCATCAAGGCAAGTGGCTGATGTTGGTAATATAATTTGTTCTCCTTAGTGGAGCCTGCTTCCTAAAGGAAAGTGACCAGATAACGCTGATTGCCGAAAGATAGTATTCTGGTCAAATGTTTGCGCAGAAACATTTGCAGTTGTATGAAGGTCGCTTTATGTAATTTACAACAAGCAGTGAATGTTAGAGCAACTTGGAAGGAACTTAAATGGCAGCAGATGGAAAAAGGACAACTCTAAATTGATAACGAAAATTTCGCGTTTGGTCTAAAACCTAAGATAATAGTGTAATCTCATTTCTTCTTGATTTTCAGCTAATATAGACATCACAACATAAAAACTAAGTGGATAATCCAGCTATGTGCCTCGCCGCGGTGATGAAGTGGTTGGGGTGCTCATACAAGAATGCGGGATCGAATCCCGGCCTCGGCGGCCGCTTTTCCCTAAAGACGAAAAGCAAGGCGCCCGTGTGCTGTGCGATGGCAGTGCTGATTAAAAACGCCCCAGGTGGTCAACATTTCCGGAGTCCTCCACCACGGCGTCTGGCATAGCCTGAGTCACTTTGGCACGTTAAACCCCACAAACCAACCAAAACGATAAAGCTTTGCTTAATAAGCAGGCGCAATAAGACAATCAACAACGCGTTTTAATGTTTTTTGTTTCTTGAAGTTGTGTTCTTAGGGAAGGAGGGAGCAGTATATACCACACCGCTCGCTGGACACCTGCACTTTAAATTAACAGCATAAACTCTGATGTTATGTATCGTCGGTTCGAATCCCAATCACAAACTAGCCTCTGCAACTCGACAAGCAGAGCAAGGTTAGGTGGGAAGCGAAATGGTATGACGACACCCTGAAAGCTGCGCAAAGAACAGTCACGTCACAAGTTTGATACGAAATCACACTCGTTTGAGCGCGGTCTATTCGTTTTCGGCTCACTTTCGCGTTACCACCACAACGCCGGATTTTCTGCCTAGTGAGGCCCTCAGGTTATTACGTGTAATTATCGAGTTGTGTTAGTTATTTTGCACAAGAAACAGGAGCCATCTTCAAAATGTTTGAGGTTCCCTGCGATTCTATCTTCCTATCCTGCTCTTTCCGCAATGTACATTTACATCTAAAACCGAGCATTTCCAAACAATGCATGTGTAATTCATTCACGAAACTAAGAATACGACAATCGCATTGTTAGGTTTACTATACGGGCCGTTGAAAACGTGTTGGCGTGTGAATTTGTAATCAGATGTTAAAAAACTTTGTCCCCCCCTCCCCCCCCCCCCCCCCCATCTGGCGTCTACAAAACTATATTCTTGCCAGCTCGCAGCCTCTTTTGGCCAAGCGTAAATGTTCTGGAATTCGACTGGGGCTTTCCCATATCCCAGTGGAGGCGAAACGCGTAGTCTGTTGAGAGGGGAACAAAACATGTTGGTTCCAAATGTTCTCGTGGGTGCACAGTGTGGTTGAACGCACGTGTGTGCGCTGTGTGGCTTCTGGCTGTCTCTAATCTCGCGAAACATGAACACTGTGCTAATGATGCCATACTGGCCACTTCTGATTACCTCCGAATCGCACCTGAGGTGAAAGCCTATTCTAATGACTTGCGAGCGATGTCCAAACCACTCCCCAGTACCGAGTTGCACACATTGCACAATGTTCTCACGTTTTGTGCTTCCGAGTTCAACTTTTCCATCCTGACGGGGTTCTTTTCTTCTGTGTCAGTATCTCGGACTGCAATAGTAGCCCTAATGACCCGAAATCGTATCGAGTCTCTCCATGTTTACCCAAGCTTACTCTCGTATAACTAGGCACTTACGGGTTAAACCTCCAGATATTTTCTCAGTACCTTTATTTTAGCCATGATTAGCTGCCTTGCAACTATTGACGAACCCTATGCGGCCTCCTCGGCGATTACCATTTTCGGGCAGTTTTGCTAAAGAACAAATTGGTGGAATTTCCAGTACAAGAAAGGACGTAGACATTTAGGACCAGCTAGGTGTAACAAGGTGAAAACATTACTCTTTATAACCGAAACGTATCTCCACGTTTGTTTCAAATGTGTCACTTTTTTCATGCATAATCTCGTCATCCACTCGTTTTTGGCGTTTGACCTCCACCCACCGTTCACGGTTCACTTCTTCCTCATCTTCCACATGACATGAGGAATGGAATATATGTCTAAATATAGAATAAAGTATTTGAAGAGGCAGCTTGAAGTTACTAAAATGTATTACGCAAATGAAGGAAACCAAGAGTAATTGAAACGAAGAACATGCAATTTATACCGGAATTCCCTGCTGAACTTATCCAATGCGTAGAAAATTAAATACTTAGGCAGGCGATGGACAACAGCATTTATCCATCTTAACAAGTCACGGATGACAGCGCTCTAATCTCGGCGCATACCACTGCCCGAAAATTACTTGGAATCCACAACTACAGTCACGAAGTCTCGAGTCGTTTTGGATCGTTAACGTACTCATAAAGTGAAATCAAAACTGTGGGAATCGAGGCCCGTATTATGCTCTATAGCATCCTCTAATACCCCTGCGCAGATCATGAGTAAACATGAAATAAAAAAGTTGATGGTGAGCTAGTAATAGCATAAAATGAAGTCAAGAGTCATCGAAACGAAAGAAACCACAGAGCAATTTTTTTTCTGTTTTAAAGCGATCTTAACGGCGCTATTTTTCGGAGATTCAGGCAAAGGCAACGTGAGCGAAAAATTTGGAGCATCTCTCTGGCCACTCGTAGTTGTCAATTAATGTGGCTGGGTACTCACTGGTTGGTGGATTGAGTGACGTCACCAGACAACATGACAGTGCCGAGCTGACAGTAGGTCCCTATTATTTCCAACCGGAAGGAAGGTGGGGGCAGGGACTGAGATGCACCCATCACACCATACAGGACTCTTCCTGAATCCCGAGAACGACACGCTACTACCAGATCATGCAGTAACATCTTTCCGACTTGGTTGAAACATCGCATATCTATCTATCTCGGCTGGTCGTTCACATAATGTGTAAGTTTGAGACGGCTTGCTAAATTATTTGTTCATTTATTTGTTCACAATACCTTAGAGGCTCCAGTTCGGAGCATGGCGTAACTGGGCTTACAACCGTTAAATTGTACAGAGCAGAAATAAACATGAAAACTAGCCGCCAATGTAACGCGGAAAGAATAGAATAAATTACCCCATGTCAAAAATAATCTAAAATACAGTTCATAACATAAAACATTAATATGCAAAAATACAGAGCGGGAACTGAAAAGAAACCATTTATATATTTGATATTTTATTGATTTTCCTAATTATTCACCCTAATCATTTCGGGAATTACACGGCGATGGGGGAGTCAACTGAACAGGGTTGACTGTGACGTGCACATTAAGCAAACAAGGCACTTCAAAAATTATACGTGGAGTATCTCGAAAGAAACAAAATGTAGGAACAGGTAAGATAATAAAATAAAAAGGCGTATTTTTATGCAATAGATAGATAATCCTAAATGATTTTACACAGCCGTAAGAATACGTATGAGATATTACATACAGAGGTTGAGGCACCTTCGGGTAAGCGAGTAACATAATACATGTGCGTGAACGAAGATCCACAACGAGGGCCTCAGGAATGAGCCATTAAAGCTGCCCGATCATAAGTCCGAGCTTGGGTGTATTCCATGTGTACCCTCTCTTTTGCTTCTACTTATCATTTTGCTTCTACGCCGTTTTGTTCCTACAATACGTTTTTTTTTACTTGCCTGCTTTTTAATAAAATATATCGTAGCAAAATAAAATGCAAAAGAAGGACAAGTTACCGTATGCTTTTTTTTTATTTAGTAAACTCCAAGTTATAGTTATAGTTCAGTCGTTCAGTCGTGTCCGTCTCTTCGTGACCATATGGACCATGTCACGCCACGCTTCCCGGTTTCTCACTATCTTCCTAACATCACATAACTTCATCTGCAGTGTCTCTGGATGCCATCTAACCATCACGTTCGCTGCCTGCCCCTTCTCCGGCGACCCTCAACCTTTCCCAGCATCAAATCTTTCTCCATCTTTCTTTCTCTCTTGTCATCAGATGACCAAAGTTGCTGAGCTTTAACTTTAGAATTTGACCCTCCAATGAGCAGTCAGGGTTTATGGTCGACAAAATTGACTGATTAGATCTTCTGGCAGTCCAAGGAACTCTCAAGAGTCTTCGCCAGCACCACAATTCAAACGCGTCAATTCTTCGGCGGTCAGCCTTTTTCACAGTCCAACTCTCGCATCCATACATCACAACTGGAAAGACAGCACGAGGTATACGGATCTTGGTTGGCAGACTAATGTCTCTGCTCTTTACTAGGCGGTCAAGGCTAACCATTGCTCTCTTTCCCAGAAGCAGGCGTCTCCTAATTTCATGGCTGCAGTCTCCTTCCGAGATAATCTTGGAGCCCAAGAAGAGAAAATCTGTCACAGCTTCCACTTCTTGTCCATTGATGCTTCAGGACTTGATAGGGCAAGACGCCATGATCTTTGTCTTTTTAATGTTCAGTTTAAGCCCAAACTTCTCACTCTCTTCTTGTACGGGCATCAGAAGTCTCACGAGTTCCACTTCACTTTCTGCCATTAAAGTGGTATCATCCGCATATCTAAGGTTGTTGATACGTTTTCCAGGAATCTTCACTCAAGCTGAAGACTCATCCAGACCGGCCTTGCTCATAATGCACTCTGCATATAGGTTAAATAGGCAGGGCGACAGTATGCAGCCTTGCCTCACTCTTTTCTCAATCGAAAACCAATCAGTAAGACCACGCCCAGTTCTGACTGTGGTCTCTTGTCCTTCATACAGGTTCCCGAGGAGATAGATGAGGTGAATTGGAACTCCCATCTCTTGGAGAGCTTGCCACAATCTGCTGTGATCTACGCAGTCAAACGCTTTCGCATAATCAATAAAGCAAAAGTAAATGGGTTTCTGGAACTCTCTTGCTTTTTCCATGATCTAGCGAAGGTTGGCAATTTGGTCTCTAGTTTCTCTGCCTTGAGAAACCCAGCTTGCACGTTCGGAAGCTCCCGATCCACACACTGCTGCAGCCTTCCTTGGAGGATTTTCAACATCACCTTGCTAGCATGCGAAATAAGCGCGATCGTGCGGTAGTTGGAACAATCTTTGGCCCTGCCTTTCTTTGGAATGGGGCTGTAAACTGACCTCCTCCAATCCTGTGGCCACTGCAGGGTTGTCCAAATCTTCTGACATAATGTATGCAGAATGTTAACAGCGTCATGGTTGAGGTTTTGAAGCAACTCAGCTGGAATGCCATCAATTCCGCTAGCTTTGTTCTTAGCAAGGCTGGCTAAGGAACATTCAACTTCACTCTTCAGGATGCCTGTCTCGAGATCAGTAATCACAACCGTCTTATGTTGGGTTTGCACATTCGGGTCCTTCTTGTACAGTTCTTCTGTTATTCCTGCCACCATTTCTTTATCTGTGAGGCTTCAGTGAGGTCCTTGCCTCGTTTGTCCTTTATCACGCCCAGCTTAGCACAGAAGCTTCCTTTGATATCTTTGAATGTCTTATACAGAGCTCTTGTGTTCCTTCTTGCTCTTGTGTTCTTGGCTGTTTTCCTCAACTGCTTGGCGCTGTAAGTTCAGGAAGGCATTCTTATCTCTCCTTGCTATTTTCTGAAAATCCGCATTGAGAACCTTGTATCTTTCTCTTTCCCTCATAACTTTTGGCATCCTCCTTTCCTCAGCTTTTTGCAAAGCCTCTTCAGATAACAAGTTTGCTTTCTTGCCTTTCTTCTGCTTTGGAACTACCTTAGTAGCAACTTGTATTATACCACGAACATCAGTCCACATCTCTTCGGGCTCTCTGTCTTCTAGATCTAGTTTCTGAAATCGATTCCTCACTTCCACAGCATATTCTAATGTAATTTGATCCAGATCATACCTTAAAGGCCTTCTAGTTTTCTGCGTTTTCCTCAGTCGAAGCTTAATTTTGGCAACAAGAAGCTGATGATCGGTGCCACAATCGGCCCCAGGCCTTGTTTTTACTGCTTGTATAGCGCTTCTCCATCTCTGCCGGCAAAGAATATAATCGATCTGATTCCTGTACAGACCGTCCGGTAAAGTCCATGTGTACAGGCGCCTCTTGTGCTGTTGAAAATTAGTATTCGCAATGGGCAGGTTGTTTTCTTGACAAAACTCTATTAGCCTCTGCCCAGCTTCATTTGGCTCGCCAAGACCGAACTTGCCTATAATTCCGGATATTTCTTCCCTCCCGACCTTAGCATTCCAGTCTCCTATGAGGAAAACAACGTCTGATGATGGGGTGCGTTCTAAAAGGCACGGTAGGTCAGCATAAAATCTCTCAACGTCAGCTCCTTCAGCAGTCGTGGTTGGTGCATTGGCTTGGATAACTGTTACGTTGAAAGGGTGACCTTGGATCCGAAGTGAAATAATTCGGTCATTTTTGGGGTTGTACTCTAACACTGCTTTGCCCGTTCTTCAGTTTACTATGAGAGCGACCCCATTCCTTCTCTTGCATTCGTGCCCACAATAAAAGACATAATGGTCGCCGGAGTTAAATTCTCCCATTCCGGTCCACTTGAGCTCGCTGATACCCAAGATATCAATGTTCAATCTGTTCATTTATCGCTTGACGACATCCAGTTTACCTTGCGTTATAGATCTTACATTCCATGTTGCTATGTGATATATCTCCTTGCAACATCGGACTTTCCGGCCGCTTCCCGACACGTCCACAACTGAGCGTCCTATTGGCTTTAGCCCAGCCGCTTCATTCGTCCTGGAGCTACTAGGAATCGCCCTTTGTTCATCCCCAGTAAATGTGGGACGCCTTCCAACGTGGGGGGCTCATCTTCCGGCGCCATATCTTTAATGGTATTGTGACTGGCCGTGATCCCCTTAATGGATCACTGCCTTGTCGCGGCGGAGGGGCTTGCGAAACTCGATGAAGTCGTGAGCTCTGCTGTGTAGGGCCACCCAAGATAGACAGGTCACGGCAGAGAGTTCTGACAAAATGTGATTCACTGGAAAAGGTAATGGCAACCCATTCCAGTATTTGCTGCCAAGAAAACCCTATAGCCAGTCACAAACTCCAAGTTACTCATGTAGCAAAACAAACAAGCGTTCGTAGTGTAGATCCTAGAAAAACGAGCAAGCGTTCAGACTGGCAAACCTTAGTTCGCCAGTCTACGTTTTGACAAGGGAAATTGTGATTGTCTGAGAACAGTGTTCAATGTATTAATGAATTAGTCATTATAACTGTATTTATGTTTTATTCCACAGCTACCACTCCGAGAGCAAAGCCATCGCAAGTTTAGGGGAATACGACGTCAAAAAAGGCGATGGGATAGGAAAATATTACCCAACGATGTGTGCGGCGGTGACAGGTGGCAGTGGAGTCGGAGGGGACGTGTGTAGAGATAGGCTACACTTATTTTCGTAGTGTGCGTCCAGGCAGTTACTGTGACAGGAGGCACAGTAGCTGATAGTTGAGGTGGCCTGTATAGAGTTAAAAAAATGTTTAACTGCACCTCAGAGAGATATGTCGGATAAAAGTAATAAAACTGTAAAAGCGCAGCCACGCTGCAAAAAGTTGGAAAGATAAGTTAAAGGCATTTTAGAAAGTATAAAAACAGTTATTGAGGCACTTAAGACCCTAAAGAGCGATAAGGCGAAAGCCTTTGGGCTGGTTCTACTGTAAAGTTTATTAGAACCCCTGCGATGACACAGTGCAGGACAGCGGTTTCTTCCGTGCAGGATTCGTGGTAAGTATCCCCACTCAGCGGCGATGGCGTACGCTTGTTGCGGCGCTTGGTCTTCATTGTTAGCGGCAGGTGGCGACACACTCCTTATTGGAGACCGAAGTGAAGGCGGGCGTCGTCATAGCGCCCCTACGTTGCCATGGGAGCGGCAGGAACACTAGACATTTAGAACTAAGTTATGTTACTTACGTGCCCGGCGTGGCGGACTCAGTTAACAGTCCGGTCGGAACAGGGAAAGCGACCTCAAAGACAAAGCCCCAGTTCCCGGCTAGAGAACTGGGGATTGCGGAAGCTATAATAATCCGTGGGACTCTATCCACGAACAGCTCTCTTCTCGTCCGAATTCCTCGTTTTGACTCGACATGTGAAAGATGTACATAAACTCCTTTCTTTGCCAACTCTCCCTGCTTCTCTACGTCCAATGTCTCGTCCGCCTAATCCCGCTACCACGAATTCTTGGCCTCCGAGCCCGATTACATCAGTACCTATACCTTCGACGAATGGTTGTATTACTTAAATAGAACCACCGTTTGAAAACATTTTTCTTTTTAACCTGCTCTGGTTTCACAGGAATAGACAAGACTTTGTGCATTTTTTCTCCCCATTTCATCTCTAAACAACGTGATCACGAGCTGAAAGTTGTTGAAACACGATTCGAATTGATATCGACGGTAGTACACTTATTGCATATTTCCAGACACGGGAACATGCTTCCCAAGAGCATAGTAAATGTAAAACTTCTTCCGAGTGTCGGTCGGCGTCGTGATACAGTGTTCCGTAGACGCAAACCAACCTATTTCGCTCATTTTATTTTCTTTTTGGCCGGCATTCCGCTTCCTGCAGTAGCATACCCCTTCTATTTACTGACTCGTGAAGCTTTGCACCACGGCGCATTGAAGATCTTACCGTAGAGATAACCAATTGGCATTGCGTAGTTTGATACTTTATAGCATTTAACGACTGGGCTTTGCTGCGTTGGTTTGTTCTGCCGCATGCTAATTTAAGGCCCGTGTTTTCTAACAGTATATATAAAATAAATCTGTTTTACTCCCGTGACTTCAGCGTGATAATTAATTTCTCTATACCCGTATATCTGCGGCGTCCGGAAATTATGTACCAACTAACTTACGACAATGTTCTCGCGTAATTTATAGTAGAGGGATAGATTGCCCCATCTACAGCCTTTCTTGAAAATATACAGTTCACAACGCCTGGTGGCGGAGAGGCCGCAGAGACGATTGGTGGCGCACCCGTCTTCGGAGCACATTTGTTGTGAGGGTGGAAAGTGGGGGTGAAATTATCCCTTGCACTAGATTCCGCAATGGAGACGGATTCAGGCTGAGTACGCGATAGCGAGCGTGTCATTCACGTTATTTCGTGGTGCCTGCTTCGAGAAAACCCGCGATCGCCTTCATCAAGTATTACGCGCTGTTTGAGCGGTGATAATCGCTGGCGGGGGAAGATAAATTACGGCAAAGGTTTCGCGTTAGCGATCACTGGAAAGAAAAATGCGATGGTCAAGAATGAAAACAAAAGACAAAAAAAAAGTACAGCGAAGTAGAAAAGTATCAAGCCCGTGTTGCTATTCACTGAACTAAATTCTGTATGCTAGTTTCAATCGATTCCTGTCTCTTAGTGGCTTTTTAACCAAATTTAGAGTTCATTCCTTAGTTTCTCAAAGCATTCTTTACCACGTAGTAGAGCTGCATATTTTGTTGCAATGCAAACATTAAAATGAGTTCTAGTAAGAATAGCTCGATCAATCCGACATGTATGGACCACCGTGATTTCCCTACACAATTTGTTGAGCTTAGTGTGATGTGTGATGAAACGGCTCTCGCTCCAAACCATTGCAAAGAAAGCCTTCCTGCGCTACAAAAAGCTCCAGTGGTGTTTAAAGGGCCCCTGAAACGCCATTTACGGCCGCATTTTGATGCTACATGTGTTTAGAGGTGGTCTTAGTGAGCATCGAGATCACATTCAAAAAGCTCTGCGTGTTAGCTGTAATTTACAAATAATTTTGGAAAATTGCCGCTCGCAGCCGATTTGGGCGACACACCACCGTGCGTTTTCAGCCGCCCAGCCCATGCGACGTCATTGGGGTTAGCGTTATCATTGGCCATGGCCATATGACGTCACGTGTACTTTTTGCAATTATATATTTTAAAATTAGCACTATTCTTCCTGAAAGTACTATGTTATTCGTTAGTTATTATTGTACATTAAAGAACGGTAAGAATTCTGCGCGCATCTTGATAGAAGCGGAACACTTCCGGCCGAGAGAGATCCGTCTGCTCGCAAAAGCACGTGTTGCCCGGTTGTCAGTCTTGAAATCTCGCGATCCCAACTGCTGCTGCGTTTTTTCTGGTCTGCAATGGACCACCATTGCTGTGTAATTGGCTGTAAAGCCGAGGACAGGAAAGATGTTATAATGCGACATCGTGTCCCTGCAAAGCAAGGTGTCACGCGGGAAAGCTGGCTCCAACGCGTCGGGCTGTCATCGTCGGACAAGCGCCAGGAGCTCAGAGTTTGTGGCCGCCACTTTTCCCGTGACGCATACCAGTATAATCCCAGTTTGGCGCAGCAAACTGGCCTCAACGTGAGACGTCAACGCCTCAAGTCCGACGCTTTGCCGACGCAGTTTCTCCCTGGAATGGTAAGTTTTCTGGGTTGCGAGTTATTGTGGAAACACGCGTAGCATGGCTCGGAGTCTCGCATGAAAGTGCATGAAGCCTAGCGCAAGTTTTGCAGGCGCAGAATCCTTGCGCGCAAACCGCTCTTGCGAGAGGACCACAACAAGTTAAGGCGCTGAAAATGTATGAAAGGGAGCTCTCGCCCTGCGGCGCGCGGATAAAGCAAAAAAAAAAAAAAAAAAAAAAAAGATAAGGCGACCTGCGCACATGGAACCATGAATTAACATACACTAACGTGTACGCGATCTCGCAGTATAATTTGCCTGGGTGGTGCAGTGAGTTAGGGTGGTCGACTGCTGTGCCCAAGGCACAGCGGCCGCTTTTCGACGGAAGCGCAAGCAAGGTGCCCGCGTACCGGTGCGGACAAAAGTAAACGGAGCACGCTTTTTCTTCATTTTTCACTCGGTGCATATTTGAAACTGGTAGTCGTGGTATGCGTGGACCGGTAGTAGACGCAAGTGCCCTTTCACGGACAAATATTTCCTGATCTCCAGTGAGGAAGGCGTTCTTTTAATTTGACTGAAAAAGCCTAGCTGCTCTGTTTACTTACGTGCGCACCTGTACATGTGCTGTGCGATGTCACTCAGTGCTGTGCGGCGCCTCGTCTGAGTCGAATTTGGGGCGTTGAACCCCATAAACCAAGCCTGACTTGTAATAAAAAAATACCAGCACACTAATAACAATACAGGCCAACTGCATCCCCCCCTCCCCCAACCCCCATCCACCTAAAGATATGCTTATTTTACAGTGCGTTTAGTCTACTCTTGATCTTTGCCTTTTAACACCTGTATATGCATGTCTTTCTCATTCATGAAGCGGAAAATTGAAGGGGAAATTGGCTCGTTATGATACAATTAATGAAAGGAGCCAACAGTCGAGTCCAAGGTAAATGTAGGTTTTTTTTAAATACTTTTGTGGTTGATATTGATCAGAATTAGTCCTGTAACGATTTTAGGCAGAAAGATAATTAAATACCAAGTGGAAGGAAAAATAACATGTGGTATATAGATAAAAAAAAAGGTATCCCCTATGACCTTGCACTTGCAGACTGTTGTCTCCTTTCATTCTCATTCATGTGCAGAATAATAAAACTGCCATTATCACAATGTTGATTACGCACAAATTTCCTTTCTTTTCCTAGCATGGCAAACCATCATCGCCAGGAAGGCCGAAAGACCTCAGCACTACACAGGTTTCCTCTGGACAGGTTAGTACTGTTATCATGGTATTAATAACAATGTATATATACTTTTATATTTATATTTATGTATATTTAGGCCACATATATAACTTTGGAATATGTTGCACACATATATGATGGCTCTATTGCTAGAAGCTATATAAACTAGCACAACTGTTGCTATGTCATTATGCTTTCATTCAGTTAGTTACGTGTTCAACCATTGCTTCAGACACATACCGGAGGTGATCCAAATACCACAGCTCTTCCTGTAGAGGTGAGAATATTTTGGATAGTTCATTTTGTCCAGTGGATGATGCAAATCTTTTGACATATGTACATGCTTAATTTTCAACTATACTGAACAGCTTTGTATTATATTGCATATGATGGCTCTATTGCCCAAGTAAGTAAGCTATGCAAATTAGTGCAAATGTTATGTCTGCTTCCATGCACAAGCTCGGTCATCGCTTGAGGCACCTTCTGGAAGCAATTAAAATGTAGCTCTTCCTGTATAGATGAGATTATTTTGGAGTTCAAATAGTTAATTTTGTTTAGTGGATGATGCAAGGCTTTAGTGTGCACTGGCACGCCAAAAAAAGAAACTCGGAGCACATATATTAACTGGATTAACATGGGAGACCCGACGTTCAAAAATAATGAGCTTCTGGATTGGTTCATGGAACAGTGTATTAGTCGACTGTCCTGCACTGTGTCTTTTGTTTGTGCTGCTAACATGCCTCCAAATTTTTCAGGGCTCTTGAAACTCCACAAACTACAGCTTGTCTGTGCAAATTTTTTAGTCATATCAGTTCTCCACTTTCAGAATATTTGTGTATGTGTAGCAAGTTGACAATGTTTGCATTTTGTAACGGGCAGTTCACTCTATACAGCACCTGAAAATGAAAGCATGAAAAATTTCAAATCTGCAACCATCATTATAATTATGAATATCTGTCTGCAGGAAGCATCACCAGCTACTCGCACGCATACTGTGGCAACACAATGTGGGAGTGCCATTCTGTTGGTAAGTCATTATTGATAAAGATGTTGTAGTGTTGTGAAAATGTATTAAAGAGCTATATGATTGATTACATTAAACATAGATGGGGTGCTTGCAAATAATTTTAAATATATGAAATTTTTCCAGGCACACAGGTCTCTATTGGACTTAAATCTCTAGTCAGCACCAAGGTTCAAACAGAGAAGCCTGCCACCAGAGAAGTCGGTGGCAGGCTGCTATCACTGGCCGCTCGTTAGAACAGAACTTCTTTCATCCACTTTTGTGCATTTGCTGGCTATGGCAGGCAAGAAAATTTGTCATTTAAGCACAGTTCATTAGGCAAAAAAAATAAAAAAGAAAACTTGACGAAATACGTCACCTATGTGTCACATATTCACTCATTCAAACCTGCAAATATACCCTCGCTGTGACACAGTCCATTCGAATGATAGCGTTCATAACTCTTAAGGATGTGGTAATATTCACAATGGGTCAACAAATATTGCCTTGATGAGTCTATAGAGACCATGCCTCATACATACCTTGCACACCACTAATCTCGGACATGGTGTTAGGATATTCACAGTTGCGTCAGGTAGCAAAAGGGCAATTTTTCCTTACATAATATGGTCATGCTGTGTCTGCCTAGTGTACATTAGTGCTGTCTTTAGAGCTACTACGGAGCCATCACATGCACTTTGAAGTTTAATTTTGCACAAATATTTGAACAAGTCACTAAGATGCACAAGGATATTTGATTCTGTTGTGAAAAAAATATAAGTTGCGTAGCCCTAAAGTGTACCTAATTTTCCATGGCATTTTTCTGTTCCCTGTTGATAGAATGAAAAAAAAAAATGCATACCTACTATAAACTTTGACAGCAGCTTTATTTAGCACATTTTACAGCCAAGACATTCCGAGATGAACATCCACGGCTGCTACGTATTAGTTCATAATATTAACAATCACATGGCACCAATCGCTGACATCACTGCACTTCTTTTTCAGCGACCATCAGGATGAAACGGCCCAGTCAGCGATTGAGGAACCCCTCTACAAAGAGCGAAAATTCCTTGTGTTCGAGGGTTGCCTGCGGCAGCTTCTTGAGACCTGAACAATGTGCGGGCAAACAAGAACCCTTTACTTTAGCATAGCGGGAAGCCTTGTGACTGTGAAGGGGACATGCTCACTGCAGCATTCTTTCCTCTGGAAAAGCCTACCACTGGTTGAAGGAAAAGCAGCAAGAAATGTCCTCCTGGCTGCAGGCATCTTGTTCTCTGGCTGCGGTATAGCTTCAGTTCTTCGGTTCCTGCAATCCATTGGGGTGCAAGGCATCACAGAGAGGACCTACTACAACTACTAACGGGCATACTTGCTACCTGCCAGAAGTGAGGTTTGACAATAAGGATATCTTTCATACAACATTCAAGTCACAGTATATGTCATTAACTCGATAACTAGATGTCGCATCCTTTCATGACAACTTGAAGCTACAATGCAACATATAAAACATATAAAATGCAGCATATATGCAAAAGCGGAGGCATTGCAGTGCAATGCACCTGCTACTGCACATCTCTGTTGCCTTTGGCTACATGTTTAATAGACCAGCTGCATGCTCTAGTACTGAAGGCATAATTTTTGCAATATTTTTTTTTTAGTAAATGTGCTGTGAGAAAAGTGAAAAGCAATGCAGCATTTGAAACCTGCCCCCCTCATCCTAATATGCATTAAGGCAACCACATGACTGCAAGTTTGTAGCCTCTAAATTGAACATCTCCTTCTTTGCAGCTTTTTCAGCAAAGGCAAGCAGAACTTGCTAGTGAGCTTGTAGGGACAACAACAGACCTGGCAGGGGATGGTCGCTGTGACTCGCCAGGCTACAGCGCAAAGTGTACTAGCTGTGCAGAATGGAGCCATTTTGCACACTGCACAAGTTCAAGTCGGTGAGGTAATGCGACTCATCCTTTCCGACAACTGAGGTTCCTCCTAACATCACATCCTATCTTACGGCATTTCAACCCTTCTGCTCCAACTTCAGTGCACACGGACGCAAGTAGCATAGGCCTCAGTGCTGTCCTCGTTTAGCGTTATGACGACTGTGAACATGTGATTGCTTACGCCAGTCGGACTCTAAGCAAGACTGAGCCCAACTACACCATCACCGAGCAGGAATGTCTCGCGGTTGTTTTCGCCGTGCAGCGGTTTCGCTGCTACTTGTACGGAGAGCCTTTCGTAGTAGTAACCGATCACCATTCCCTATGCTGGCTACTCAATCTCTGTGATCCGTCTAGTCACCTAGCCCGCTGGGCACTTCGCTTGCAAGAATACAACAGCATTGGCCGACGGCACGCAGATGGAGACTGCCTCTCCTGGTTACCACCTGCCACAACGGAATGCGATGCGGACAACTTTGATCATTACGTCACTGCTTTATCTCAGAGATTTCCAAATACTCTTACCTTTTGAACCGAGGAACACACCGATCAGCATCTGTAGTCGTTCTTAGCTACTGCTCAAGACCCAACCTCGAACAGCCAGTTTTGCCTATGCCTATGTGATGGCCTGCTATACAAGAACGTTTACTCTCGTGGCTGCTTGCTCCAGGAAAGTGTCTTGTTTTTTTCACCGAGCCCACGACCAACTTGTCCCCACTCCCTGTACGGCCGCCGCTACCGGCCAACTCTGCGATTACGATACCTCATTAGATAAGAAGGCTGTGAGAATCGGCTTTGCTACGGACTGTCGGTTAATTGAATATTCTTTTTGCCTTTGTTTAAACCTTGACCTGGCTTAGTATTTTACGCTGTGTTTTTGTGTAACTCTCGCCCTTACTTACTATCTCTGGAATACTTGCTTTGTTATTTTATAATCTTCTTTATCGCAGCGTTTGTTCATTGTCGGTTTTTTCTCTCGTCATTTTTTGAGTAGTTTTTTATTACTATCATGTACTGGTGTTTTATTAATTTTTTTTATGCAGTGTAATTTGGACTACTACCTATATATGTTCCCATTGTGTGTTAAAAAAGTGACGCATAAATTTATTCCTTGATCACACACCAACACACGCACTTCACTGGTTGACCGGCCTAACTTTTAACTGTGTTCTCAAACCTCATAGAGGGACGACGGGTAACCGTAAAGTGGATCCCGCGCCTCTGTTAATCGTTAAGGCGGGGTTTGTGACAATATAAAACAGACCAGAACTGCAGGAAAGGTATTACATATGCTAAAAAATTACAAAAATTACAAAAAGGTCAATGAGCTGCAAGAATTCATGGGATTTGCCAACTTTGAGAAAAATTTGTGGCACAACCTGCATACTCTAGTGCAGTGAAAAGAACTGCTCCTCCCCCCCCCCCCCCTCCAAAAGAAATTGCACGAGTGCACTCAATTCTGCTTAGGTGCAGTAATGTGAAAGCACTGCGAATTATGTCACACTGCTTAAATTAGTCCGACATTACGCTAGCAAACCTCGGCCGCACTCATCCAGATGGCGCACGTGTATGCCATATTTACCCAGGTTAAATGAAGGAGTGGTGCAGATGGTACTTCATGAAGATCGCAATGTTTGCCGCACAGCTGAACAGTATGTTGTAGTTTGAACTTGATGAAGAGACTGATGCTTACTGCACAGCATGAGAGTGTGTTGCAAAGTGCATTGCTCGTACCGTAGATGGCGAATGCCTCAGCCCACATAACCAAAGCAGAAGCCAGTGGAGGCCGCATGGAACCGTCAAAGCCGACAGCCCACCATCACACACCCATGTAACTGGTCGGAATGCTCTGCCCCAAGGCAGGTGACCTCTTCCCCTTGGATAAGTGCTCCCTTCTTCTCTCCTTGCAAATTTCATCGTGGTCTTTTTCTTCAAAGCTGTAAATTCTTCAGTTCTGCTCCTTCTATCTGGTGCTCTGTTCTATATTGCCTTTCGTTTTCCTTTGACTATCCTGCACAGATGAATAAAATGTAAACACCAACACTGGAAAAAGCGACCATGAAAAGAAGCCACAGAAGAGGAGATATGCGGATAGAAAAGCGACAGTAAAAACTAGAAACACATTCACAGATCTCAAGGAAGCAAGATAACAAGCCAGCTGTCGACAAAGTTCAGGCCCCAGAAATTGCAAGAGAACAAGTTAAAAACAGCCTTATCAACAGTGCCAAATGAATGAATTATGAAAGAAGCTCCTCGCTCTATAAAATGCCAGAGGGATAAATATTAGAATAGGCAATGACAAGGTCTCCCAGCCCAACTAAGTGATTCCTGCGGTACAGGCCACAAAATGAGAAGCAGTGGCTACCTTAGCTGGCAGAATTTGTGTACATATATTCACTGTGAAAGGAGAGCGATGTAATGCACAGTTAGATACAGCTGATAATCAAGAAATAGGGGATTATGTCCAGGCATGACAGCTGGTGATAGCCGAGAAAGCTAAAATAAGGCTTTTAGAGCATTCGCTCTACTTCTCCCGTGCACAAACCTCAAAGTGAATGCAATGTTGACTTTGAACTCTCACGCTGTGCAGCAAACAATGTCATCTTTATAGCTTAGACATGAGAGCACTATGCTATTGCCACAACCTATCACACCTCGTATTAAAACTACAACACACTCTCGCACTGTACAGTAAACATCGCCTCCATCAATTTCTAATTGCAAGACATTTTCATGCGCTACAATGATCATCGTCTTAATGTTTCATCTACTCCTTCTCCTTCATTAAACTTACGGAAATACACCATGCACATACGCCACCTCACTATAGACGGAGGTTGCAACCGTGCCAGACAGCCTGCCGAGACCATTGAACAAAGAGAAGCCAGACTAGCCCATTGCCAAAAAGCTGAGCAAGAGTGCAAGCGAGCCAAGATCGAAGTGGCAGCAGCAACTGTGACTGCGGCCAATGCCTAACGCTCATGAAATTTGGTTCAAGGACGGTTGAACCTGCACAACGTTTTGAAAATATGCAGTGCTGCTCCTACACTTTGGCAAACACACCTGAAAGGGACCAGCTATTACTGCAGCTTGGAGATAAGAAATGTAACACTCTGCAAGCGTATTAGACTAAATAAATTCAAATTAATAATTCAGATCAGCAAATGCAGGAACAAGAGTTGTAGTTTGATCTGTGGTTCACCTGTATTACTCCACTGCTGGAATGGATGCATTCTGCGATCTGTTGTCATGTATTCACGGCTAGGAGTATCAATAAACAAACCTTCAAGCACTCATTTCATTGTGTCAGTATTGAGCACTCACACACTCGGTATCAATCAAAACACAGAATGCTTGTGCTGCCTCGGCACAAGCATTCTGTGTTTCGATTTTAATTTTTTTTTCTATAAAATTCCATTCCAAATAAATGAATGTTTATGGTAGATGCTTGGAAGCATGTGCTCAAGCAGACTTGGCGATGCTCAGCATTGTCCTCCATTCTGGATTGTTCTTGGATGTGTATTTTTTTTTTTTTTACTAGGATTTGAATTTTCTTCCCAGGCTTTATTTTTCACTAATAGTTCTACACCTTTCTTGCTTAGATATCTACAAGTTCTGGCACTTTAGAGGAATGAGATGTCTGTTCTTAAACAGTGCCACAAAACAGACACTTGACGCAGTGCATAACTTGGCGTTCATAAAATAGCATTCTCTATTTTTCCACCTTAAAAATAAACGCACTTCCATGCACCACTCGAAGCAGTGCGCCTGCACACGTGATAAAGTTTAGAATACAGCATGCAGTGAAGCGACAATCACCTGAGATTAAAGGGGAGGGTGCCTGAATCCCACGTAGCTCGCCGACGGAAATTCACGCCGAACCCGGCAAACGACGCAGGCTGGCAGGACCACCCTGTTGCTTTCGCCCAGCCTGCCCCAAATCCACTTGGTAAACAAGCGATAGGCTATGAAGCGGTGCTGCCTGAAAATACCACGCTTTACAGTAAACGGATCATACACACAAAAAAAAAATAATAATGCGAATCTGTCACCTGACGCTTCCGCACTACCTACTTGTTTACATCTCCGTCTCCATCGATGTTCGCTCCCTCCTCCTCTAGTGCAATGTGCACAGCCCGAAGGACTTCGGGCGTTAGGCGCACGCTTTGGAACGCTGGGTGGATCGTAATGCAGCCGCCGTCCTGCTGGCACACCACCAGCACCTCCGGCACGCTGCGGCAGCACACATCTTCTTCAGGTGTGGGCATGCTTTCGCAGCGGCCGCAGCGGCACCTGCGCATAAGTAAAATGTGAAAAGGCCGCGAAGCAAACACGAAACGGCATTTCGTGAAATAAGAAAGTTGTAATAACTTATGTGCAGTGGCGCGTGCGCCACGGAACGCACCATGGTAGGCCGTCGTCTCCGTTGCCAGCGGGTGGTTCAGAAGGGCCAGTCGATGGCGTGCTGCTGTCGTCGCTGTCTAGCGGATCACGAAACGGAGTATAATCGTATGGATCAAAGTCCAGCTCGGCAGCGGCTTCACGCAGCCTCGCTACGAGCTCGGGATCCATGCGATCCATGGCGACCGACACGCGAAGCCGGTCGTGCGCGAACCGCCGAAAACACGAAGGGGAAGAAACGAAGAAATCGGAGCACTACCGGAAGTAAACAAACCGAGAGACGGTGGCGTCACGGTATGGGCGGGGCGTCGGCCCGGACATTTTCTTTTTTTTTGGCCGGCGCATCGGCGTGTATGAGTTGAGGGCTACAGTGACGGGAGAGGAGGAGCGTCATTTTTAACATGGAATATCTGCGCTATTAAAGATGTTAGCCTAAATTTTTTTTGCGCTTTGCTGACTAGCGAAGGCACGCCGACCGCTCGTGCGCCTTTCTTAAGCACGGCTTCAAGCTTTTCATGGGCCCTTTAAGAAAGATTTGCTTATCAGCATGCTTCCACGGACACTACTTACTGCAAAACAGGCAAAATACGCAATTATTTTTCCCCATTATGAAGCCGGTTGTCACGAGCTCGTGCCCATTCATGATAAGTCGAGGAAATATGGGGCTTGTGTTCTTTTTTTTTTTTTTGAAGAGTTACTATTAGCTGTTATTGTTCTCCTAATGACCTGATCTGCAGTTCAAAAGTATTTGTGTTGTTTTTCTCGAAATCTAGAAGAGCTATCCCTTCAAGCAGTTCTGTTTTCTGAGCTATCAATTCTGCTGAAAGTAAGATGTTGCACCACATTTGGCTTTCCCTAACTCCATCATGCTTCGAAAGCTTAAGTTGATGGTAGTGTTAAGATTAAAGTGTGAAAAATTTCATATATAAGAGGAAGCTTTGGGTCAAGCCTTTTGTTATGCATACTGTGTTCGGAAATATTTCTATTGAAGTTGCAGCTCTTCGTCGCTTATAAGACTGTCAAAACTCTCCTATCATCACTGTGAAATACAGAAAGCGTTCTAAAAAACATGTGCTAAACGTTTTCCGCATAACGCGCGACCAACAGAGTATATAGACAAACTTCTGCGCAAGCATAAAGAGCGTCATAAGGCAGATATCATAGGACACATAGCATTTCATCCAACTAGCATACGTAACGAATCTAGTGGGATGGAATGCCCACAATAATGGATAATGTGCAGGAGCATCTTATCCAACTTTGTGGTAGTTTCAAGTCGATGACAAAGCTGAAAGGCGTGTGGCCAGATATTTTCTGCACAACGGCATTATATTTAAACGAGGGGTAGGGTATGTCACAGGATGCCAGTTTTTGTGGTCGGCGTCCGCGTAAGTTGAGATCACATCAGTCAGTGCTTTTGTTCCGCGTGTACGCTCATCTGGGGATGATAGGCAATAACCATCCGGTTAAGGGTGCAGCTGAGCTGCATTTCTTACCGCAGTAGCTGCGCATTAAATGTTGTGTCACGGGCCGTAATGAAACCAGCTGGAGCACAACTGCGGAGCACGATGTCGTGGACCAAATGTGCGGCTATTTCAGAAGCCTTGGCTTGTTGAAGGGCCATAATCAATTAATGCGCACGAAATTTAGTATTCCGAAGTAGTTGGTAATTCCTCCCTAAATCATCTTTAATGTCTAGCAAGTTGACCGCTTGCCACTGCTATTGTATACATTCGTAAGGGAGCCAAATAAATTCTTTACTTTGAATAACATAGCGCAACTGTTTCGCTTCTACACGTCCCGGTTTCGTACCGGTTGTTACACCTATCACAGGGCCGGATGACTGGAGAGATATAGCAGAGGCCTCAGAAGGAAGAAGTTACGGCTAGACTGACTCCTATAGCTACCAATATTTAAATGTTATTTGATTAACTTGTCTCCCAGAGCCAACAACCGGCAGAGAAATGTTTTCAGCGCTTATGGGCGAAGAACAAGGGGGCATAAGAAGAACTAATGCCCTCTTCGTTTTGTAATTTGCCGCTTCGCTTGAGTACCAGAAATACCTTCAATCAGAGCTTGAAGAAAATATTCTGCCACAGCAATAGATTTATTCTCAAAGTGCAAGCTAAAAATGCATTCTGCCTGGAAAGAAAATGGCAGCATTACTTGCTGCGTACCCTCCAGCTGTTTAGTATCTCACGACGCCTTATGTCGTTATAATAAAAGCCGGCCGTCGCAGCATCATTATAAGGAAGTGCGTGGCAGAGAAATTCTTCCTAGTAAATATGAGGTCGTTGCTGTGCTTCAAACCTATTCTTGCCTAACGTACTTCATTTCTTGGAAACAAGCCAGAACGTTTCTCCACATAGGAAGCAAATTTTCCCAGACGCTCAAAACGCCACATCAGTTTCATCAGAAGGAATCCAGACGCTTTCAACTTTTCTTGTCTTTGTGACCTTACAGACGCCTAAGTTGAACTTCCTTGCGTATATTCTACGCTTCCCTGACCAAGGAATATTTTACGATGGTCTAGGTCAGTTATTATTTAATTTTAAGGTGTCTGCGTTCTTTCGTTTGCGTCCAATGCTCTATATATAATGAATGGGAAATGGCTTACAAAAACGCTCTAAGGATATGGTTGTGAAATAAGGTAAAGTAATTATTTGTACGGAATATTAGATTTGGCTTCTCACCACCAAAACCTGAAAGCGGTTTAAAATATATATCAGAAGCATCCAACTAAAGCTGCCCGAAAAACTTGTTGCATGAGTCTCGTTAACTTTTATCAGCTGGACACTTTCGCTAAGGTTACAGGCGGAATCCAACATGTTTTTTCCTGGAAATTATTCAAAGGTAAACCTTAAGTAAGGAACAAAAATCCACGGATTTCCTGGTTCAACAATCTCACATCACTTTTTGCCAACCAACGAATGTTATATACTTGCCTTTCTTCGTAATCTGTTTCGTTAAGCTGAAGAAACAAGTATTTTAGTTTCTCGTTAAATACACGCACTCTCCGTGCAATTTGTTCCTCTTTTCAATGCAGGTTGCTGTTTGCTTACATTTGTGCCCCGACCCAATCGTCTCTGCTGAAGTCAGATTGAAGTTACACCAATTATTCTGCTTTCTAAACCTGGTTCCATTCTTTTCAACTTTAATCCAAACTTTCTCGTAATCAATACAAAATGAAAGATAGCATAAATAATTTCATCAACCGGTCTTCACGACCATGCACTGATATCGTTCAGCACCTCGGCGAGTAATCAGCCAACAACTGTAATAGCGGGTATCGTTTTGCTATACATAGAAAGGGAACGGGCAGTAAGCCACTGGCACAAAGGAAAGCACAGAGGTTTCTGGAGGGGGGGGGGGGGGGGGATAGGGAGGAGGGTGAGGTCAATCTCAAATAATGCGATGGTTGCGATGATAACTGATGGCATAGAAGAAGAAGCCACATATTGCCTGTGGTACCCGAGCCCACGACCACCAAATTCGCGTCCGACGCCCTACCGACTGAGCTACGGTCTCAATCTGCTACTTTCTGGGTCATTTATACCGAGCGTGACCTATAAATGAGTGTGTTCCTCAGCACCGCCCTTCTTATTTTTACAGAACGGGAACCGCCAAGTGAACAGTAAATGCTATGTAGAACGAGATCGAATATGCGTGGGGGAGTCAAAGTGCGTGACAACCCTGTCATATTCAATGTCGTCTTCAGGCTAATCAGCAAACAAACTCAAGGATTGCGAGTTGCTTCTTTGTAACACACACAGGAAGGAAGCCGGAAAAACCATGATACAAACTTGTCATCTGTATGCTTTCCTTAGTGTCAGTCGCTGTTGGTTGCCCTCTGTGGTGGCATTGTAAACACGATAGGTGCTCAACGCCGACTTTCTCTCATTTTATTATTCATCCCGTATAAAGCAGCCCTCCAGAAATGTTTCCTGTCATAGCCCTTCACATTGTTTCTAAGCAATTTTTAAACACTGGCCTTCTGAATAAGGAAGCAAAACATTCCGATCAATGTTACACTCAAATTTTTCATTCCTGACTTTACAAAGCGGTCTTCTTTTCTAGCCTGCAGAAGATATATTACGATGCCAAATTTCTGTAGTCATGATTACGAATACTGGTATGACAGGTCATGGAGGAACTGTAACAAATCATGCACGGAGAGAGAAGCCTGCGTTTTACCACATATGTTCCCGACTCAGGTGACCGAAATTAACATATAATAGATTACTCATACAGAGCCCCTGTTCACAGCGTCTCTTTTAACGATTTGTATCCTATTATCCTTTGTTTCACGCGAGAAAAAAAAAAGATATTTTTCTCAGGTATGCACCACGACGCTGTCATTATTGCGCTTTACAGCGGCTACACCGCATGTCACGCAGTTTACAGTTCCAAAGAGGCATATGCTAAACTTGTTGATCAACTTCTACTTCTGACGCGCGTGTTTAGAGCTCCACTGAGCAATTCAAAGTGCGAGCTACTCAGAATTGAGAACTGAAGTAGCTGTATGGTCATCCACGGTCGTGATTTCTAAGCGTAACTCACTTAGAGCACGACGATGTTTGCCTTATAAAGCCGCGCTTTGCACGTAAAAGAGCCCGTTGCTCTAACTTAAAACCTGTCAGAGTATTCTTGGGCTTGTCCTTCGGCAAGAGGGCTGCTCCTCGTGCCACTAACGCGGGTATTAGTGCACCTTCAGTGGTCGTTATTGTGTGGATTTAGAAAGAACACTAGTATAGCTGAAGCCAGAAAGGAGGCAGATGGTCGGATGAGGTCAGAAAGTTTGCTTGGAGAAAGTGGAGACCTATGGTGTAATAGATGGTTATATTGAGAGAAGTGGGATCTGCCCTTGTCCTGCAATGGGCGTAGTTAGGCTCGTGATCACGTCGGAGGCGCTCACTGGTTACGTACTAGAATGTCACTGCACTATGTGATAGAGCAAATTCGAACGTGGGAGTATGTGCACGAGATGTATTCCGTAACCAGGGAAACGACCATTAGCATTTTTGAACGCTTCTTCGGAAAGAGCGCGGAGCTTACTCTGCAAGTACGAGGGCACGCCCTGTAATGCGTGTGTGACGCGCCAAAGAAAGACGAATGATTAGGCGGTGTCCGTGGTTTTCACCCAAAACATAGGTGCCGTAGTGAGGCTGCAACCATGATAAACAATCATAGGTTGTGCAGTGTCGTATACACTCGGGACGGACACGCGAAGAGGTGGTCGCTCTCTTCTAAGGCCCACGGAGCGTCCTACGCTGCCGTATACTGAAGCAACATGTAGCAGGCAGGAACGTCTTTACGCTATATGAACACACTCTACATGACACAAAAAACAGGCGTTTATGCAATAGAGATGGCGCCAACTACTCTCTACGATGAGAGCACGAACAGATGAGCACATGAGATTTATGAAAAGCCAACAGAAGCGTTGAGTAGTGCACCCCCATTATGGTAAGTCAAACAAACCGTCTACGAATCAGTGTGCGGCCATGTTAACTACCAGCTGCCAGAGCCATGTGCGCAAGAATCAGCTCCGAACACCAACAAGGACAGATTTTATGGGAAACCTGGCATTTAAAAACTTCTATTGGTTTATTTTTATGGAGACGTGGTTTCCCGCATGTCTGAAAAATGTTGTGCTGGTCATGCATACCGATAGGTTTCGTAATACATTGTTGTAGGAAACGGGTGCGAGTTAGTATAGGAAGTAATTGTGAAGAAGAGGTGAGAAAAATCTTCTTGGTGCGATTGGTGTAGTGTACTGTGAAAAACTGCGCCGAACGTAACACACCACAAGAAAGAAGACGAGACAAAGGCGCTGGAGTAAGAACCAACTAGCCCAAGAAACGGTATTAATGGTATACTGTGGACCATAATACTTGTAAACAAGGTTAGCCAGGCACATCGTGCTTCAGATTTAAGCTCAGTGCAAGTATGTAATAGTCCGTATCAGGCAGTGACTGTCGATGCGATGGTCTTTTCTGCTGTGATGAAGCTGTTGCGTGCGGCATTTTGTCTCTCATTGGCGCCAGAAAGTTCGTAAGAACAGCAATGTCGCTCTAATATCCAAATCAAAGCAGCCCTATTTACTTCAGCTTCGCCACGCAAAACAGGCGCTCAACACTCACTGTCGTCAATTTGCATCCTCACTTTGTCGAATTGATTTAAGACTATATAGAGCCAAATATAACGCAGCGTGATAAGTAATGAAATTTTGAAGATCGTAATAATATAAGAACATGACCTCCTTTAAGTCTACAGCTCAAGTACTCATGTCCGCTCCATGATACAAGAAATGTGCAACTCCATCATCGTTCCTTTCAGCTTGATTGCGGGTGCAGTGGAGTCATGTAGGGCCAACGTATCACGAACTGTAACTGCATAAATAGCTTTCGCGTGCTGCTCATTGGCCAGCTTTATTAATCGTGAGAGTTAAATTTACAACAGCTCCTATACTTCCACTGAGCCTCGGTCGTTATCTGAACTGCCCTAACCATATTATGCTGAGCACATTTAGTTTACGTAATGCCACGATGCGGTAAGCAGCATATTATTCGGGGGGGGGGGGGGGGGGGGGGCATTAAATTTTTACGCATCGGCGTTTATTATTTATGACGAGTAGTTGAAGCTGCTTAGTTCATGTCATTGCTACTATAACGCGGATGCTCATATCAATCTTTCAGATGTTGCACTGCGGAATGCTGATCTTTCTGCGTGTTCCTCTGGCGTCTGCTGTGCACTAAGTTATATGTTCGACAACAAGCTACTATGCAGCTTGCAGACGTCTGCAGCGACCCAGGAACATACAGAATCAAGACTGAGAGTTGGTAACGTGGTATATGCCTTTAACGACGTCAATGCAAGGTTCCTTCAACAGAATATCGTCAAGATGTTCCAGGAAGATGCAAATCGTGAACGGATGTTAGAAGTATTATTGCAGAAGGTAAAGGCGGTAAGAAACGCTGACCAAACACCAGTTTACTGCTTATTAAATCAGTCAGTTCAGTCAAAACAAAGAGCGACTGAAGTCTTCTATTCATTTTGCGTTTTGCATGTCGAGTGCGTCATCAGCATCATCAGCCTGACTATACCCACTGCAGGGCGAAGGCCTCTCCCATATTTCTCCAATTAACCCAGTTCTGTGCTAGCTGCATCCACTTGACCACTGCGAACTTCTTAACCTCATCCGTCCACCTAACTTTCTGCCGCCCCGTGCTACGCTTTCCTTCCCTTGGAATCCAGTTTGTTACCCTAAGCGACCATCGGTTATCCTCTCTTCACACTACATGTCCTGCCCATGCCCATTTCTTTTTCTTGATTTAGACTAGAATGTCAGTAACTTGAGTTATTTCTCTGACCCAATCTGCACGCTTCCTATCTCTTATGTTACCCCTACCATTTTTCGTTCCATAGCCCTCTGAGTTGTCCTCAACTTAAGTAGAACCCTCTTGGTTAGCCTCCACGTTTCAGCCCCATAGGTGAGTATAGGTAAAATGCAACTCTCTCATACTTTCCTCTTGAGCGATACCGGTAAGCTGCTTGTCATAATCTGCGAATGCTTGCCAAATGCGCTCCATCCCAATCTTATTCTTCTTGTTATTTCCTTTTCAGTGCGCAACCTTTGGCAATCCATAGAGAAATCAATGAAAAAAACCCGATGGATCGAACTCCACGAGCATCCCGTTTTGCTCATAGTGCATTCTTCCATAGGTAAAAATGAGTAAGGGCATCTGGAAAGGCCGGCGAACGCTTGCTCCGGTAAAGTCCGGTACTATAAAGTCGCGTGTGCAATTTGCGTGTGAACTTGGTGATTTCGCGCAGCCTATTTGGGTGGCATCGTTTGTTCCTTCCCCTCAAAGGCATCAAGGAAATTAGCTTGCTATGCCCTAGACTCCAAATACTGTCCCATTACACGCAGCCTCGTCACACAAATATCTATATGTACGGAGGCGGTAATACCAGGTTTTTAATTCAAAGTCCCCGCTATATGAGCGGAGAACATGCATCTGAACCAGCCTTGCTTGGCAGTAGGGCACTAAGTCGTTCAGTTTAATGAGTCATGTATGAAATAGGCCCCAGTTATCACTAAACGTGCAGGCGGTAGTGACTTAATAGCACACAAAACACTCAGAGGGTCTCAAGAAATAATTGCCAGCTTCAGACTTTGTTTAGATTTCAAATATTTATCATGTATTAATGTATTATATCTGCATACCTTTCCCTCGCATGATTGAATCATTTTAGTGGTTGCCAGTAGGGAGCGGAACTATACTGAAGTATTTGTACTAAGAACAATGACTACCCCTCTACCGGTCAAACGCCGACTTGATTTGCTGGTATTGTGGAAGAGTACGATTTGGTGGGGCGAGGGATAGAGAATTTTGAAGCGCCGGGTTATGGATATCAGAGTGCGAGTTGAGGCTGGAACTGTATACGGCAAAGCAATACGGTACATAGCGGATGATTTACGTCTTAAAGACCAGTCATACCTTAAACGTATCTGCGTATACGTAAGGCCACCTTGACAGTAAAACGTTATGGAGGCTGTGTTGCTGTGAAAGTACCGGGATGATTATGGGTCTGATGGGTAGAAAAATAATGGACATCGTCATAATAGTGCCAACTATGTAATGGCGACAACTGCTTGGTAGACAAAATACGCGTTTCCAGTGGTATCACGAAAACGAATGTTTCAGGGCGGTGGCATAAAATTAGCGCTGCCCTATAATTTGTACATAAGAGAGGAAAGGAAGCTATGCGCGAACGACATAGTTCGCGATTAATCATGAATTTGTAGCGCCATTCTTACACGTGTATCGTTATCGACACGTAAAATGGAAATTAAAGCACCAAACTATGCAGAACACCTCTAACCAGAATGGTGTGTTGGTCCCAGTCGCGAAGAACCCGAACGCCGCATTTGCAGACGCCTTTGCTTGCACCTCTACGCGCTAGCTCGCGCCTGGGAACACACTGCTGTCGGTGTACGCACGGTCGTCGTCTGTCGCTTCGCATTCCTCCCCGTACACAGTCGCGCTACACGATACGACAGAACGCCTGCATCGGGGAGGAGGGAAGCGGCAGAACCGCGGACGAAAACGAGGAGTCTCATTTCCGCTGCCGGTGTCTGCCAGAGCCCGCCAAGGTGAGCGATCTGTACTCTTCTGTAGATCTGCAGACGACCAGGTGAGCCTTTTGTCGCCGCTTTGCATCTAAGCAACTGAGCTTTTGAACGAGAAAAGAGCGATTGCAAGCTAATATTAGCGAGGGTGCATATCTGACGCCATCGTCTCCAGGTCTCCCCCTCCGCTGGCTTGGTCCCGGGTGACGGCAAAACAGCGTAGCCGCTTGGATCGTCTGCCAAAGTTTTCCGTGATTGCCTCAACAGCGGTGAGTTCCCCAATTTCGCTTTATTACTCTATAGGTAGGTTCCGGCTACTCGGCGGTACTTAGATACGCTACAGGAAACAAATTCATGCAGTGTTCCACCGAAAGTCGCAGTGAGACGCAAAATGTCACTGGACCTGTTCATTGTGCCCTTTTACGCGCGTGTGGGTGGGACAACTCCTATATACATGGTGAATTCCACACCAGAAGAACACTATCACAAGCGACCACAACACGCCTATATATATATATATATATATATATATATATATATATATATATATATATATATATATATACATATACGTGTCTGTGCATTGGTTTTGGTTTTGTGGAGTTTAACGTCCCAAAGCGACTCGGGCTGTGAGAGACGCCGTAGTGGAGGACTCCGGAAATTTCGACCACCTGGGGTTCTTTAACGTGCACTGACATCGCACAGCAGGCGGGCGCCTTGCTTTTTGCCTCCATCGAAGAGCGGCCCCCCAGGCCGGGATTCGATCCCGCGCCCTTGGGAACAGTAGTCGAACGCCGTAACCACTGTGCCACCCCGGCGGGGTACGTGTGTGTGTGTGTGTGTGTGTGTGTGTGTGTGTGTGTGTGTGTGTGTGTGTGTGTGTGTGTGTGTGTGTGTGTGTGTGTGTGTGTGTGTGTGTGTGTGTGTGTGTGTGTGTGTGTGTGTGTGTGTGTGTGTGTGTGTGTGTGTGTGTGTGTGTGTGTGTGTGTGTGTGTGTTTGTGTGTGTGTGTGTATTTATGTACGTACGCACGTACGTACGTACGTACGTATGTATGTATGTATGTATGTATGTATGTATGTATGTATGTATGTATGTATGTATGTATGTATGTATGTATGTATGTATGTATGTACGCACGTACGTACGTACGTACGTACGTATGTATGTATGTATGTATGTATGTATGTATGTATGTATGTATGTATGTATGTATGTATGTATGTATGTATGTATGTATGTATGTATGTATGTACGTACGTACGTACGTACGTACGGACCAGCAGCAAAGCGAGGTCTTGTTCATATGCTAGTATTAGTTTTGGCACAAGAAGAAAACTACTGCTATGGGACTGGAAGCAGTTTAGCAAATATGAGGTCAAATACCATGAATATTGACGCAGTTTTGGAGCCGCCTTTAAGTATATTCATTTGTGATATGTGAAATCCCCAGTGTTGAGTGTCCCTTTTGGCATTGGAAACATTTCACTTCTCGGCTATTTTCTCCAGTGGAATTTACAATGGCTGAGCACAGGTGTGAAATAGACAGAAATGAAACAGGTGGAATCGCGCTGACATCAATTGGTGTTCGCGATGCGAACTGCTGAAAAAAAAAAGAGAGCACGTTGATAAGAGGTGGATAAAAGCCGCAGTTACCTTTACAACCAATCATATTAAGTTATAACGCGCTGAATTCCAAGGTCTGGAAAAATGATATACGCTTCGCTTATTTCAATGGATACCTAATCTGAGAAACGTACACAACTTGAATTCTCATTCATAGCCTGTATCGAAAGCTTAGGTGGCATGTACTGCACGGTAGGCGCAAATAGTGTCGCCTTCATGTTGTAATGAAAAAAAAAGCGATCTTTACCTATCGGCCAACTCAGTTTTTGCTATTCCTTTTAGTAAAAATGAATTCTGCAGCTCCTCTGATTTATTTTACTTTTGGTTCCATAGAAAAGGGGCTATTCAGTGCACACCGTTATATCTGGCCACGTAATGTTTTCTTGTACGTCACTCAGATCAGACTTTCCTCATCACGAACGACTGACATGCAAAACTTTGTGATGAAACATCTAAACAGAAAAAATGTCATGGCAGGGTGTTACAAATTTTGTACCGACTCGGAGACTTGAGGGATAGAGGAGGTCGTACATGTATGTCACATGAATTTCCCCCCCCCCCCAAAATGTCGTTTTATAAATGGGCTTTAGACATATTTTCGTTTTGAATTTTTCCAATACTTACAAGTTCACGCACTTCACTGCGAATGCCGTGCACGCTCCCGTGATCAGTTTCAACACTGAAATTGCACAGCGACAAACTAATGGCTGGTAATGCTCTTTCAAGCTTTGTACACAAAGAAGAATATTTTGCTGATTTCCTCATCTACCGAACGGATACTATGGCCGTCTGTCAGAGTGCCACAGGTTCAACCTGACCCCATACGTCGGGACATATAGCATTCCCTTCAGGTTGGGCGAGAAATGGCCGCTGAAACTCGCTAACGGATTACCTGAAGAGGCACAGCTCCTTACTTTCAACAACTACCCAAACACCAATAAATAAATTTTGCGGGCGTTGGATGCGGCTTTTCATAAGTTATTTCATGCTTCGATACCCCTGGTGACACTTTGCCGGAACGGACCAGGATTTCTAAATGTGTGAGCGCTTTGTCGCATCGCACTGGTGAAAACGTGTGCTAGGTTATATTTGTGCTTGCCTGTCGCTCTGCGCCGCTCCGCTCATCCCAAACCCTAGCTCATCCGTGACGCTTGCCTACCACGTAGCTCTTAACAGCAACTTGTGTTAACCTGACTGCGCTTGCATGGCGTCAGCAAAACTATTGTGGTACAGCAGAATTCGAGATCCTTAGCACAAATTGCGTTTGTATACCGCACAGTACAGAAATATACAGAAAATATTCCGAAATATCGAGTGAGAGGGAACGAAAGGAAGAAAGGTATCCTGAAGTAGAGTATGGGGCTGAGACAAAAGTAATAACTTCGCAATTTACACAACAGCTGCTTTCTTTTTTACTTCCAGCGCTGCGTCAGTGACAATCTACTCAACCTGCCATGGGTAAGGCACCAGTTACAAGGACACAAGTGGATGCAATGCTGTCTGAGGAACAGCGTGATGCAATATTCGTCCCAGCAACGTATTTACTGCAATTTGCACCAGACATTGCAGCACACTTTGCAGCAGATTTTGCAGCACTTGCAGGACAGCCTCAAGCGCCACTTGCTGTTGCACATCAGGCACGTTCTCTGGCACTCCAGTCTCCGGGCACCAGTGGGCAAGGCCGGCAGGATGGACAACATATCAGTGGCATTGGGACCATGAGCGCTGGGATAACGCAACCAGTCCGCATTCGGCTTTACTGATCTCCCACAATGGATCTTGTCGCTGCGTCGATGCCTCGTCTGGGCTATAATGCCGCTTTCAGCAGTCTCCTATAGTTCGCCGCAGTCGCGGGATTAAGAAGCTGCGTGTTTGCTACAACAATGGTTCTGGCATCCATCGCGAAATTCACACGCTAAGCTTGTCGGCGGGAAAGAAAGAAGAACCTCATTTCTTATGCTTAAGAGAAGCACATCATGTAAAGTAAAATTGGAGACGTTTGCACGAACAGGGGGCTACAGACTCGCAACGCCCGACATGGGAAAGCTTAAAATGCGCAATAAGCATCTAGGAGCTTAGTAATTCTGTTTATCAAGAACCAAATCCTATATAAAACACAAATTTTTGCACATGTGTTCATGCTGCAGATGCTTTCGTCGGGTACATGACAGAATACATCAACGATGGAAATATAGGCTTTATGACCATATCTTTTCGGTATAACATATCTGTACTACGGTGAGCGTTATTCGTTTCGTGACGGTGCTAATGTAGCATACCAAAAATGTAAGACGCGAAGTAGTGGTAGATAATGCCATTCTATACGAATTATTACACTTGAACAAGGTGCCACAGACACTATGCTTGCTACTATCAAAGTTACCTGTTAGAGACCCAACTTCAACCGTCTGAGAAAGGAGGATTGAGAAGTGGGAAGAACTGATAGTCTTGCTGGCCGTCTTCGCAGAAAATGGTGTCCGCTGCTGTATGACTGACAATTTCTTTGATTTTACAATGTAGACTTCGAAGCATCCTTCCGTGGCTAGGTGAACTGAAGGGACTAAATTCTGTTATTGTTTTGCGAAACCTTTTGCTCATATTTTCTGGTTGTTGAAGCGGAGTGTAATGCATACAGCTCTGAATATCACCTTGTTCTCCGTCAATATATGTCTGTCAAATTATACATGTACGTAATGCTCGCACCTCAGCTAGGTTCCATTACTTATTTTTGCAGGGCTCTTTTGCGGGTCGCTCGTCTTGAAAGATAAATAATTTATTAGTCGGCACAGCTGTTTTTACTGCTTCGTTTAGTGAGCAGTGTATATGTTTTCTTCAGGTCGGCTATCAGATATGCAGACAAGAATTTGACTCAAAATAGGTGACCAGAAAGATGATAAAGACAGAAAAACAAAAACTAAGACATTATATACCTCAAATGTCCGTCAAAATAGCATTCTGAGATTTTAGCAGCGAAATGGTACATTTTCTCTGCACTTTTTTTTCCATGCAATATTATGAATTGTCACATGAGTTTAAATCGCCAAATCTTATATACAGCATCAGAGTGAATTTCGTGGTGTCGTGCTTGCCATTGAACTAATTTAGCCTTTATGTTCTGTCTATGTATGTGTACGTCACATTACTATGTATTGTTGTAGTGCTGTAGTGATGTTTAAAATACCGTATCTTTACGCCTGCGTTATCTCAGGGGGGTTCCTCCGCCGCTTCTGTTATGAGTGAACACGAATGGCGCACGCTCCCCGGTGATCTGATTATTATCACTATAGTGTTTAGAATATATTGGCCAGTTTATTTCTAGGCATATCATATCGCTGTCTGAATATTCCTTGATCGGCAAAGATGGAGACTTTCTTAAATTCTTAATTGTTCGGTTTGCGAATGTGTTTTCAGTACCAATATGTTGTGTGTTCGTTTATGCTAATATTATACTCATAGCTTGTCTTCCTTTATTTTGTTTGCAAATTAGATATGTGCTTAAGCAACTCCGTTGAGTTATGAAAGACGGCTGATGTTTTAATAAAAACAATAATGATAATATTACTCGTTTGCATTTTGATTCCATCACTGACATCATTCTTCAAGATTTTGAAATGTGCTACTCGCTGGAAAAGGATAATAAGCACTATGAAATGGATTTTACCTGCTATTACTGCAGCAAACACAAGTTCATGTCAACCACTTAAGTAGGTGAAATAACCTTGCAGTACGCGGGAACTTTCTAGATTTCTTCAAAAGGCATTTAGAAAAAATCAGAGCGCTTCAACGCTGCTGAAGTGAATATGGAGCGAAAGCATTAGCTGCGGGAGACCGAGCGCTCATTTTCTTTTTTTTTTCTTATCTTTCTTCTCTTTTTTTCTTCTTCTTCTGTTAGGCGCAGCACCGGCTCTGGGTAAACGGGAACATCCAGTCCGATCTCATAGCTCGAGGTTAAGCAAACCGAGGGAAGTCAGAGGCCGAAGAGACCGGGACAGTGACTCTTACCTACGCAGACATTTTGGTGCACTACCGGGGGACCACAAGACGGTATACTCCGCCCCACAAGTCGTTAAACAGGGAGCGGGGGGTGTCGTGGCGGCAGCTACAAACAAATTCTTATCCATGCCTGTCTTCATACAGCAAGATACATCCGACCGTACACAGAGACACGTGTCCCTGGTGTGGACAGAAACCGACAATTCATCATATCACATGGGCCTGCCAGAAGGTACATGCAGTGCTGATATTTCACAACGCCACGCCGGAGCAGTGGGAGGATGCGCTGTCCAGTTCGGAGTCAAAAGACCAGTTTTGTGGGATTGAACGGGCCAGCAGGGCAGCAAAGGCCGCGGGAGTCCTGGACTGAGGACCCAACGACCGCAGCTCTAGATTATTTTTCTTTTTTGCATTTTATAATGTTTTCTCTCCCTCTCTCTCTGGGTACACGGACCGGCAAACCGCGACGAGCGGTTAGACCTGGCGTAGTATTGCTTTCCAATAAGACTTTTCGCCCCTCATTCGAAGCCCGCTTGGCTCGACATACTGGGCGATTCGTTGTTGGGCGCTGCAGCGTGGCAAGATTTACACGCCGGCACACCTATCTCAATCGCGCAGCCCCTAAAGTTAAGATCGATGGCTCTGCGCTTTCTGGAGCCTCCTCGAGGCACAGAGCGCGCTATAATCTTGCTGTACTTCTCAGGTGCCGTATTTTGTGTGCACCAAGTTTTCGTTTTCACGGTGGCATCGCAGTGTTTCACTGGCTCGTCATCGACTCCGAAACAGTATGCTAAAAAGCGATATCAACTAGTGTATGCTTGCATCAACGTCCATTCTTCGTTGTTTGTCCCGCTCTTTGTGACCGCAAAAAGAATTCGCCTTTTTCACACAATGCGGCACCCTCTGGGTCTAGTTGAAATTTCGTCCGCTACCGGTTGAAAACGTCCATGAGAGATGCAGTCGCCAGCGAAATCACGGTGCGTGATTTCTTGATAGCTATCGCCATCTATCGCATACACCTCTCACGAATATTACCTACAAATTGCCTCCAAGATCCACTACGACTCACAGATCACGGAGGCCAAGAACTGTGCATGCGCAGCTGGGGTTAGCGGTTAGTTTTCAGCCAGGCGAGAGGCGCGCATGCGCAGAGCGGCCTTGTGAAAAGGTTGGCTAAAGGCTTAGCTTGGTTAAGCCTGGAAGATTGCGAAAGCAATACCCTTGGCTGCGCCTTGTACGGCGGCTGCGCCCCGACTACTGCGAGCAGCCGAGCCACAGCCCCATTTATCCTCCTAGAGTGACGTCAAAAACAGCGAGCGCCCTCTCTCGGCTGCGACACAGCGCCGTGTATGGACTCGCCGCCACCATCCGATGGCTCGAGTTGGGGCCTCGTCTTTCGGTCTGGCGTGACGTCACATGGTCACGTGAAAGGTCATGTGTGGAGGCGCCACGACACGCCAAGGGCTCGAAGTGCTAGCAGTATTGCTTTCGCAATGAAAGGCGGATTATAGATACATGCAATACAGTTAAATGATGCGCGAATAGAAATAGTACCATGACACGCTCGTAGATTTCCTTCGCAAACGCCACCATAGTTAATGACTGAATGGATAAATTTAGAGACACGGAAAACCCTCATGAGGTCTTTAGCAGGAGAGGCGAATGACCGGCATTGTGGCGTTGACTATTGCCTGTATAGTTAGTAAATATGGAGACAAATGCAGCGTAGCTTGTAGCCAGTGATTTGAAAAAAAAAAAAAGAGAAGGCAAAAATCAGGCCTTATGTTTGAGATTCAATTCAGGTTGAAGCAGCCACCCTGGCCCACCTATAAAATCTGCAAATAAGCCATATATTGCGTTATACACGCATGTGCAGTTGTGCACGTGGCAGAGAATGTCAGCTTTCGGTCTTTTACTCCACAGTGCAAAAACCGTCGTTTCTTCAGACAGTTTATTGTCGGCGTTGTTTGTTTTATGATCAAGAAGCCCGGCAATAAATATAAAAAAGAAAAAACCAGCGCCATGCCTCCGGTGCAGTGATTGGTCCTTGGGGTATGGCACAAGTGGCGCGTTGTTTATACTTATACTTTGCATTTCATGATTTTTCTCCCTAAAATAATTTCAGTACTATTTCTGGTCAACAGCAAAACCTAAAAACGTCCCCTGCGCATTCTATGGCCTCCTTGACTGTTGGCTTCTTTCATTTTGGTATTATAAAGAGCCCCTCATTTCAACTCCAGTTGTCTGTCTGCCTACTATCTTGTGGTGGTCTCGGTTCTGGCAATCTCGTAGCCATAGGGGCGTACGAGGGCTCTCGCACACCTTCCGCCCTCCCCGTGGATCATGTTGTGTGTGACACCGTCGGTAACATAGGAAGTTCCAGGTCCTCCACTATAGATTAGGGCGACACTGGTAAACGCTCGCAAGTTTCGGTTACAGGCCATGTTAATACCTAATATGTGGAAGGCTAAAAGTCGTCGCTGCAACAAAGGGTTTCTGCCAGCCCGCTTGAACCCTGGTTGACAAAACGAATCACAACTCGGGATGCACTATTTCCTAAAATTTTCAATGACTTGAAAAGTTTACATGTTTTAAAAAAAATGGGGAATTTTGGTGAAAAAAAAATGAAACGTGTTTTGGTCTGCCTGTATCTATTCGCTAACAAGCGCAAACATTAATAATTACGTTAGCTTTATCACGTCACTGATGAACTTAGGCAATGCAGTCCTATATCCAAAGCATGCGACACGTGCAAATTAGTTCTGACAGTAGCACCAGTTGCTAGTATGTTGCTGGTGTTATTCGTAACTAACGCCGCTACGTTATCGCTTTCTCGCGTTTAAGTCCTTTTGAACATCTCGCCAGCAACATACAGCGCAGGTAACAATTCTTGCATGTCCCTACGTATAAGTAGAATGTTTTATTTCGCGAAGCCAGGTTAAGTTCATGACTGCCTCGCCGGGGGTATTAGTCCATCAGGTTGTGCTAAGAGCCCAACATGACCCATTTTTCAACTTTTCTCTGCAGAGGATGTTTTGCTCGCGCGAACTTCAGCTCGAGCAAAGCTTCATTTGGGAGGTGTCGAGACGATTGAGCACAGGCAGCCTCACTTTTGCTCTGCAGTCCTGGACGGTCTAGAAAAGACGCAATACTCTTGGTTTGATTCGGTAGTGGATGGTGTTCTCTGCGTCTGCAATGTACCCACTCACTTGTTTCTCTTCCTAAAGAAGCCAGATGCTTCTCGTTTGTTGCATGGAATTTAATTTCCTCAATGTCCAGCCCAAATCTCTCACACGACAGCAGATACCTTTCCAAACGCATCTCATTGGGAAATTCAAGCTCAACTTTACAATAGTTAAATATTTCTGACCATTTCACACACAGGAATTCTTTCCAGATGTTAGGCCGAGGGACAATGTTTCTCACTATTGCAATGCTATATCAGGCTAACCGATTATCATACACTAGAAGGACTCTGGTTCTAGTGTTTTCTCGGTGAAAGTTCATATGGCAAGATTGCGCATTGGCATTTGATTTCCTTTCAATTTCCTTTGATGGGAGCACAATTATATTTTGCCTATAATTATTGTACAGCATTCCCGAACACAATGCACAAAACATCCAATGACCCCGCAAGATGGAATTCTGATAAACCTGCATACGTAGGAACAGTCTTTGTCGTCTTCTGCCGCATTCATCGCCCGCCGCACGTTCAGAAACTTCGCTCGACTTGGGCTGTAAGGTAAAGTATTATATCAGGCTTGGTGTTAGCCTCGCATATCCCTGTAACCTACTATCAGTCCACTTTCTCACCGCACGATCGTATGAAAGGCTCTGTGCTAACAGGCGGTGAACAGGTACAGTCTTTGTCCAAAGTTAGAGCCCAGGGGGTCTGCTTCTTGGCCAGTTCCAGCGACTTGTAATGAATTTCCGGTATTCCGACAAGTAGAATCAACAAAGATGAGAGGAACATTTCTTGTCCTACCCCCTTCAGTGGGAAAGGCCTCAAATAATGCTACATCAGCGCCACCATTCGGCTCAGAAGCAGATCCCTCGGGCTCTACACTTTTGACAAAGGCTATACCTACTATTAAGGCGGGGTCCCGAGTTCGATCTGGGGCGCGGCAGGCGCGTTTCTGTTCAGGCGAGACGCCATTAACCAGTCGCCTGTCTTCAGTTCACCTTAAGCATTCCCGTTCAATGGAAATTATTTCGATCCATGCGCTATGGCGTCCCTCATAGCCGATTTAGCTTTGAGATTTAAACCATATGCACATCTAAAAACAGAAAATGACAATTTCCCTCTAGAGTTCATTCATGGCATTGAGCTGGAGTTTGCAAAGCAAAGAATAAACTTGAAGGGAAAGGAAACAGTCGTATGTGATCGAAATTGTATTAGAAAATTTCCGTCTTACTTCACTGTTTCTTCCGCTGAAAAATAAGCTAAAGAAGTGTCGTTTTAGTATTATTTTTTTACAAACTCTCTCTTTTTCTTTCGCCACTCACATCTGTAATCCCGACTGCGGAAACCTGCTCATTGTGTTCGCATTCTGCAATCTGAGCATTCGTGGATTCCAAGTCCTTGTAGTGAAAACTTTATTTTGTGCCCATTTGCATCTCCTAAATCTTGTCCGTTCACTCGCCACAATAGGCAAAATTGTACACACGAATTTTGAGGTCCACTACTAGGGGCAATATAAGAACACAGCAAAACCTCTTCGCTCGCGATTGTTAAAAGTGAATTCAGGGGAAATTGGCTCTCTTATTCCTGATTATTATTTGGGATGCGATTCAAAGAGCAGCGCAGATATCCGTATACCTGACTACCTGACATTAAGTGTTCGCTCACCCGTTAATCTGACCAGAGCCGGTCAGCCGACAATTACGTGAGGGATCTTTCGTCAGCCTTACTGTCCTCCAATCTTGTGTCCCTATGACGATGCGAGGTCATTGGCCCACCCAGTTTATGTACCTATAGGGCAGAAGGATCAGTGTGTGACGGCGTTGGTCGACCAGCCCACCAACCCCGCATTAAAGTCAGCGTCGGTGTCGTCGCATCAAAGTCGGCGACGAAGGGAGGCCGCGGTACTGTGGTACAATGCTTAATTTAAACTTTTAGTTGTATTTATTGTACCAAATTATAACAAACATTTGGGCACCAATAACTCATATGTGGCTCAACAGACTCAGCTGACTGGTTTTAAAAGGCGAAACACAAATTTAATTGGTAAGTACGCAAGACATATGTTAGAAATGCTGAGGTAGTTAATATGTTGGAGTCTCAAACTCAAACACATTTAGATTTTACAAAATAAACATTGTGGGAACCGTAAAATAACTTGTGTAGCGAAGATACACAGCACATTTATAACATGAGGCTGTTACCTCGTTCTTGTCAGGCTCCTTCCGCGATGCTTTTGTGATTTCTTCGGATGGCAACAGCTAGGCCTCTGTAAATACTTGTTATTTAAGTTTGTTTATAGGGCGTAACGGTACAAAAGACTCGGGCTATGAGAGACGCCGTAGTGGATGAATCCGGAACTTTCGGCAACCTGGGGTTCTTTAAAGTCCATTGACGTGGCACAACACATGGATGCCACTTCATTTCGCCTCCATTGAAACGCAGCCGCAGACGGTCGGGTTCGAATCCGGTTACGCCTGCACAGTATTCGGGCGTCTTATCTACTGCGCCATCACGGAGGGACGCTCCTGATTTAATAACCTAAGCATAACATAGTTGTATAACTCCATTTCTAACTATTCGATTTACACTGAAGCGGAGGCAACTACCAATGTACAATTCAAAGAAGTTCATATTTTCATCATCTCAATCATCTTCTTAGGAGAAACATCTACAGTTCAGTCTCGCTTCCATGAATGATTCGACTTACCTACTTGTTCTTAACACCTATTAGGTACTTGGTATGCGCTCACAAGATATGGAGCGTTCTAAACTTGTTCGCACATCTCTTCTTCCGCAATGTTACAAATCCAGCCTCTCGATCTCTCATGTTTAAGGATGGAAACGTGTTCACGAAATCAGCCTGTTGAGTCCATTTTGAAATTTAAGAAATGGTTAAGCTATAGCGACCGCAATTTCAATAGCAAATAATGTCCATTTTTATTATTTCCTTATTATTCATTTCATGTTCTCTATACTACTCACTTCCTGTCTATCAGTTCAAGGCTGTTAACACACTATTCTTCAAACGCAACAATCTAGCCCACCTATCCTGTTATACCCTCTTCCTGGGGAATTTCAGGTGCTGGTGAAAAATATAAAACAATGAAAATGCAGGACATCGCACAAACTTCCCTTCTTCCGTTCCTTCGGGCAGGGTATATCATCCCCATTGATTGTTCCGACGCAATACGTCCCTCCGAATGGTGGAATTTCCTTTATTATACCACCCTTTCTCCGATGCACTATTGTTGGCGGAATAGAAGCCGTCGCTTTCGAGCCATGCTTAACATTTGCTAGCTTGTAATATCAACTTGTGCGCTTATATTTTGATCGAGTAGTAATACCTGTGCATGTGGGTTTGTCGCTGTGCATAGACTTCAGCTGTTTTTCTTTCTCTATTTGTAAAATTTTAATAATCAAATCTCTACCAAAGCCTCCAATGAACTCAGTTCTTTTTCAATGTGCATGAAAAATCTTGGTCCAGCTCAGGAGGAATGTGTTTTCCTAACGTGTAGTAGCAAAGTTGTCGCATCATTTTTTCACCTTCTCTGGCATGTTTCCTCTGTCCTTTTTCCCTCTGTAGCTAAATTGTCCCAGTTCGATTTTCGATTGGCAAAAGAGTTGTCCTCTGTACACCATACTAGCAAATCATTCTGCTACCACGGGATCAAAGCACCCAACACTTGTTGGATATTTCTGATGCACGTTTCCCTACTATGTAAACATGCATGTGAATAGCAATGATAAATGCGCCTTCTTTTCTCTCTATTATTTTCACGTTGTTTTCTGGAATCACATCTCCGTTGCTGTCGATCGCGCGTGCTGAAACTCCAGTTCTCGTCTATCTGTGAAAGTTGTTTTGAACATGTAGAACTTGCGCTCTCTTCTTTTAACAGCTTCCCATTTTGATCTCTGTGTAATTTCTCGCGCATGTAAGAAACCAAACTAGAACAGAGGGGATTCATGTCTTTACTTTCTCGTTTAAGACTGTCAAAGACGAAAGGGAAAATTAAGAAAGCCCATCCGCGAAAATGAAGCTACGCTTGGATCACTGCTCAATTAATAAAGAAACTAACGAAGATAAAATTAAGGCAGCCTAACGAAAATATGCAGCTTAATTAGCACTGGTTAGGTCGTGAACTTCTAACTTCTTAGTTACTTAGCCTGTTGAAATTGTTAATTGAACTGGCGGCGTGAGAAGGATGTTTGAACGCTTTAGCTGCCGTATTTGGGCGTGTAGCGCCATCTTGTGCGCTGCTGAAGGAATACTATTAAGTTTCTGTTCAACCTTTCTCCAAGAGGGCATTTGCTTCGCCCCTGCGCAAAACTCTCGTCCTTTTCTGGCACTGCGGCGATAAGGTCAAGAATGGCGTCTTTGTCCTGCGGACACGTAAACCTAAATCAGCGCTTCTCACACTATGCCACTGCATCAGGTGCTGTCCTTTAAGGAACAGGGAGTAGTAGGCCTGCAGAAAGCACCCATTTGCCGAGATCGTTCCCGAAGACATGCAGTCTCGGATGACATGTATGAAAACCTCCTGCCACAACTCTGGAGAAAAAAACCCAAACTGTGGGCAGCAAAACCAATCTAATTTGAATCTTTAGCGAATCTTAACAATTATACAATATTTCGTTTCAATTGAAAATGGTTTGTCGGGCGTAGTCGAAACAGCCTCGACGAATTTAAATGAAATTTTTCTTGGACTGAAATTTCTGTACGAAACATTTTCCAACCTGCTGTGTTATTTTTTTCTTGGCTCATAAGACAAATGCTGCATTACTATTATGCAGTGGAGTCCAACGTGCAGTTTTTTACAACACTTTTGCACTACTACTGGATATATCATTATCTACCGGTAACTGTATATAGTGTAGCGTTCGGTGAAAATTTGATTACATTTCTGCTTCACCTTTAAAGTTTGAATTCATTATAGGCACCCGTCATGAGCTCTTCTTGAGGGTTTCGTTAACGTACATACATTTTTCTACTCCTTTAACTCCTTTACTCCTTTAACATGGTCCATAGGGTCACGAAGAGTCGGACACGACTGAACGCCTGAACTGAACTGAACTCCTTTAACTAATATGCGCCTGATTTGCGTGCCTCTATTGTCCCACAAATATTCATTTTCATGCACATACTAATTCAGTTCAGGCGTTCAGTCGTGTCCGACTCTTCGTGACCCTATGGACCATGTCACGCCACGCTTTCCGGTCTCTCACTATCTTCTTAACATCACATAGCTTCATCTGCAATGCCTCGAGAATGCCATCTAACCATCGCGTTCGCTGCCTACCCCTTCTCCGGCGACCCTCAACCTTTCCCGACATCAAATCTTTCTCCAGCGACTCCTCTCTTCTCATCAGATGACCAAAGTAGCTGAGCTTTAACTTCAGAATTTGACCCTCCAATGAGCAGTCAGGGTTTATGGTCGACAATATCGACTGATTTGATCTTCTGGCAGTCCAAGGAACTCTTAAGAGTCTTCGCCAGCAACACAATTCAAACGCGTCAATTCTTCGGCGGTCAGCCTTTTTCACAGTCCAACTCTCGCATCCATACATCACAACTGGAAAGACCATAGCACGGGTTATACGGATCTTGGTTGGCAGACTAATGTCTCTGCTCTTTACTAGGCGGTCAAGGCTAACCGTTGCTCTCTTTCCCAGAAGCAGGCGTCTCCTAATTTCATGGCTGCAGTCTCCTTCCGAGGTAATCTTGGCGCCCAAGAACAGAAAATCTGTCACAGCTTCCACTTCTTGTCCATTGATGCTCCAGGACTTGATCGGGCAAGACGCCATGATCTTCGTCTTTTTAGTGTTCAGTTTAAGCCCAAACTTCTCACTCTCTTCTTGTACGCGCATCAGAAGTCTCTTGAGTTCCACTTCACTTTCTGCCATTAAAGTGGTATCATCCGCATATCTAAGGTTGTTGATACGTTTTCCAGCAATCTTCACTCCAGCTGAAGACTCGTCCAGACCGGCATTCCTCATGATGCACTCTGCATATAGGTTAAATAGGCAGGGCGACAGTATGCAGCCTTGCCTCACCCCTTTCTCAATCGGAAACCAATCAGTAAGACCATGCCCAGGTCTGACTGTGGCCTCATAAAGGTTCCTGAGGAGACAGATGAGGTGGATTGAAACTCCCATCTCTTGGAGAGCTTGCCACAATCTGCTGTGATCTACGCAGTCAAACGCTTTCGCATAATCAATAAAGCAGAAGTAAATGGGTTTCTGGAACTCTCTTGCTTTTTCCATGATCCAGCGAAGGTTGGCAATTTGGTCTCTAGTTCCTCTGCCCTTGCGAAACCCAGCTTGCACGTCCGGAAGCTCCCGATCCACATACTGCTGCAGCCTGCCTTGCAGGATTTTTAACATCACCTTGCTAGCATGCGAAATAAGCGCGATCGTGCGGTAGTTGAAACAATCTTTGGCACTGCCTTTCTTTGGAATGGGGATGTAAACTGACCTCCTCCAATCCTGTGGCCACTGCAGGGTTGTCCAAATCTTTTGACATAATGTATGCAGTGTGTTAACAGCGTCGTGGTTGAGGTTTTGAAGCAACTCAGCTGGAATACCATCAATTCCGCTAGCTTTGTTCTTAGCAAGGCTGGCTAAGGCCCATTCAACTTCACTCTTCAGGATGCCCGGCTCGAGATCAGTAATCACAACCGTCCTATGTTGGGTTTGCACATCCGGGTCCTTCTTGTACAGTTCTTCTGTGTATTCCTGCCACCTCTTGTTTATCTCTGAGGCTTCAGTGAGGTCCTTGCCTCGTTTGTCCTTTATCACGCCCAGCTTAGCACAGAAGCTTCCTTTGATATCTTTGATTGTCTTATACAGAGCTCTTGTGTTCCTTAATTGGCTGTTGTCCTCAACTGCTTGACACTGTATGTTCAGGAAGGCATTCTTATCTCTCCTTGCTATTTTCTGAAAATCCGCATTGAGAACCTTGTATCTTTCTCTTTCCCCCATACCTTTTGCCATCCTCCTTTCCTCAGCTATTTGCAAAGCCTCTTCAGATAACCAGTTTGCTTTTTTGCATTTCTTTTGCTTTGGAACTACCTTAGTAGCAACTTCTTGTATTATATCACGAACATCAGTCCACATCTCTTCGGGCTCTTTGTCTTCTAGATCTAATTCTTGAAATCGATTCCTCACTTCCACAGCATATTCTAATGGAATTTGATCCAGATCATACCTGAAAGGCCTTCTAGTTTTCTGCGTTTTCCTCAATCGAAGCTTAATTTTGGCAACAAGAAGCTGATGATCGGTGCCACAATCGGCCCGAGGCCTTGTTTTTACTGCTTGTATAGCGCTTCTCCATCTCTGCCGGCAAATAATATAATCGATCTGATTCCTGTACAGACCGTCCGGTGAAATCCATGTGTACAGGCGCCTCTTGTGCTGTTGAAAATGAGTATTCGCTATGGTCAGGTTGTTTTCTTGACAGAACTCTACTAGCCTCTCCCCAGCTTCATTTGGCTCACCAAGACCGACCTTGCCTGTAATTCCTGATATTTATTCACTCCCGACCTTAGCATTCCAGTCTCCTAACATAGCCTAAAAAGGACACCCGAACACGTGAAAATTGTCAGATCTACTACAGCAAGCCTTATCGAAAAGCTGCAAAGGATAAATAATATTTGTACACGCGATAACAAGAAATCGAGGTGCAAGACCATAGCCTCCTCTATTTAAGTGTAAAGGAGGCTGTGGCACGGTGCACGGTGCACGGTGCACGGTGCACGAGGCTAAGGCTAACCGACGCCTTAGCCACACACTTGTCCTTGGCAAGTGTGTGGCTAAGGCGTCGGTTAGCCTTCATTGTAAGGAATTGGATCTACTAGAAAAGTCGTTAGTTAGGCCTTGACTTTGAATTGGCTTTGAATTTTCGTCTTCATCTTCCTCCCATTGTCTTGCCATTCCACTGGTTGGGTTGCGCGCGAGCTTTTCGTTTTCTTCCGATCAATAAACATTCAGTTGATAGTCCAACCTTGTCCTGTCCTCCTCTTTGCTGTGTCTCGTCTTTTGGCTGGTTAAGTATGAACCTATACCAACTTGCCCAGTCGTTAACCTTGTAGACAAGCACCTTGTCATGGCCGTCCCTGAATCAAGTGAAAGAAGCGGATCAACAGCGACATCATCTTCTGCTGCCTATATGAAGAGCTGGCAGAACCTTGGCGCCATTAGTGGGCGTGAGAACAGCATCAGGATACGGCTTCCTATTCCGCTCTGCTTCTTCGTCCAGGTTACGGCATGGCCTACCTTCAGCACCGCGCCGCTGTCGTCATATGCTTGTGACATCAGCAAGTTGCCCTGCCACCTAAACAAGACGTTTGGATCCACGTGCCTACTAGACAAGCACCTTGTCATGGCCGTCCCTGAATCAAGTGAAAGAAGCGGATCAACAGCGACATCATCCTCTGCTGCCTATATGAAGAGCTGGCAGAACCTTGGCGCCCTTAGTGGGCGTGAGAACAGCATCAGGATACGGCTTCCTAATCCGCTCTGCTTCTTCGTCAAGGTTACGGCATGGTCTACCTTCAGCACCGCGCCGCTGTCGTCATCTGCTTGTGACATCAGCAAGCTGCCCTGCCACCTAAACAAGACGTTTGGATCCACGTGCCTACTAGACAAGCATCTTGTCATGGCCGCCCCTGAATCAAGTGAAATAAGCGGATCAACAGCGACATCATCTTCTGCTGCCTATATGAAGAGCTGGCAGAACCTTGGCTCCCTTAGTGGGCGTGAGAACAGCATCAGGATACGGCTTCCTAATCCACTCTGCTTCTCCGTCCAGGTTACGGCATGGTCTACCTTCAGCACCGCGCCGCTGTCGTCATCTGCTTGTGACATCAGCAAGTTGCCCTGCCACCTAAACAAGACGTTTGGATCCACGTGCCTACTAGACAAGCATCTTGTCATGGCCGCCCCTGAATCAAGTGAAAGAAGCGGATCAACAGCGACATCATCTTCTGCTGCCTATATGAAGAGCTGGCAGAACATTGGCGCCCTGAGTGGGCGTGAGAACAGCATGAGGATACGGCTTCCTAATCTGCTCTGCTTCTTCGTCCAGGTTACGGCATGGTCTACCTTCAGCACCGCGCCGCTGTCGTCATCTGCTTGTGACATTAGAAAGTTGCCCTGCCACCTAAACAAGACGTTTGGATCCACGTGCCTACTAGACAAGCACCTTGTCATGGCCGTCACTGAATCAAGTGACAGAAGCGGATCAACAGCGACATCATCTTCTGCTGCCTATATGAAGAGCTGGCAGAACCTTGGCGCCCTTAGTGGGCGTGAGAACAGCATCAGGATACGGCTTCCTAATCCGCTCTGCTTCTTCGTCCAGGTTACGGCATGGTCTACCTTCAGCACCGCGCCGCTGTCGTCATCTGCTTGTGACATCAGCAAGTTGCCCTGCCACCTAAACAAGACGTTGGGATCCACGTGCCTACTAGACAAGCACCTTGTCATGGCCGCCCCTGAATCACGTGAAAGAAGCGGATCAACAGCGACATCATCTTCTGCTGCCTATATGAAGAGCTGGCAGAACCTTGGCGCCCTTAGTGGGCGTGAGAACAGCATCAGGATACGGCTTCCTATTCCGCTCTGCTTCTTCGTCCAGGTTACGGCATGGTCCACCTTCAGCACCGCGCCGCTGTCGTCATCTGCTTGTGACATCAGCAAGTTGCCCTGCCACCTAAACAAGACGTTTGGATCCACGTGCCTACTAGACAAGCACCTTGTCATGGCCGTCCCTGAATCAAGTGAAGGAAGCGGATCAACAGCGACATCATCTTCTGCTGCCTATATGAAGAGCTGGCAGAACCTTGGCGCCCTTAGTGGGCGTGAGAACAGCTTCAGGATACGGCTTCCTAATCCGCTCTGCTTCTTCGTCCAGGTTACGGCATGGTCTACCTTCAGCACCGCGCCGCTGTCGTCATCTGCTTGTGACATCAGCAAGCTGCCCTGCCACCTAAACAAGACGTTTGGATCCACGTGCCTACTAGACAAGCATCTTGTCATGGCCGCCCCTGAATCAAGTGAAATAAGCGGATCAACAGCGACATCATCTTCTGCTGCCTATATGAAGAGCTGGCAGAACCTTGGCTCCCTTAGTGGGCGTGAGAACAGCATCAGGATACGGCTTCCTAATCCACTCTGCTTCTCCGTCCAGGTTACGGCATGGTCTACCTTCAGCACCGCGCCGCTGTCGTCATCTGCTTGTGACATCAGCAAGTTGCCCTGCCACCTAAACAAGACGTTTGGATCCACGTGCCTACTAGACAAGCATCTTGTCATGGCCGCCCCTGAATCAAGTGAAAGAAGCGGATCAACAGCGACATCATCTTCTGCTGCCTATATGAAGAGCTGGCAGAACCTTGGCGCCCTGAGTGGGCGTGAGAACAGCATGAGGATACGGCTTCCTAATCTGCTCTGCTTCTTCGTCCAGGTTACGGCATGGTCTACCTTCAGCACCGCGCCGCTGTCGTCATCTGCTTGTGACATTAGAAAGTTGCCCTGCCACCTAAACAAGACGTTTGGATCCACGTGCCTACTAGACAAGCACCTTGTCATGGCCGTCACTGAATCAAGTGACAGAAGCGGATCAACAGCGACATCATCTTCTGCTGCCTATATGAAGAGCTGGCAGAACCTTGGCGCCCTTAGTGGGCGTGAGAACAGCATCAGGATACGGCTTCCTAATCCGCTCTGCTTCTTCGTCCAGGTTACGGCATGGTCTACCTTCAGCACCGCGCCGCTGTCGTCATCTGCTTGTGACATCAGCAAGTTGCCCTGCCACCTAAACAAGACGTTGGGATCCACGTGCCTACTAGACAAGCACCTTGTCATGGCCGCCCCTGAATCACGTGAAAGAAGCGGATCAACAGCGACATCATCTTCTGCTGCCTATATGAAGAGCTGGCAGAACCTTGGCGCCCTTAGTGGGCGTGAGAACAGCATCAGGATACGGCTTCCTATTCCGCTCTGCTTCTTCGTCCAGGTTACGGCATGGTCCACCTTCAGCACCGCGCCGCTGTCGTCATCTGCTTGTGACATCAGCAAGTTGCCCTGCCACCTAAACAAGACGTTTGGATCCACGTGCCTACTAGACAAGCACCTTGTCATGGCCGTCCCTGAATCAAGTGAAGGAAGCGGATCAACAGCGACATCATCTTCTGCTGCCTATATGAAGAGCTGGCAGAACCTTGGCGCCCTTAGTGGGCGTGAGAACAGCTTCAGGATACGGCTTCCTAATCAGCTCTGCTTCTTCGTCCAGGTTACGGCATGGTCTACCTTCAGCACCGCGCCGCTGTCGTCATCTGCTTGTGACATCAGCAAGTTGCCTTGCCACCTAAAAAAGACTTTTGGATCCACGTGCCTAATAGACAAGCACCTTGTCATGGCCGTCCCTGAATCAAGTGAAAGAAGCGGATCAACAGCGACATCATCTTCTGCTGCCTATATGAAGAGCTGGCAGAACCTTGGCGCCCTTAGTGGGCGTGAGAACAGCATCAGGATACGGCTTCCTAATCCGCTCTGCTTCTTCGTCCAGGTTACGGCATGGTCTACCTTCAGCACTGCGCCGCTGTCGTCATCTGCTTGTGACATCAGCAAGTTGCCCTGCCACCTAAACAAGACGTTTGGATCCACGTGCCTACTAGACAAGCACCTTGTCATGGCCGTCCCTGAATCAAGTGAGAGAAGCGGATCAACAGCGACATCATCTTCTGCTGCCTATATGAAGAGCTGGCAGAACCTTGGCGCCCTTAGTGGGCGTGAGAACAGCATCAGGATGCGGCTTCCCAATCCGCTCTGCTTCTTCGTCCAGGTTACGGCATGGTCCACCTTCAGCACCGCGCCACTGTCGTCATCTGCTTGTGACATCAGCAAGTTGCCCTGCCACCTAAACAAGACGTTTGGATCCACGTGCCTACTAGACAAGCACCTTGTCATGGCCGTCCCTGAATCAAGTGAAAGAAGCGGATAAACAGCGACATCATCTTCTGCTGCCTATATGAAGAGCTGGCAGAACCTTGGCACCCTTAGTGGGCGTGAGAACAGCATCAGGATACGGCTTCCTAATCCGCTCTGCTTCTTCGTCCAGGTTAGTCCTGTTACTTCTCTGTACGCTAAAAAGTGAAATGATGTATGCCTGTTGCTGTTCCCACGCCCGGGAGTCTTACTGTCTGAGTTGATTGAGTGCTGTGATATCGCAAGCCAACTGCTGGTGTTGTCTGGGGATGTCAAGCTCAATCTTGGGCCTAACACGAGGGCCCAGACACAGGGCCCTCTGGCTGGCGACCAGTCTAATCATTTGGAAGATATGTTTGGATTGTTAGAAGCTGTAAAAAAGCGCACTGCGGAAATGCAGCTGGACCAAGCTGCTTTTATAAAGTCCGTTGATGAACTTAAAAAGTCTCAGCTGAAATTGGAAGAAAATTGGAACGGAAGTTGAGCGCAAAAAGGTTGCCGTTGGTGTAGTCGGGAGGGAAGTACAGCCTTTTCAGTAGTTAATTGACCACATTTCATGTGAAACCGCCGAACTGCTCGCATGCCTGGCTGAGCTCGAAGGCAGGCAGCGACACGAAAACCTTCTATTCTATGGTATATCAGACACGAAGTAAGAGTACTGGGCTCAGTCAGAAGAAAAACTAGTTAGTGTTCTTTCATCCTGCTTGGTAATTCCGTCTGAAATTTTGATCGAAAGAGCACACAGGCTCGGCGGTTTTGCATCGGATAAATGCAGACCGATTATTGCCAAATTCTCATCTTTCAAGATGAAATAGAAAATACTGGTCAATAGTTCCAAGCTCAAGGACAAAAAAATATGCTTAGTGAGGACTATTCTCCCGCCACTCGTCACGCTAGGAAAAAAACTGGTCGAATTTAGCCCTTAACATTCAAGCTCAGTTTCAATAAGCTCTTCATAAATAACAAATGCTACGCTTACAACCACACTGACGATTCCCGTCATGAAATCCGGAGCCCTTTCCCATTACCGACCGAACGTTCTGAGGATTCTATGGATGAAACTCATAGTGCCTCTGGGCCACCGATCGATACTCTAACTGAACAGCATTGCGCGAGGGGCAGTGGAATGAAGTCCCCGGTCATTACCCCCCTTTCATTTTTATTGACAAATATTCGTAGCTTAATGCCTAAACGCGATGATCTTTGTTCTGTTATCGATACCTGCGATGCTGACATCGTATGCGTTACTGAAACTTGGCTATCGGCAAAGATAGATAGCAGCGAGCTACTTACCTGTAAGAAGCGCTACAGCATTTATCGGTGCGACAGGGAGTCTAGATATGGCGGAGGAGTGCTTGTAGCTGTTACAGATACTGTTATGTATTTCCCGATCCACTTTGTTAACGCGTTAGAACTTGCGCTGGTCGAAATTCGCACGTGTTCTAAGAAATTGATATTGGGCGCTTGCTATCGTTCGCCGTCTGCTTCCCCCACCTTTGTTAACGAACAGTCTATTCGTTTCAGCGTTTTCTAAATATGTGTGTTCTGAAACCCCTGCATATACCAGTGCTGACTTTTTGCCAAAGCATTTTATTGTCTTTGATTCTGTTGGTGTGGAAAAAATAATCGAAAAACAAAACATTTCTTCATGTGGTGTTGATAATATTAATTCCAAGTTCTTGATTAAGATCAAAGTGTACAGCGCAATAATACTATCTAGCCTATTTCATCACTCGCTTCAAACAGCCGGAATACGGGGGACTGGAAGGTCGGGAAGGTGTTTCCGCTGCATAAGTCCGGAGATAAACATCACCCACATAATTATCGACCAATATCACTAACAAGCATTCCGTGTAAAATCATGGAGCATGTTATTTACTCTCACCTTGCATCATTCCTTGATTCTAATAATTTTTTTACTGACAGTCAACATGGGTTTCGAAAGTTTTCTTCTTGTGAAACGGAGATTTTAACCTTCACGCATGATCTAAATTCATTCCTTGACACGGGTTCCGCTGTCGACTGCGTATTTCTTGATTTTTCAAAGGCTTTTGACAAGGTCTCTCATCAACTGTTTTTTCTGAAACTAAGTAAACTTAACCTTGACCCTAACGTTTTCAGGTGACTGTATTCTTTTCTTACAGATCGTTCACAGTTTGTCACTGCTAATAACACATCATCCTTCAGTTCTCTAGTGTGATCAGGCGTGCCACAAGGCTCTGTGCTAGGGCCTCTTCTTTTTCTTATATATATCAATGACTTACCTGATAACTTATGTTCAACAATAGATCTTTTCGCAGATGACTGCGTCATATACCGTGAAATTAACAGTGATTCTGACGTTACTTTCCTTCAATCCGATATTAATCATGCCCTTGAATGGACTAACAGGCGGAACATGGAACTAAATATTAAGAAATGCAAGTGTATGCATGTCTCTCGTCGTAACACTTTATTATCCTCATACCTTCTTAATCATAGTAGCCTTGAGTCTGTGCCTTGTTATAAATATTTAGGTTTATTTATTTCCCATAATCTTAACTGGAAGGCTCATATAGATCACATAACCAACAACGCTAATCGCATGCTAGGCTACATACGTCGTAACTTTAGTCTTTCCTCCAGTTCCGTAAAATTGCTCCTTTACAATTCGTTAGTTCGTAGTAAACTGGAGTATGCTTCATCCATATGGGACCCTTATCAAGAGACACTAATCTATGAACTCGAATCTATTCAGAACCGTGCGGCCCGCTTCATTTTCTCTATCATCGTAATTCTAGTGTCACTGCTATGAAATCAAGCTTATCACTGCCACTACTGTCTCAACGCAGAAATATATTCCGTCTTTGTCTATTTCATAAGATCTACTATAATAACCCCATCCTTAAGAGAAAATTCATTACGCCACCTTGCTACATGTCTGCTTGGATCGATCACCGTCATAAAGTTGGTATTCCTTCGTGCCAAACAAATCACTTCTACAACTCATTCATTCCCAGCATATCGGCACAATGGAATCGCCTTCCCCCGTCGGTTGTTGAAGTGAGTGAACATTCTGCGTTTAAATCTGCTTTAGCTAATCTGATGTTAACATAGTACATTGAATTCTTCCACACTTCCATTTGTTTATTGTTTTTACTTCATCTGCTGTTTTTATAAACTTTTTTTTTCCTTTTTTCCCCCCGAATTGTGCTGCTGATTACGTGAATGATGGTATATTTCCGCAACTTTGTTTCCTGCCTGCTAGTAAAATTGTTCGTTTTGCTCACGTGGTATATTTGTGTGCTTATATAATTCGCTCATACGTCTGTGTCAGTAGTTAATAATTTGTATTCTTATATTGTTGTAACCTGCTTGTGTGTGCCAGCCATACTACTTTTCACATTTGTTTTAATACTGATTGCTGTTCTTTTTTTCATTTTCTTTTATTGTACCCCACTCCCCTCTGTAATGCCCTCGGCCCCTGAGGGTACTGAAATAAATAAAAATAAATAAATGAAACTCGGTATACCCTCCGCATGCGCGGGCATTGTCTTATCTTCATTTTACTTTATATAAACTGGTAGGACCGGAATGATCTGCCCGAAGAAGCACTGCTGCCTATTTCAAGACTGTCATGCCATCCTTTGCTGAAGCTCACGAAGGAACACGTAAAACGTTTAAGAGTATTTCGAATGTAAATAAATAAACAAAAAAAATATTTATTTAGTTATTAATTTATATATTTCCAATACCTCAGAACCCCAGGAGTGCGGGGTATTACATGAGGGGTAGGCTTGACAGGATTATTGCCACTAACATAAAAATTGCTCAATGGCGGTTTGGAAATGGCTTGGGTTAGAGTGAACGACGATGTCACCGAGAAGATCGTTGCAGTGTATGGCTGTCCTTAGAAAAAATGAGTTGAGGTGCATTGTCGTTTCAGCATGTGGCAATATAATGGCCAAAGTGTGACTGATGCGACTGGATGTCCGATGAATCGGCGTGATGACTGCTGTACTAGCTGGTAAGGCATGATATGAAATAAACAATCTGGATATTTTATGGAGTGCTTGCTACGGACGGACAGATGAACTGACGGGTGGGTGGGTGGGTGGCTGGATAGGTGGATGGATGGATGGTATAAAAGAGCTTATTCTTTGATCCGGTGTGGTAGCATTTGCTATCAGGCTTGTTTCTATATCTTGATTATTTGTTTAGAGCAGGTGGCTATACCGAAATTCCATTGATTAAATTTTTATTTTTATATTACTTTAGTATTTTATTTTATTTTGCTTTTAAGCCACCAATCTTCCAATCGCTTTTTGCTAGCTTCCACCGCAGATTCATTCCCCAGGCCACTGCTTTCTATAAACCCCAGGACCTCAGGAAGACTGACTGCGCCTGCATCCAAATCCGGATGGATATCATCACATTCCTGTATAAGATGTTCAATTGCTTCTATAGATTTACCCCATACCCACATGTGTCATCTTCTCGAATAAATTCGTTTCTAGCTGCGTGTTCTAAGTAACCCTAATCTAGCTTCAAAATGTTGGGCACTGCCTCCTGAGTTATCAAAAAATCCTTCCATTCTCGTCTGCCGTTTGCACTTTTGGTATAGTTTTACACTTTCTTTTGGACAGAATTTATCCAATTTTTACCTTCTGTGTTTTTCACCTGTTGTTCAACGCCCTTTATTTCTCCCTTCTTGGGACCAGCATACTTACTGGTTAGTTTCCTAGTTTTGTTCCTCCTTTGTGAGCAAACGCTTGTTAGGTATAGGTACGTAAATACTTTAGCTGCCCACCTGTTATTTCCGATTTCCTCAGGCGTTCTCTATACAATATTTTATTCTGAGCTTCCCGTGCTTCGAAAGATGCCCAGCCCATATCTCCCTGTACCGTCTCATTTGTGGTTAACAGTGGCACGGCCGCTCGATGGAAGCGCGCACTTCCATCGAGCGGCCGTGACAGTGGGTACCCAGTGCAAATTCTCCGACGGCTGGAGAGCCGAGCCAATCGTCTGTCCCTGAAGAGCAGAGCACCAGACCGGGGAAATCGTGTACACATTGAAAAAATTGGTGTGGCTTAGCTTATGGTTAAGCCTAGGATGCGAAGCATACTAGCCTAAAAAATTAAACATTACCTGGCTATACCTGGTTAGCCATTCATAGACAAGACATTACCTGGCTATACCTGGTTAGCCATTTTATAGACAAGAACTCATGCGTTACTCTGCTTCTTCCTTTATTTTTCTCAAACCAATAAATACACCGTCTAGCTGCATACTGTGCACGTCGCTTGGCAAGCCGTACTTCTCGTTCTTCTTCCGTTTCCGTGGCTGTTTGTAATTTTCGCTTTGCGGTCGGCGAGCCGCCCTCTCCCTGGCCGACATCTCGTTGCTCAGCTGACTCAATGAGTGCGTCGTATCTCCTAGCGGTAGAAGCGGGAGTTAGGCCGCCGGCGGAGGCTGCGCGTCCGCAAGCGAGCGCACGAGTTGAGCCCCAGCTTTCACAGCTCTTGTGACGTCATATCACGCAGTGGGTACCCGGCTGCAACTGGGATTGAGGTTGGTACATTCCGAATGCAAGGCGGATGCTTCATCACAAGGTAGCAGCATAGTGTGTGTGTGTGTGTCTGTGTGTGTGTGTGTGCGCGCGCTTAATAAATTCGCTTCACCCCGCGCTCTCTACGACCGCACTCCATGTTAGTTTACTGATATACTAGAGCACACAGCTCATCTGACCTATGAAAATTTCGATGGATTCACTGAACGCATTCATTGAACGAATTAAGGTTCACCGGCGTTCTATATTTCGCCTACAGGAAAGGACAGGCGTCGTGTCTGTCACTCGCGGAATCTCTGTTATTCTCACTGCAGACAAGGGGAATAATGAAAAGCGTTTGACGAGATAGATGACAAGGAAGAGGAGGAGGAAGATGAGGAGGAAAGGCAGGGAGGTTAGCACGGCGCTATGCTTTCTTGCCTAAAAAACTGTGGATTTATTTATAGGAAGGGAAAGGCGCGGTAACTCTCTCACTTGTTTCGTGTGGACACCTCAACCGCGCCGTAAGGGAAGGAAGAGGTGGGAGCGAAAGTGGAGAGAGAACGCGAAACCATAGTGGAGGAGTACGGAGTAATTTCGACCATAACCTGCGCTGACATCGCACAGCACAAGGACCCCTCTTCGTTTCGCCTCCATTGAAATGCAACCGCCGATGTCATTTGAACCCTGGTACGTTTCGATGGAGGCAGAGGCATCCGCGCACGTTATTGCCTGGGAGTGGAAGTGGAACGAAAGAAAGGGGAGTCGTAGTGGAGCACTGCAGAGTAACTTCGGCCACCTGGGGATCTTTAAAGTGCGCTGTAGACGTTTGCGCACATTAAAGATCCCCAGGTGGCCGAAATTACTCCGTAGCCCTGCACTATTCGACTCTCCTTTCTCTCTCTCGACTTTCACTCTTACCTACCCCCCTTCTCTTGCGGCGCGGTACAGGTGTCCACAGAGCAAGACAGATACTGCGCCTTTCTCTTGTTATGACGGAGTCGGCGGCGGCCACTTGCGCCGTGCATGACATGCGGTTCACGCGAAGCGCGGTGTTGACTAGCGTAGTAAAGCTTTTCACTGGAAAGAATAATTCCCCAGAGATGGGAAAACAATAGAAAGGGGGGAGGGTTCTAATAAAGTACGACGGGTATCTTAAGTCTCCGCCTCTCTTGAACCGCCTTTGTACAACATAGAAGCCCGTGTGCAAGCGCCGCAGAAACCGCGCCAATCCGTCCGTTTCTAAGCGTCCCGACGTATTTCAAGATCATGAGGCGCAGCTCTACAGGTATCTTAAGTCTCCGCCTCTCTTGAACCGCCTTCGTACAACATAGAAGCCCGTGTGCAAGCGCCGCAGAAACCGCGCTTCTCCGTCCGTTTCTAAGCGTCCCGAAGTATTTCAAGATCATGAGGCGCAGCCGGGAACGCCCCACCTCAAACAGAACCACAGCGAACACAAGCTGTTCGAAAGGGTAGCGCCGGCATCTGACTCCGGCGGTTTATCGAGGTATCTCGGTGCTGTTAGTTAAGCGCATAAAGCGCTTGACAGACTGACTGTATGTCACGTTTGAAAACGAAGACAAATGCGCTAACGTAATTTGCGGTTGCTATTAGCCTGCTTCGGCCGCAAGGTGCCAACATCAACTTCTTTCACTTCTTATACTTCTTTTCTTTTCTGCCATATGGTTGTTTTCCTAGAAGGTACAATGACATTGGAATTAATTGAATACTGAAATGCCATTTCAACCCGTCCGATGCTGCCGAACATGAATGAATGGTCGGTTGGTTCGCAGGAAGGGAAAGGCGCAGTATCTGTCACACTTGCTCTGTGGACACCTGAACCACGCCGTAAGGGAAGGGAGGAAGGTGGGAGTGAAAGCGGAAAGGGAGAAAGAGGAGCCGTAGTGGAGGGCTACGGAGTAATTTCAACCACCTGCGGATCTTTAACGTGCGCTGACATCGCACAGCACACGGACGCCACTTCGTTTCGCCTTCATCGAAACGCAGCCGCCGTGGTCGGGTTCGACCCCGGGAACTCCGGCACAGTAGTCGGGCGTCTTACCACTGCACCACCCCGGCGGGGCCGACCATGAATGAAATGAAAGTTTTTCATCATCCGTCGGATATATGGAGATGGATCGGTTGCGCCATTTTTTGGGAGTGTCGAGAAAACATTGAGCAATCTCTTTGGCACTCAATTCTGCGTGCCGCGTCTACGCCGTCGCCGTTGTTCCTCGTAACCAGCTCTGCAGCCAGGGCAGATCACTGCTCTAGCTGCCCGCGCACCTGACGCCATTTCACCCACACGGCCAAACGGTCAAGTCGAAACGGACAGCCGGCGCCGTTCGCCACAGAGTGTAGGCCCCCTCACAGCCACCCTTTTCCTTCGTGGCGGCGACGCTCTACACCACAATCTAAAAAGACGTAAGGCCGTTCAAAAGCGCATACGACAAAACCGGCCACTTCCCATACCCTCTCTTATACAGCAGGATCTTTCCGCGACAGATAGCCCCCTTGTGCAAACACTGCGAAAGGGCTCAAAGTGGACTCTAACTGCCAGAACTGTCACCACAGGCCCTTCGCAGCGGTTGCGCCGCCGCCAACGTCCTATCCAATAACTAGCTCCAACCGCATCCATCCTAGCAACAACACCTCCGCGAGAAGACTCTGAACTAACAATGAAGCTTGTACTACAAGTTAAGGCGATCAGCCACACAGGAAAACAATGCGTCATGGCAACATATCTCGCGTCGGGCGCCGAAACCACACGAAACCACCCATGCCTTTTGGGACGAAACAGAAGCCGGAATTGTCGACGACCTTCAACGCCGGAACCCCTCCCAGAAGATTATAACAGCCAGACGCATGGGGCGTTCCAAATTATAATGATCACCTTCGCCCGGGGACCAGTTCCCAGGAAGATTAAATACTTTGGAGGGGTCCACCTGTGCACCCATATCGGTCAAGACCGGAAGAATGCACAAACTGTCGAAACCCTGGACACCGGGCGTGTACCCAAAGCCAAGGCAAACCCGATGTCCAAGGTGCGGCGACGATCATACGAAGAAGGAGAGAGGCATGTGCATTCAACATGCATCCTGTGTGGAGGAGCTCACCTCACCGGGACAGGGAGATGGCAGGCAAAGCAGCGTCCCAGCAGGACCAAAGCCAAGGTGGTGGTGGTACAAACTTTATTCAGTGAAGGCCAAAAACAATTTAAAAAAGTAAAATTATGTTGCCGCCGTTCTGTGGGTGGCCTTCCGGCTGCTGGTCGTGGCCTCCAGGTCACGCCTGGCGGCGACGTCCGCTGCCCAGGTCGTGAGCCGAATTTGCGGCTCCGAGCTGGCCAAAGCAGCCTCCCACAGTTGCGGGCTGTTTATTTGGCAGGAGACGGGGGGAAAGTGCGCCGGACAAGAGTAAAGAATGTGAGCATAGTCTGCTCGGGGAGAGCTGCAAAGCGTGCATTGGGGCGATAAGGCACCGGGGTCAATAAGGGCAAGGCGTGCAGGGGAGAGGAAAGTGTGGGCCTGTAAATGGCGCCACGTATTCTGCTCAATTTTAGATAGGGACCTGTGAGGGGGAGGGAAGGATAATCGGGAGTTGCGGTAGTGGAGGGTGATGTCATGAAAGGTGAGGAGGGAGTCACGCGTGTCCATCCCGGGGTAGAGGGGGCCAGCTCGGTCGGTCATTTGGCGAGCTATAGAATTTGCCGCCTCATTTCCCAAAAGAGTTGGATAGAACGGGAAGGGGGGGGGGAGGGATTGCTTAATGATATTGAGCGCAGAGGAAGAGATTCTACCCTTTGCCAAGTTGCGGACTCCGGTCTTAGAGTCGCTAAATATGAAAAGGGCTGGTGTGCTGGCAATGGCGAGGGCGATAGCTGCTTCCTCTGCCTCGTAACGTAGCAAATATAACTCACCTATTATTATTGCCTATTGACCAGTTAGTATCACATTTAAGACATAAAACTACCCAGGAGAGACTCCTCACACTTTTAGAATTCAGTTACTATATCGTCTCATGCCTCGCTTGAAAAAGAAACAAGGCCTTTGCTCGATACAAGCAAACCTGATGAATATTTGTTGCATCGCGTTATGAATCTCCGAAAGGGTGATTTCTTTCTCTTTGCAGCTGTGTTCTTACACAAGCATATTTGGGTAAGCATCCCAACAAGGTGACACATAGTAACGTCATCCATCTTTTGAGAAGGGTTTCACATTCACGAGCCGGCCTAGATGAAGCTGACAATTTAAAGGTACTACATACCTTTGTGCTCAGTCGCATTCTTTACACCTCTCCTTACCTGCACCTCTCCTGTGCAGACAAAGATAAAATCAACGCCTTAATCCGCATGGCTACCAAAGCAGCGCTCAACCTACCGAAGACCACTAGCACGGACAGACTCTTAAAACTAGGAATGCACAACAATATACAAGAACTTGATGATGATGATGATGGATTTTAATGGCGCAAGGGCGACTCAGGCCAAAGAGCGCCAAACTCAAGGTTAACGGTGTACTCAAGTTTATATAATGGAATAGTTGATTTTTCATGAAGGGATAAAAAACAGTGGTGTATAGGGCCTAAAAAGGTATTCACTCTGTAATATCGCTAAAAACAATGGTGTATAGGGCCTAAAATTCATTTGCGATATATAATGGATGCGCAATGTATAAGTAGATGTATTAAAAGATCTCATCCGTCCTCTTAAGGAGGAGCGGGCTGAGACCCACGTCGATAGAAAATTTCATGTAAAAAGCCTACTTGTAATAAAAATTTAAGCACCTGTTTTAAAGGAAACATTGGGTTGTCACCAATTAAAATGGATGGGTGTGCAGGTATTTGATGAGTGAACAAGGTGGGAAAATGTCGTCTTCTTTCTGGTTCCAGTTGTGCACATATGATTAAAACATGAATGACAGTGAGTCGATCACCACATCTCGAGCAGTGTGGTGCAGGAGAGTTCGTTAAAAGGTATGAGTGTGTAGTATGTGTATGACCTATTCTCAGCCTGCACAAGGCTACTTCTTTGAATCTGTCTCTTTTGTCTGTAGTGTACCTGCCTATGATAGGTTTTATAGTGTGTAGTTTATTTTCCGTCGCTGTGTCCCATTCCTCTTGCCACTGTTGTCGAATTTTGTTTTTAATGTGTGGCTTGAGGTCCTGGTATATTATTTTGTCGATGTCTGTAGTATTTCGACAGGCAGCTGACACAGCAAGCCTGTCAGCCGCCTCGTTACCCGGTATGCTACGGTGGCCTGGCACCCAGCAAAGTGTAATTTTAAGTTGTAATTTATGGGCAGTGATAAGGTTGTTAAATAGAGTATTTAGGACTGGGTTCTTATTGTGCCATTTCCAACAAGTTAGGGAGATTAAAACACTAAGGGAGTCTGTGTAGATGACCGATGACTGTATTTTGTTTTCTATAATGTGTCTCACAGCTAACAGGATACCGTGGGATTCTGCAGTAAATATACTTGTATGTCTGTTGAGTGTTTTTGTTAGTGAAAATTGTGGTCCATGTGCGGCACATGTGACTTGAGTCGACTTTGAAGCATCAGTGTAATACTCATTACAAATGTATTTTGCCTGCAGAGACATGAAGTGCTGTTGTATGGCTATAGGAAGGGGATGTTTTCCGACTTGAAGGAATGTTAGGTCGCAATTAACAGCGTGCATTTCCCACGGAGCGATGAAGTCTTTTATGGAAGTTGTATGGAGGCTGCCAACCGGGGTGTCCAGATATTCAATATGAGTGGCTAGTCTTATTGGGTATGGTGGTGTTAGTGACGGTTTTCTTGTGAAAAGTTCTGTGTTAGCTGTGTCAAGCAGGAGCCGGCGACAAGGATGGTCCAGTTGAGACAATATTTTGGTAGCATATATTTCAGCAGTAAATTGTCTTCTTCGCTGTAATGACCGTCGGTTAGCCTCAACATAGAGGCTAGCAATTGGGCTAGTTCGAAAAGCACCTGTGGCAAGGCGAAGGCCAAGGTGGTGCACTGGATCGAGCATTTTTAGGGCAGAAGGTGATGCTGACCTGTAAACCATTGAGCCATAGTCAATACGAGACAAAACTACGCTATTCAGAAGGCTCAAGAGGCAGTCACGATCTGTGCCCCAGGACTGGTGGGACAGAATTTTTAGCAGGTTCATTGCCTTCAGACATTTTAATCTCAGCTGTTTTATGTGTGATATGAAGGAAAGCTTTTCATCAAAAACTACACCGAGAAATTTATGTTCTTTTTGAACTGCAAGGCTCTGACCACTCAGTGTAATGTTGGGCTCAGGTCTAATGCCACGCTGCTTAGTGAAAAGCACGCAGACGGTCTTTGCAGAGTTAAACTTAGACCCATTGTCGTTAGCCCATCTAGACAGTTTTTTGACGCCTAGTTGAATCTGGCGTTCACAGATGGCCAGGTTGCAAGATTTGAAACTTATCTGGACGTCATCGACATATAAAGAATAAGCGATGGTTCTTGGCAGCACGCCCTTTAGCGAGTTCATTTTGACAATAAAAAGCGTGCAGCTGAGGACACCACCTTGAGGGACACCATTTTCCTGTATAAACAGCTTCGAGTATGTATTGCCAACACAAACTTTGAAGGTGCGTTCAGACAAGTAGCTTTTTAACGTGTTCAACATGTTCCCTGTGATACCGAGAGAGAAGAGGTCGCGGATAATACCATAGCGCCATGTAGTATCATATGCTTTTTCAAGATCGAAAAAGACAGATAGACAGTGTTTGTGTGCAAAAGCATCCCTTGCATAGGACTCAAATGCAATGAGCTGATCGTCTGTTGATCGCCCAGCCCTAAAACCAGCTTGGTTTGTGTCAAGAAGGCTATTGTATTCTAGGAAGTGAACAAGACGACGGTCTACCATTTTTTCGAAAAGCTTGCATAAGCAACTGGTTAGGGCGATGGGCCGATAGCTCGCTGCAAGTGTGGGTTCTTTGCCAGATTTTAATATCGGGACAATGATTGCTTCCTTCCATGCTTGAGGAAAGCGTCCTGTGGCCCATATTTTATTATACAGGCAGAGTAGGGTTTCGAGGGTGTCCACATGGAGGTGCCTGAGCATTGCATATGTGATCCTGTCAGCACCAGCTGCTGTGTTCTTGCATGTGTCTAGTGCACTCTTCAGCTCCTGTAGTGTGAACGGGCTATTGTACCCTCCTGTGCATGGTCTCTTATCATATATAGGTTTACTCTCTTCGGTCACCTTGTGCCGCAGAAAGGAATCTGTATAGTGTGCCGAGCTAAATATGTATTCAAAGTGTTTCCCTAGTGTGTCTGCTTGATGTTCTAGTGTGTCGCCACTAGTGCTGACAAGAGGTGTGAGAGTGTTATATCCTTTGAGTGCTCTTATTCTGTTGTAGACTTTGTGTGCGTCAGTATAAGAGTTCACAGACGAAAGGAACGAGGCCCAGCTTTCTCGCTTGGAGATGCGTCGAACACGCCTGCCATTTGCCTTTGCTCGCTTAAAGGCTATTAGGTTTTCGGCAGTGGGGTGTCGTCGCAAGTTCGACCATGCCTTGTTCTGAGCTTCACGAGCAGTCTTACATTCTGCATTCCACCAGGGTCTTCGTTTGTTTCGTGGCTTACTTGACGTTTGTGGGATGCATTTTTCTGCAGCTTCTATAATGTGCAGTGCTATCTAGCGCTGAGTTTCATCTACATCTAGACCACTAATGGATGAACAAGGCAGTGATGAGTGTTCCCTGAACATCTTCCAGTTGGCTGCATTTTGTTTGAATTTTCTGGGATTCGACACATTTTCATTTCCGTTCCCAGTATATTTTATTAAGATCGGAAAATGGTCACTTCCGTATAGGTTGTTAATGACAGTCCACTCTGTAGCTGCCAGGAACATCGAGGAGCCAATGGCTAGATCTATGGATGTGTAAGAGTTATGTGCTATATTGTAGTAAGTTGGCTGTTTCGTGTTTAGTAAGCATGATCCCGAGGACAATAAGAATTTTTCGATTAGAACACCTCGGGCGTCCGTTCTTGTACATCCCCATAATGGGTGGTGAGCATTAAAGTCTCCGACCAGCAACCAAGGTTCCGGAAGTTGATCAATCAATTTTTCAAACCTTTCGCTACTTAGCTTATAAGTTGGAGCAATATACAGGGAACACACCGTTGTTATTTTACCATAAACTAAGCTTCTGATTGCCACTGCCTCTAAGTCTGTGTTGAGTGAGATGTTTCGAGAGGGGATTGATTTTTGTGTTACAATGGCAACGCCACCAGAGGAGTGAGAGCTGCCTTGCCTGTCGTTCCTGAATATATTATATTGCTTAAGGAAATTTGAGTCTGCTGGTTTTAAATGGGTTTATTGCAGACAAAGTATGTTTGGTTGATAGTCCGCAAGAATTTCATATATATCATCTAAATTTTTAAAGAGTCCTCGACAGTTCCAATAAATGAGGAGCGCCATAATTACAAGTTATTTAGGGGACAAGTTTAAACTTAGGTTTGTAGGTCCTTGGGACCTGTTATTGGATTTTTCCCCTTCTTTTTCGCTCCAGTGAGCTTTGCCGCCTAGGCAGCTGGGGTGAAGAAGTGTCCATCGCATCTTCAGATGCGGTGGACGACTGTGCAGAAAGCACAGGATTGTCAGTTTTAGGCCTCGACTCATGGGTCGAGGCCTTTGGGCCGGCTGACCTGGGGGTCCGCTGTCACCCGTTAATAATTAAGGGGTATTATTAACGATGAGCCCTTAACGGTGCGCACACTCCCAGACACCCTTAGAGTGAGTGGGGGTAGCTGTTCCGGTCGCGAAGGAGATGCCCTCGACCTGCGTGGCAAGCTCAGCCGGAATTCAACTACCTTGTAGTGACAGAAGGGGGTGGTCGTTTGGTGCCCAGCGGTCGCCGGTTCAAACCAGAGTAAGGATCGGAGTCAGAAGTAACAAACAAAACACAATTTATGCACAGCAAGAGACGATACAAAGGAACACACAAGATCACTTGAAATACAACAGACGAGAGGTGCACAGAATACAAACGCTAAGCATGCAATTACACAGGTATCCAATAACGTAGAGGCTTTACAACAGATGAAACACGAGAGAGTACATAAACAAACACCAAATTGTTCACCGGGCACTGTTGCAGTCCGACGCCTCAAGAGTCACGATGTGGCCGCCATACGAGACGAGCGCCGCTCCCTTGAAAGTCCGTGGGCTTGCCAGCAGCGGGTGATCCCCGGGAGTCCAGTCGAAACACAGGCGAGCACGTCGCAAAACACTTGACGAACTGACTGACTGACTGACTGACTCAACAAGCGGCGCGGTCGCTTTAAATAGGGCGCGCCGCGTCTGTTTGTTAACACGCGCCAAAGCTAGCGCGCACACACACATAGCTTCGCTGGTTATAGCTCCCTCTTCTCCTCCCGTCGAGCCGCGCGTCGTCATTGGCCAGGTCCCATAGTAAGTTCTCGAAAGGCCTGGCACATTCCTGGCCGATGAACCACCGTCCTCCCCGGGCAATGGGAAAGAGGGTCACGGCAACGCGTACAAAGCTACGCGCTCTCCCGCGCGGGGAAGGGGGCTTTGCTCTCCATGCCTTCCACGCGACGCCGCGCGCGCCTAGCGCTGTACCGGCTTGCTGAAAATGGGCGCCGATTTCGTGACACTGCCCCTCCCTTAAAGAATATTGTCCCACAATATTCACAACAACCACGAACATCGCGCACACATGCATGCGCTCACAAATATATGGGGCAAATGACCATATCACACACATTGCACAAATTTCACAAACTGCAATAACACATTACGAAATTCACACATCAATGCCATGAAATTTCACAAACAAAGCAACATACTGTTGTTGGATACATGCCAAGGATCAGTAACATAGAAACACACAAATATTCAAATGTGAAGCACCCAAACCTAAGCCATGCTTTCGCCTATATTTCCACACTCGGGATGCACCTTCTTGGAACGTATCAGTTCCTCTCCAACTTTCAGGAAAGCGAATTCTCCTTTTTACTAGACACTGCCGTTTCTTCCTCCCGCGAGTTCGGCTCTTTTTCCGTTTACTATAGAGCCTTTTCCATTGCGAGTTGTTCTCGCTCTGGTCTTTACTCCTGAGTTCTGCCTCCCGATCGGAAGTTAGGCCAGATCTAACGCTACCTTGCCTAGCAGCGCTTCGAGCAGGCCGTCTCATTCTTTCTCGGTCTGGGCGGCTCCGCATGCGCTTGCACGTCCAGGCGTTCGGCCGCTTCTTCCTTCCTTTTCTATAGGACATTTCCCTGTCGACTTTGTCTGACTTGGCAGGTTTGGATTCGTTTCTTTTTGTTTCCACTTTTATTCGCACCTTTGGCCGAGGAACGTTTGATCCAGTTTTACCCGCATAATCAGAACATGGTTGTCTGAAAGGAACGTCCTTTTGAGAACTTTGTTCTCCCTCAATCCCAATTTTCTTTCTTTTCTTTACGATCTTCAGTCGTACCTTCTTGAAGCAGAGCTCAGTTGCAACTGGAGGCTCATTCTCCTCACTTTCAGTTACATCCCGTTCCTTAAAAGTTTCCTTAAAATGTTTCTTGAATCCTTTCATTGCAGTACAGTCTTCGCTTTCTTCCCTTCCTGAATCCTCAAGATTAGGATCTGTACTGTCACCTTTATCCCAGCTTTCGTGCTCACTGCAATTTGAAATCTCCTCATCCCGGTCACTCATGCACTCAGCCATGGTGTCATTTAATGAGGAGCTACAATCCTGCCCTTCTTCATCTTCAGGCTTTGAAAACACCGAGGTTTCTGGCTCGACATCTGCCGTTGCAGCTTCTCTGCAACCTGTCGTCTCGGAGGGCACAATCTCTTTTTTCTGAGAATTCTGAACTTCAGTTCGGTCATCTGAAGTTTCTGTTGCAGGAACACGCTGGTCCACAACCTCGTTCTGGCTGCTGGAGCCAGTTTCTACAGTACCTGTGGCTGTCAATGTGTCGCTTGGTTCACTGTACTTTCTAATAAAAGGAAAGGTAACCTCCGGAGGCTCGGTAATACCTTTCAAACGCCGAACCTCAGCCAGCTTTTTGAGAAGGATATCCCTCTCTTTTAAGAATTCTTTTTCTTTTTCTGCCTGCCTCCTGAGCCATTCTTTTTCTCTTTCGGCTCTCTTCCTGAGCCATTCCTTTTCTCTTTCTTCTTTTTGTCTCTTTGCCTCTGCTTGTTTCCTCTGCCATTCTCTCTCTCTTTCTTCTCTTTGTCTCTCTCTTTCTTTCTCAGCTTCTTCTAGAACCTCCCTTTCTTTTCGGTCCACCCATTCTCGCAGTTCAGCTCCTTTAAGACCTTCCTCTAGGCCCAACGCAATAATCTCTTTGAGATTCATCTTCAATGTGAACTGCCTAATGCTAATACATAGCACTCTCAATGGACCTTACACACCCGCTACAGCGCGGTACCTCTTGCTATCGCTCTGCTGTTACACTGTTTACGACCTCTTCGTAAACTCTTCCAACTCTTTGTCCGTCCTCTGAGCTTGAATGCACCAAACGTCCTGTCGCGGACGCCAGAATAATTGTCACCCGTTAATAATTAAGGGGTATTATTAACGATGAGCCCTTAACGGTGCGCACACTCCCAGACACCCTTAGAGTGAGTGGGGGTAGCTGTTCCGGTCGCGAAGGAGATACCCTCGACCTGCGTGGCAAGCTCAGCCGGAATTCAACTACCTTGTAGTGACAGAAGGGGGTGGTCGTTTGGTGCCCAGCGGTCGCCGGTTCAAACCAGAGTAAGGATCGGAGTCAGAAGTAACAAACAAAACACAATTTATGCACAGCAAGAGACGATACAAAGGAACACACAAGATCACTTGAAATACAACAGACGAGAGGTGCACAGAATACAAACGCTAAGCATGCAATTACACAGGTATCCAATAACGTAGAGGCTTTACAACAGATGAAACACGAGAGAGTACATAAACAAACACCAAATTGTTCACCGGGCACTGTTGCAGTCCGACGCCTCAAGAGTCACGATGTGGCCGCCATACGAGACGAGCGCCGCTCCCTTGAAAGTCCGTGGGCTTGCCAGCAGCGGGTGATCCCCGGGAGTCCAGTCGAAACACAGGCGAGCACGTCGCAAAACACTTGACGAACTGACTGACTGACTGACTGACTCAACAAGCGGCGCGGTCGCTTTAAATAGGGCGCGCTGCGTCTGTTTGTTAACACGCGCCAAAGCTAGCGCGCACACACACATAGCTTCGCTGGTTATAGCTCCCTCTTCTCCTCCCGTTGAGCCGCGCGTCGTCATTGGCCAGGTCCCATAGTAAGTTCTCGAAAGGCCTTGCACATTCCTGGCCGATGAACCACCGTCCTCCCCGGGCAATGGGAAAGAGGGTCACGGCAACGCGTACAAAGCTACGCGCTCTCCCGCGCGGGGAAGGGGGCTTTGCTCTCCATGCCTTCCACGCGACGCCGCGCGCGCCTAGCGCTGTACCGGCTTGCTGAAAATGGGCGCCGATTTCGTGACATCCGCGCAGCCAGCTTTGCGGGTGGTGGTGGAGTAGCGCTAGCTGACTCCACCGAGGGCGCAGGTGGCGCTGCCCTGGAAGAACTGCGTGCTTCCTGGGCAGGTGCCGACGACCGCTGTGATGCCGCGCCCTGCTGCGTCACAACGGAGTAGTGTGGCTTTTGAGGAAGAGAAAGCCGCTTTCGTGCCTCTCCGTAAGATATGTTTTCGGTGACTTTCAGTGTAATTATTTCTTTTTCTTTTTTCCAGTAGGGGCATGAGCGTGAATAAGCTGGGTGGTTACCTTCACAGTTTGAGCAGAGAAGCGGCTGTTCTTCGCAGTTGTCTGTAGAGTGTTCGTGCGAGGCAAACTTTGCACATGTGAGTTGGCCACGGCAACTCTGAGAGCCATGGCCATATTTCTGACATTTGAAGCAACGGCGTGGGTTAGGGATGTAGGGCCTCAGTTTTATCTTTGTGTAGCCTACTTCGACAGATTCTGGGAGAGTGCTTGCAGCAAAGGTGAGTACAATGTGCTTTGTTTCTATCTCTTTGTTATCTCGTCTGATTTTTATCCGGTAAACATCTGTTACATTTTGTTCCTTCAGGCCTTCAAGAAGTTATTGTTCACTCACGTACCTAAGGTCATCATCAGAGATGACTCCTCGCGCAGTGTTTAGTGATCGGTGCGGGCTAATCTGTACCGGTATTTCTCGAAATGATTCGACTGCACTTAGCTTCTGATACTGATGGTTGTATATTAATTCTAGTAGCAGGTCACCGTTTCCAAGTTTCTTTATCTTATAGCCCTGGCCAATGGCCTCAGTCAACGTTCGGGAAACAACAAATGGGGACACAGGTCGTGCAGTGATTTCCTCGTGGTCACTGTGGACCACGTGGAAACGAGGAAAGTTGTTTATGTTCTTTGAGAAGAACATGGTGGTCTCGGTGCGCCCCCTTTTAGAAAGAGGACGATCGGGGTTAAGGAGTTTAGATGCCATAAAAAAGTGTATTGTTCGGCTGCAGTGCCAGCCACCCACCATGGAGCCCAACGAGGGGACGGGACAGAAATTGTCAATTCCTGCCCACGCCAGCTGTACACCGTAACTATAACCCAATATGGCGTAACTCAGGGTAGCTAGCCACACAAGGTTAACCCTCGCCGCCTGGAAGTGGGAAGAAATGAAGAAGGTAAGAGAGGACAGGACAGTTCTAAGAAAGAAAATAGGAAAGTGAAAGATGGAGGGCAGAACAGGGAAAGGCGACTGCCGATTTTCCCCGGGTGGGTCAGCCCGGAGGTGCCGTCTACGTGAAGCTGGGGCCAAAGTGGTGTGTTGCCTCCGCCGAGGGGCCTTAAAGGTCCGAACACTCGGCATCGGCTCAACCACCAGGATCCCCTTTTCCCCGGACACGGCGATGCCACGCACGGCTAAGTGTGGGTGCTGGGGTCCGTGGTGTCGCACGGTACACCAAACATCTGCTTTAGCAGATGCCACCTGCGGGAATATACAAGAACTTATAGAGGCACATCGGTACACACAGTACCTTCGGTTGGCTGGCACGCACACAGGGCGACCTATACTGGACACTCTCGGCATTCGCATACCCGCACATGGTGAAGAGTTAAACCCCCTCCCTCAGGCCGTGCATTCAGCGCTTATCCTCAAACCTCTTCCTAGAACGTCCACCCAGAACACCATCAATCCCGCCGCGTCGCGCGAGCCAAAGCTCTCCATAAACACTATGGGACTGCAGAGGATGTCCGCTGGGTGGACGCCGCATGTGGTTCAGACCGTTCGGTAGCTGTGGCCTACAACCCAGTAGCCCCCCCCCACTCACTCACTTCATAGACCCTCCCTGTAACTCGGAAGAAGCAGAGGAAGTGGCTATAGCCTTAGCAATCGCCCAAACAGATGCGGCTTACATACTTAGCGGCTCGAAAACAGCCATACTTAACTTTGCCCGCGGACGCGTCCATCCTCCCGCGTGGCAAATATTGAGAATGTGCACCCTGAATTCTGACAGGCGTATTGAGTTTATATGGGTGCCGGCTAACTCTGGCAATCCCGGAAATGAGGCCGCCGATAACATAGCCCGAGGACTTATTAGCCGGGCAAATGGCGACCCATGCCGGGATTTCTCGAGGTAGCGGGCACATACATTTTCTGAGCTCACACAGCAAGCACGCCTTGCCCATCGACTCTACCCCCTCCCCACCCCCAGCTGTCTCACTCCCAACAAATCCTCTGGAGGCGTCTTCAAACCCGAACGCTTCTCACCCCTCAACGCCTATCCTGCTACCGACCCGTTTCCCCTGAGTGCACTCTCTGTGGAGAGTTGCACGCCACGTTGGACCACATTCTTTTCGGCTGCCCTGCCGATCCTCCCCCGCAGGGACAGCCCGCCATCGCATCATGGGAGGAATGGGAGGCCCTCCTTAAGTCGCAGGACCTGGACATACAACTTTGCTGTGTGGACCGGGGTGCCAGTGCCATGGCCCTACGTGACCTGGACACATGCGCGTAATTTTAGGGCCGTGCGGTGGCCCTGGGCCCTTGAAGGGTCCAAACTCGCTCGTTTAATAAAGTTTTTTCCTCCTCCTCCTCCTCCTCCACATGAGTCACTAGCGTCATGGTTCATACTACAAAGTCGTCGATGCTGACCATGGAAGGGAACCCACCTATTCATCTAACCATCTCAACCCCTGTACCACGCGTTAATCCCATCCATGACGCATCCCATGACTGGGCACTACACCTGTCTATTCAAACACATTCATAAATATGCGCTCAGCTTAAACATGCGTTAGTGCGAGCGTATCTTTGATAATGGAACTGGGATCGATATTTTGGCATTTATCTACACACTCCACTAGCATAAGCGCTTAATGCCTAACCAGTTATTTCTGCAAGATGAATTTACGCAAGGAAAATACGTAAAAAAAAATCAATTGTATCCACAGTAAATTTAGGAGGCAGTGTTTTGTTGCATGTCTCCTTCTTCACGGTTGTAGCGTGGCAGACTGTTATGCAGATCCATCGGCGCTTATTCTGCTTCGGATCTGCGGAGTTTAATGCGTCACATGAGTTGATGCCGATTCTCGCTTTCTAACCAAACCAGAGGCAGCTACGAAAAGCGTGGGCGCTTCTTTGCCGCCTTAGCATTGATACTTGGGACTACTAGATGGAGACACGAGTAGCGGCAAACTGGATTGCTAGTTACTTATAGGACGACTTTCGGCTAGGGAGATGGTGCTACGTTTTTACAATAGTCTTCAAAATGGCTCTCAGACGATGGTGCTCTAGTCCAGCATTCCTGTGATGCATAGAACAATTTTGGTGACAAAAATTTGTCGCATACATTTTGTATAAACGTTGATGGGTAATATCATAGTAATCTCCAAAGTGCTGATGATAATGTACTCGCGCATGGCAGAACTCTATAGCATTCTATAGCAGAATTAAGAGCCTGAGCAGCCAGGATTTGACGGCTTTGACTCCGGAAATTTCGACCACCTGGGTTCATTAACGTGCACTGACATCGCACAGCACACGGGCGCCTTGCTTTTAGCCTCCATCAAAAAGCGGCCGTCGAGGCCGGAATTCGATCCCGCATCCTTGGGAACAGTAGTCGAGCGCTGTAACCACTGCGCCACCCCGACGGGGTAATGACCGGAAGGAAACTCCCATATGGAGTTTCCTGACGGCCAGTTCAGCCCGCATGGGCGCCCAAAGCATCATGGGCCGGATACTACCGAGTGCTGAACTACAACCTTTGGCCAAAACTAATACAAAAATAAACGTCGTTCTATCGTAAACAATGTCCTAACATTAAGGTTTTGGCTATAACTTGCGATAAGAGAGAACAACAGCATGTCAGTGCGAATTTTTTTTATTTATTTATAGGAAAGAAAAGGCGCGCTGTCTCACTCCTTTTCTGTGGACACCGCAACTGCAGCGTAAGGGAAGGGAGGAAGATGGGAGTGAAAGTGGAAAGATAGAAAGGGGAGTCGTAGTGGAGGGCTACGGAGTAATTTCGACCACCTGGGGATCTTCAACGTGCGCTGACATCGCACAGCACACGGACGCCTCTTCGTTTCGCCTCCATCGAAACGAAGCCGCCGAGGTCGGGTTCGAATCCGGGTACTCCGGCACAGTAGTCGGGCGTCTTACCACTGCACCACCCCGGCGGGGCCGAGACGGGATCAAAGTGGTCATTTTAGTTCAAAGAGAGGGAGAGGAGTCGTTTTGGAGGGCTAGGGAGCTGTTTTCTCCACCCGGGGATCTAACGTTCACTGATATCGCTCATCACACGGACGCCTCTCCACGTCGCTTCCATCGAAATAATTTAATGTGTTTTGCCAAACAAGTTTCATTCTTATCACATCTCACTTTGATTATTCCTTGGATCCTTTTCTTATGGATAATGCCATACTTAGCAGGCATGGTATTATTCATAAGAAAAGGAGCAAAGGGGGAACCAAAGTGAGATGTGATAAGAAAACACTTGCTTGGAAATGGCAGCTATGGTTTACTCCAATTTTTTGGCAATCTGGTATCTTTAATCAATGGTCTTTCTCTTCCTTCCGAAAAGCTATTAATTGATGGCTAGTCCTCGTAGCTGTATTATCAGGTCCTTCTGGAATGCCTCTCCCCTCTCAGCACTGAACCTGCTTTATGTGATAAATTATCTACCTCGCATTGCAGTTTTATCCGCTTCCGCGCTTTTTAGTTTCTTTTCAGGCCAAGAGAACATCAATACCAGGTTCATGAAAATTCACATCTAAGTGAAATTTCACTCGTTGCCCTGCTTCTTTCGCCCCTTCTCTCCCTCACGCCTGACTTTTTTCCTTGGGAAACAAAATCGCATTTATTCCCCGCCAGTGAGGACCCAGGCGCTTGGACGAAGTAGGTTCCCTTGTCGAAACGTTGGCTCGGCTGGCGAACTCAGGCTCCCTTTCAGCCGCTTTTGAGTGTCCTTGTATACGAAAAGCACGAGAGAGAGAGAAAGAAAGAATTGAATAAGTACAGAGCGGCCTTTAAAACATATCCAGAGATCTGTGGTGTAACGCACTATGGTCCATATCTATGCAGATGTTTTATCTGCGGCAGCGCTTTGTTTGGTCGCGCATATTGAAAAAACGATGTGAATGAAAAGCTTAGTTGCTTCGGCAGATATTCTGTGGTACATAGAGAAGGCAAACAGTTTAGAGGGAATATTCGTAGACAGGATGAAGCACCCTCTGGAACTAATTTAGTTATCGAGCCTGCATATAAAGGTGGCGCCATAGTTATTCTCCAAGTTGAAAATTACAAAAGAGAGGCATATGTAGAGCTTAACAACTCTTGCCACTATGAAACATTAAACACCGATCCGACAGGACAGGTCAGTGAAGTCAGCTTGAATAAAATAGGAGATTATTTACCTGGGAAATAATTACCGAAATTGATTACAAATTCCTTAAGTCATCAAACAAACAAGCAGGCCGATTATACCCACTGCCCAAGATTCACAAGGTTTACGCAGAAGCAGCGCTTACCACAGGTATACCAGGAACACGAATTGTTTCTAACAATGATACGCACGCAGAAAACCTGTCAATATTCCTATATCAATATTTAGCAGACTCCCCAACCAGCTTCTTTCATTTGCGCTGGACACATCCAACTTTACCCGAATAGTTTTGCTTATTAACAACACGACCCACCTTTCAGATGACGATACTTGTCATATTTGATGTCCCAGCAATCTACACTAATATTCGTATTGATCAAAGTATCGACGCATTTCTCAAGTATTAATCTACAACACCCACCAGCATGACTCCAAAGTTTATGTAACGCTGCCTAAACTAGTCATAACTTTAAATTATTTCGTGTTTGATTCATTCAATTATCTGCCGATATACAGAACCAGCGAGGACAGTCCATTCGCGCTCACTTATGCGACTATATTTATGGGAGTTCTATAATCCAAAAATACTAAATTCACTTCCAGAAAATTGTGGTATTGTATTAGGTTTAGTGGCGCATAAGCGGCTCAGGCTATCATGCGCCAAGTATAAGGTTGTATCTTGAGTTTGTTGGAGTATACGTATTCATTCTACACTTTCTTTAAAACATTTGCTTCCTTTAGAAAGCTAAAAACGCATGACAGTTCAACAGTATCATTTTCACCTAAAATCAATGCAGGATGGAACGGAATGTGCTCTTTGTAAAATCTAGTAAAGTACTTTTTTCTTTGTGTTTCAAGTCCTGCGCTCGAAAACAAAACATGGTTTATGGTGAGTTCCCCTCCGGATTCTTGACACAATGGTTTGTTTTCTTTTCTCAACAAAAAAGTATGGGTGTGTGTGTATGGCAAATGCTGAGTCGGCATAAAATTTCTATGAAACGTTCTTGATGATGACATGATTTCTATTCCCCCCAAAATCGGCTTCACCAACTGCAGTTTGTTATTTACCTCGCTACACCACGAGGACTTCGATTTTTCCTTTAGTTTACAGCGCACTAGCACCATGCAGTCTCTGTATGGAATATTTATGTTCTTGATCTGTTTGTCATGAGCTTGAGCAGCGCAAACGTCTGCTCTCTCATTGCCTTCAGTGCTGATATGACTCGGGACCGAACAAAATGGTGTGTTATGTCCTTGCGTAGATCGTTGCTGATATATTATGTATGATGTCTCCAAGTAGTGGAGCAACAGCCTCTTTGTGGTGAAGGGCTGTCAAGACACTTAGAGAGTCTGTGTAAATAATACTGTTTGTGATGTTCCCATTGGCTATTTTTCTTACTGCCAAAGAAAATGCATAACATAGCCGTAAAAACGCTCGTAGACTGAGGTAGTCTTACTACTTTTGTCCTTTTCTGTTGCAATACTGCACTTCCAACATGCTTGATTGTCTTGGAGCCATCTGTATAAAACTATGTGCAGTTTGAGTTCTGTTCTTTAAGAGCTAAGAATTCTTGCAAAATATGTTCATGTGGTGTTTTCTGTCTACAAAACTGAGTTAATGTGAATTCACAAACAATGGGGGGGCTGTACCATGGTGGTAATGGATTGTGCCTCGATTCAATATCAGGGAGGAAATTTAGTATTCCCTGCTCTTGGCATTTATCCTCCAACCGGAGTAGCAATGGTCTGATTAACTGCGGTCTATTGTTGAACAACATTCTGGAACTGCACTTTGTAACAAGAGGGTGTCATATATGCTTTGGTAATGAGCGTATTTTGAGGAGATATGAAAATATAAGCATGGTTCTCCTGTATTCGATGGAGGGTTCATTTGCTTCAACATAAAGACTGTTTATGGGAGATGCTCTATATGCACCAGATGGGAGACGCAAACCCCGGTTGTGCACAGCTAGGGTCCAGTCGTTCTAGGTATGATGCTCTTGAAGACCCGTAGACTACACACCGACATTCTAGTAGACATTAAGAAGAAGAAATGGACATGGGCAGGACATGTAGTGCGAAGAGAGGATAACCGATGGTCGCTGAGGGTAACAAACTGGATTCCAAGGGAAGGAAAGCGTAGCAGGGGGCGGCAGAAAGTTAGGTGGGCGGATGAGATTAAGAAGTTCGCAGGGGTCAAGTGGATGCAGCTAGTACAGAACCGGGTTAAGTGGAGAAATATGGGAGAGGCCTTCGCCCTGCAGAGGGTATAATCAGGCTGATGATGATGATGAATCCAAACAAGACAGTACAACACAGTGATAAATGCTCAAAAGGCATGTTCTATCGGACCTCCAGTGTTTTCTTGAAAGGACCTTGAGTATATCTAGGGATTTGGTAGCTTTCTTTTTAAGAGTATTAAGACAAGAATGTGGGTTTTCTGTCAAAAGTTATCCCCAATAACTTGTGCTCAGTTTTAACTGGTAATTCGGTCTCCTTCATGTGCAGAGTGGGGTCAATTGTATTCCACCTCTGTGTGAAAAAATAGCTGCCATTGCTTTCTGTGGAGAAAACTGATATCCATTTTTGTCTTCCCATGCCACTAGTTTATTAATTGTTAGCTGCACTTACCTCTCACATGTTGCTACGTTTGAGGAGGTGCAAGCTATTTGAAGATCGTCGACATAGACCGAGTACATAATAGATTTTGGTATTGCTTTGGAAATGGAAGTCATTTTAACTATAAAGAGCGTTGTGTTTAAAATACATCCCTACGAAACACCATTTTCTTGGGAAAAGGTTTTTGACAGTGTAGTACCTAGACGCACCTGAAATGTGCGTTTGGATAGAAAATCATTCAGAACGTGTCGCATTCGGCCACGGATCCCTAAGTCCACTAGGTCACGTAGGATCCCGAGCCTCCAGGTTATGTCGTACGTTTTGTCTAGGTCAAAGAAAACGGCGAGGCAGTGTTGCTTGTATATAAAAGCCTCTCTGACTGTATTTTCGAGGCGAACCAGATGGTTTGTTGTTGAATATGTTTTTTTAAAACCGCATTGGTTGATGTCTAAAAGTTCACGGGATTCAAGAGTGAAGATTAATCTGATGTTTAGAACGCTTTCAAAATATTTGGCTAGGCAGCTGATGAGGGCAGCGGGCCTATAACTGTTTGGGGACGCCGGTGGTTTTCCTGGCTTTAGGAATGGTACAATTTTCGCCTTCTTCCAAGCCTCTAGGAGTATTCCGCCTTTCCATATTTTGTTACAAAATTTCAAAAGTGCTTGTTTTGAACATTGGGATAAATTGGCGGGCATTTTATAATGTATTTGTTCAGGACCAGGTGCAATTTGTTCACCTGCTGAGAAAACACTTTTCAATTCTTCAATTGTGATTAGGCTATTGTACTCCTCGTCTTGGCCTCCACTTGTTGGAAGTCTGTATTTCAGCTGTTGTTTTGTGCTTTAAGAAAGATTTAGTGTTGTACTACTCTTCTTGGCCTCCACGTGTTGGAAGTCTGTATTTCAGATGCTGTTTTGTCCTTTAAGAAAGATTTACTGTAGTGTGAGGAACCTGAAACTGTGGAAAAATGTTCCCCTAACATATTAGTTTGCTCCTCCATACTGGTTTGTACACCTGGGGCTGTCAGCAGGGGAAGAGTGAAGGGAGAGTAGGTGCCATTTAGTTTATTTACCTGCTCCCAATTTTTTTTAGATGTGACTGAACTATTCATTGAGGATATGTAATTTTGTCAGGATGTTTTTTCAGCACTACGACGAATATGCCGAGCTTTAGCTCTGGCCTTTTCAAAAATTATTAAATTTTCGTATGTTGAGTATGTACGAAAGACGCCCCATGCCTTATTTTGTTCTTTCTTTGCTGACCTGAATTTTTGTATGTACCAATATTTATTTTTTTCTCACCACTCCCGAACGCTCACGAATAGCAAGATGCGCGACAGCGAGAATACAGGATGTAAATATATCATTGAATTCATCCACACTGAGGCTATTTGAAAATATTTCATACAGACGAGCTTCTGATTTAAACAATGGCCAGTCCGCCAGGTGAAATTTCCAATTGTGTTGTTTAGTAGAGATAATTGTAGGGGAGGATAAAAGGCTAAAATATACAGGCAGGTGATCGCTCCCATAAGGTTGTCTAGAACATCCGATTTAAAATCGCAAATAATGGAGGGTGAACAGAATGATAAGTCTAAGCAGCTCATTTTTCCGGAGCTTGAAGAGCAGTACGTTTCCTTTCCAGTGTTGAGAAGGCAGATGTTGCTGCATAAAATAAAATCTTCTAAAATACGACCTCTAGTATCAGTTAGTTCACTTCCACAAAATGATGAGTGGGCATTAAAATCCCCGACTATGAGATATGGTTCTGGAAGCTGTTGCAGTAGTTCTTCCTAGTCAGCAAGGGTTATGGTTAAATGTGGTGGCAGATAAAAAGAGCATATTGTTAATGTTTTAAAATGAACGACGGTAACTGCCACGGCTTCGAATTTGTGTTTGTGTTGCGTTGAGTTTTATAGCACTAGGCGACTCAGGCCATCATGCGCCAAGAGCGAAGTTTTTAGGCTGATTTCTCTAGTTGCAACATCACTCCTGACAACAATTGCAACGCCTCCAGATAGCCTTCTTGACTGTTCTCAGTCGCCCCGAAAGACTTTATAGTTTTTCATAACACCTTTTTGTTGGGATCCTAAGTTTGACTCCTGTATACATAATGATACTGGGGAAAGTGAGCATAAAAGGTCTTTCATGTCGCTGTAGTTTTTTTAAAATCCACGACAGTTTCACTGAATGAGGAAAGCCATGTTTAACAAGTTATGGTGATTTGATTAAAAAACTTAAATTCGTGGTTTGTCTGGTCCACCCTATTGCAAAAACCAGTGCCACTGGGAGCCAGCGCCCCAGCGCCATACCTGATTATGGTCCCAGTATGACGCTGGACACTGGGCGCACTGGGACGCGGCGTACTGGGACGCTCCGCGCTGGCGGCACTGTTCGCCCGAAAAAAAAAAGGCGTGGGATAAAAATAAAAAGTAAAAGTGACGAAACAAGTTAGACCTTTTAGACGGGCTAGATGGTTTTCAGCTTCAGACGACATCCTTAGCGCAAAAAAACACACGCACACGAGAGAAAAGGCAATGTTTTGCCTTAGATCCAGGTAGCGCTTGTCCCTTGTCCCGCCTTTTCTCTCGTGTGCGTGTGTTTTTTTGCGCTAAGGATGTCGTCTGAAACAAGTTAGGTACATAAAAAAACCTTTAAAAAAAGTAAAAGAAAAAAAACAATGCACCAAGCGTGCCTCGAACTAAGTCCCTATGTACATTCCAATCACTAGCTCAGCACGCTAACCACTCGGCCACGCCGAGAACTGCATTTTCTGAAAACATTTCTGTATTTTATGTCAGGACCCGCATTTATAAGGTTGGGACTTCATGTTTTGCAGTCTACAGGCCATTGCTACCGCTCTAACAATTGCAACTTCTTGATCATTTTAGCTTGCTGTCTGCTCTCACGACTTGCAGCTAATGTTCTGGGTGCCTATGCGTGCTATTTTGTGCACTGGAATCATTTTAACATGTGGAGTTTGACATCGCTGGCAAATTTACCAACGCTGGCTCTTGGGTGGTGCTCTGCTACCGTGGGCGTAATTTTCGCTGAACACGGAGCTTTAGTAGAAGCCTTCAAGGAAAAACGTGCGACCAAGCTTCAATACCGGCAAGCGCCGCAGCGATGACCCTAATTGCGTGTAACTAAACCTTATTTGTATGTAAACATTGCGGGAAGCGTTGCGATGACCGAGTGCTCGGCTGCTTGATACGCAGAGGAAGAAGGAGCGCAAAAGCTTGAGAAACACGCCAAATATTATGTATTACAAGCGCTGTATGTTGTTGCTTTTTCTCTCATGGACCCATCGCTCGATAAAATACTCTCTTCCTCGTTTTAGTTTTTATTTCTGCTGTTGATACTGGGCCGTGGTGCAGGCTACGCTCGCCTGCGATTGAGCCCGCATTGAACATTTTGACAGTAATCATTGTGTTAGAGTGCCCTTAAGATTAGCTGTGAAGTTGGTTATGCATGGTAGCCCACATTATTCAATTGCAGCTTTAGTAGTGCGTTAGTAGTCAGTCTGTCATGAGATCGAGGCGCGGCGATCGTTGTCGCTCTCGAAACGCTCGAAACGACCTATCGAAACATGGAAACTCTAGAAAAAAGATACTGCCTTTGTTTTCTTACAAATGCGCAACGACTTCGTAGCAAAAAGCGCTTGCTTGAACCATATTTTTCATATGCCCCCCGATGGTCGATTGAAAGTACGCTGTTGCCCTGTTGGTCCCTGAGGGATGCTACTCCGGCTGACGCCGCAGGCGGCACCGGCTATACTGGGGCACTGGGACCAGTGCGGCCCAGCGCACATACAGCGCTTCTCCCAGTGCATCGCGGATGCCAGCGACACACCCAGCGTCAAAAGTCTAATCCCAGCGTTTTTCTCCCATCGCACCAGTGCAGCCAGTGTCTTCCCGTTACTGCTCCTGTGAATATCGCAGACCTCCAGCGCGCCCAGCAGATCCAGTGCAAAGCCAGCGCGAAAATCTTACTGGTTTCGCACTGGAGACGCTAGTTTTTGCAATAGGGCAGTTATCACGTTTTTCTCTTTTTTCGTTCGAGAGAGTTATTCCGCCTGTGCAGCAGTGGCGAAGGAGGGGTTGTAATGATTGCCTGCTCCGAGGCAATGGAGGTCCGCGAATGAGACGCGTTGGGGGGGGGGGGGGGGAGGAGTGGTATCTGGCTTCTACGGTTAGGGGGAAGCCGTGTGGGCTGCCGCTTGAGAGGCTGGCGGGCCCTGTTTCTACAATGGCAGGACAGCTCTTGCTGTTCCTGCCTGGAACGGTGATGGTCCTGCCCTAGGCTGTGCCTGGGCAGAGGCCAGGTCCTGTTGTGGTGCGCCGCCCCCCCCCCCCCCCCCACTCCACAGCATTGGAATATTTTGGTTTAGCAGGGAAAACAAATGTGCTCTGTGCAACAAGGTAACGCTGACGTGCCTCTTTAAATGTTATATTTTCCTTTAATTTTATTGCTATTATGTCTTTTTCCTTCTTCAAAGAGAGACATGACCATGAGTACGCGGCGTGTCCACCAGCACAGTTTGCGCAGTGCAGTGTGGCATCACACTCCTCGAATTTGTGGTCATTTGAAGCACATTTGGCACATGTTTGTCGGCCAGGGCAGCTCTGGGAGCCATGACCAAACTTTTCGCTGTTGAAGCAACGCCTAGGTTTCGGGATATAGGGTCGGATGCCTACTTTGATACAGCCTGCTTCTATAATGTCAGAGAGCTTGCTGGAATTGAAGGTTATGACTATGTGCTTTGTCGGCACATCTTGGTTGTGTTTTTGATTTTGATCCTGTGCACTCTGATTATATTTTGTTCAGAAAGGACTTCTAGTAGTTCTTCAGTCAGAGACAGGAAGTCCTTCCTTGAGATAACACCTCGAACAGTGTTCAGCGATTTGTGGGCAGTGACTGTTACTGGGATGTCTCCAAATATGACAAATTTATGAAGATTTGTTTACTGGTCTATGCTTTGGAATTAGAGCAGGAGATCCCCGCTGACCAGTTTTCTTGCTTTGTATCTGGAGCCTAGGACATTTGTCAGGAACTTCTACACTACAGAAGGTGAAACTGTCCGGGCATATTTGCCAGTGTTTTTACTGTGGCTGACATGGTACTTGGGGAAGATTTCTTGTTTTGGGGAAAAGGATTCAGCTGGTACAACGGTCCGCCTTTTTTTTAAGGCGATCATTTGGTTTTGCTGAGGATGCCATAAAATAAGTATGCTGTTCGGTCACCACGGAGCCCAAGGGGACGGGACAGGAAATTGCGAACGAGTCCTACCTTCGCCAGCTGTACACCATAACTATAACCTAATATGGGGCAACACAGGGTAGTTACTCCACACAAGGTTAACCCTTGCGCCAGGAAGTAAGGAAGAACCAAGAAGCGAGTAGAGGACAGGAGAGTTGAAGGAAAGAAGATAGAAAAGTGAAATATAGAGGGGAGGATAGGAAAAGGCGACTGCCGATTTTCCCGGGTGGGTCAGCCCGGAGGTGCCGTCTGTGGGAAGCGTGGGCCAAAGTGGTGTGTTGTCTCCGCCGATGAGCCTTAAAGGTCCAAACACTCAGCATCGGTTCAACCACCAGGATCCCCTATTCCCCAGACACGGCGATGCCACGCACGGCTAAACGGGATGCTCGAGGTCCGTGGCGTCGCACAAAACACGCGAACATCTGCTTTAGCAGATGCCCCCTGCGGGGAATTTCCAGAAAAACCACTGATGTACCTTCACTATATTGACATTATCTTCATGATTTAGCAGCATGAATCAGAATCCCTCCATTCTCGCCCACTATTGCGAATATATTCACGGGAGTTCTACAATCCAAAATTCTAAATTCATTTCCGGAAAGGCCATTCATATACCTCTGCCATATTGATGATATCTTCATGATATGGCAGCATAGATCAGAATCATTCCATTCTCGCCCACTAATGCGAATATATTCATGGCAGTTCTATAATCCAATACTAGTATATTCATTTCCAGAAAAACCACTTATGTATCTTCACTATATTGACGTTATCTTCATGATATGGCAGCATGTATCAGAATCACTCTATTCTCGCCTACTATTGCGAATATATTCATGGGAGGTTTATAATGCAAAGTACTAAACTCATTTCGAGAAAAGCCACCCATATATTATCGCCATAGTGAGGATATTGTCATGTTTGGCAGCATGAATCAAAATCACTCCGCTCGAGCCCACAAATGCGAATATATTTATGGGAGTTCTATATTCCAATATTAATCAATACATTTCCAGAAAAACCACATATACCTTCACAATATTGACGTTATCTTCATGATAAGGCAGTATGGATCAGAATCACTCCATTCTCACCCACTATTGCGAATATATTTATGGGAGTTCTATAAATCAAAATACTAAATTCATTTCCGGAAAAGCCACCCATATACCTTCGCCATATTGACGATATATTCATGATATGGCAGCATGGATCAGAATCACTCCAATCGTTCGTCACGCACCTTCATAATCATCACAGTAGCATAAACTTCACTTGTCAGCCTTCACAATTGAAAAACCATATTCTCGGGGTCACGATGGCGATAGAAAATAAAAAACATATGCCTTCCTTGTACAGAAAGCCAACGGATTAGCAACAACCATTTTCGTACCGAAATTAGTACCAGGATGCTTTTCATAAAGGTATTCCGGACTAGGCGTTTGGCAATGAGATAAATGTTTTTGAAATTTAGCTGTTTCGCCAGTATGAAATTTATTTACTTTGAATTCCTTAACGTGTGCCTATGCTACCTTGTGACTTGGGGAATCCCAGTGCAGATCACGCACCGCGGGAGAGATATATTTCCTGAAGGAGAAATAGCAAACCTATATATGTAAGTGTGGTAACCCAGACGAGGCAAAAATAGTTTAGGTGACAAGTTAAACATTTTAGGTGCTTAAAAGTTCGAGCGCGATGGCGTCCAGCTACCATGTCATTACCTTGTCGACGAGTCTGAATTTTCACGTTACTGCGACGCACCGCAGACACCGAGGTTTTTCGACACGAGACCTGTAATTACCGCCTACAATTAGAAATCAGAAGGCAAAGGCTGCAAGCGATAATTAAGAAATGTTTATACTCAACTAAAAGTACTAGCGACATTTTACGCGGAGACGATTTTAATCTTCCGGTAATTGTGTGGGACAACGATCTCCCTCCTAGCCCTTGAAGAGAAATTTAAGCTCTTTTAGAATTTCATAATATTAAAGGAGTCGAACGTTCGAAGGATAAGATGAAATTGATTACGTTAGAGCTGAATAAATCCATTGCGGCATTCAAGCTTCTCCGATCTGTACGTTCTCAAGAAGGGACATCAATGATTACGTCATCTGTAATTGTGATGCAGTTCAAAACGCAGAAACGTTCGCTCTGAGGAAGAAGACCACGCCAAAGTAAAGGTGGCGAGGAGTTGTTCGGTGGTATGGCGTGGCTTACTGAATGACTTGGATAAAACTGTTAAAATATCAAACCATACAGACGCCATCGCCTAGTTTCACCTCACCGCTGTATTGCTTTAAGAAGAAGCCTGAGAACTGTCGTAATGTTAACAGTAGATAACGTCTTAACTAATTGGTCGCGCGAAGCCTCTTCGTGAGCCTAATTTCAAATATTCTAATGCACGCATCTCGGGTGATTGTCAAGAAAGCCTTTCAGCTTCCTTATACGTTGTCCTGACCAAATGCCGATCGCAGTGGCCAAACATGTCCTGCCTTTATCCTGTCATCCACTGCTTTTATTTCCGTTAAGACGGCGGAGACCAACGTGCTCAACTCTCCACTGTTATGGAATTGATGATATCCTGGCAAACAGTATGCTCAGTTATAATTCAGTTAAGAAAACAGGAAGAGTTAGTCCAGTGAGTTTGGCGCTCAAGCGGACTTTTAAAATGCTTCCTAATCTATCTGTGCCGAAGAGTTTTCCTAAACTATGACAGGCCTTCTACCTATGCAATTTCAAGAAAATGATACAATCAAGCAAGCACACCCCCACGTTTGGTGGATAGCACAAATTGTATTGTAAAACATTAGTCAGAAAATTGTTTATGGTAATGCTTGTTCAACCAAATTGAACATCTGCAGCAAATCATAGGACTGTGACACGATAAATTCGTGCTCTATTCGAGCAAATACAGTGGTTGCAACTGAAACAAGGAAATCTTGGTTTCATAAAAATACAATTTAAAAATAAAACGGAATGTATGTCTCGACCATATTTGTTATGATCATGAGATCGGAGCTTCGTATTTTCTGGATATGAGCACACTATTTCACCTTTTCGCATTTATGCACATATTCTCTCTCAGAGCTTAAAGCAGTGCCAGGTCTCGCCGCATATCTTCCAACTTCGCAGTTAGCTGGCAATGATGCAACAGGGCTATCGAGGACGAAATCCTTTTACAATTACCCGATTTCAGAGACTCTAAATTGTCACTTTCAAGTTCTTTAGCAATTCAGACTAAGAAGTGAATAATTTCACTGATAATATCTATACCCAGCCTAGCGTTTAGGCTCATCTTGGCTACCTTTGTGAAGGCGTAATATACGGCCTCCACAGGTCTCTGAATCTTGCCATGACAAGTGGGTTACGAAGCGGATTTGATAGACAGTCTTATTCTTGCCACCGGTGGAAACGCAGGTGTGGTTCTAGAACATTCTACCGGCCTTTTATTATCAGGCAGAGGCGGCGGCCTTTTACAGTTTCCTTTCGTCCGTGCAGAAGGTTAGCAAACGCTCAAATTTTGACAAAGATGGCAAGCTACGATGTTTCTAAAGAAATGCCTTTCGACCTGATGGCACTGTTGACCGATGTAAAAGAGCGTTCGGGCTACCACTTTTTTTACGAGGTAAGTAAATTTTTTCTCTGACGTTGGAAGACATTGCGAGTGTTGGCCGACGTTTTGTTCCCTGCCGATATGGGGGACTCTGCTTCCGGCACAAGTGCTATAACTGCACAGCACAAGTGGTCGTGATACCATACACAACTGCAAAGTGTGTTCCCAGTAATTACGCTCAGCTGTGGGCGACGTAACTTTCATTTTACTGCGCTCTTTAGCGCGTACTTTCGAACAGATAATTGTATTACGCAAGATTTTATAATTTCATTCGAATATTTATACTGCCATAAAGAGCTTACGCAAGCCAGTATCATCTATTGTCAAATTTCAAAGCTACGGAATTAAATTAGCCTTAAATTGATGTCATCGATCGTATGTCTCGCAACGCAGCTTATGAAGCGTTTCAAGGTCATTGAAAGCACACGGTAGCCTTGGATTTATGTTGTTTTGTGAAGCTGCCACTTCAAAATTCGGCGTGTTTAAGCACGGCTTGAACCTAGCCATAGAGCGAAAGCTGTGAGTGTTACGGCGATAGCCTGTGTAACACCGCCTTTTCAATCTGCGGTCATAATAACAGTTCTTATACTAGTTCTCAGAAAAGAAAGGCGCAGTATCTGTCACACTTCTTTTGTCGACAACTAAGCCGGCAGTGCATGGCAAATGCTTGTTTTGCGAGATTCTAAGTTTTTCAAGGTCAAATTTTCTTACAGCTTTCCCTTCAAAACGGCGAAGGCTTCAGGTATTCAGCTCAAATGAATGCATAAAGATGTCACTATTAGTTGCACGAGCGCAGCGGTTTCGGTGAGAAGCAAAACGCAGAAGATAAAAAAAGCAATGGCATGTCAGTACGTACTAAATGACACAACCTAGCAAACATTGGCCGTGGCTTAGCTCACTTAGGCCACAATATACGCACCGAAAGGCACTGGTCTGCCTGCCTATTCCTCTCCAGTCCAATCCAATGTAATCCGATCCAATCAAGTCAAGTCAAGTACAGTTCATTCTAGTCAAATACAATTAAACCAATTGGGTCCATGCAATTCAACCCAAACCAGTCCAATCCAATCCAATCTCATCTACTCTAATCCAATCCTGTCCAATGTTGAGTCCAACGCGGCAACCGCCAGTTGCGGCATTTGCTAGGAAACGGCTCAGTTACAGTGAACAGTGCCTCCTCGGAATGCGGCCACGGCGAAATCGCAAATTCGTGGCCAGTGCAGCTCCCGCTACAAAACATTGGCGGTGGCTTAGCTCAGCTACGCCAGGATAAACAGCTCAGCTTAGATTAGCACAGCTTAGCTTAGCCACGCCAGGTACGTTTGCCTGGCTGATCTTGTTGTAGTCATTAATGCTTAGTAATGAGAGATAGCATTATTTATGCCACAGGGGGCAGGACCGCTGAAGTGCGATAAGGCGATGCGTCATTTGCGCGGTGTTTTGACGCACTCCACTCTGCCACCTCTTTTGTGTTGTTGTTGTTAACAACTTTATTTGTGAATCTCCTGGTGACGTCATCACCAATCAATGACGGCATGACAGGATGTGACGTCATTATCACTTCCGGTCATTATACACGACCGGATGAGACGTCATGATGACGTGACATGCGGTCATGACGTAACGAATGATGACGTCACCACATGATGCCTATGAACATAGAGTTCCTTACACTAACTAGAGGGAAAGCTGAGGGCGCTGCACTTCAGCCACCATGGGCGCGCTAAGAATCATGGGCCGGTGTGCTACTTGTTGCGGGACAGTCGGTCTTTCTCGAGTACGTGGAGTGGCGTTACTGCAATGTTTTTTTTCGTTATCATCATCATCTGAAGGTGTGTACATAGACCGCGAAAACCGTAGTAGCGAAGGCGCAAAAGCAGACGTCGCCAATAAATGGTTTCTGTTTCCCGAAATGCCACTAAAAACTTCCTTAAGTGATTGCACTACCATAAATATTCTTATAACGTTTTTATGTTTCAAATTTTGCCTATTAAGTGCGAAATATTGGTATTTGTGCTGCTCAAAACTAAGCCAATAGGAGAAAGAGCCATCGCTTATATTGAATAAATCTCACACTGACATGCTGTTTCTCTCTCTTGTTGTAATTTATAGTCACAATATTCAATCTTAGGACATTATTTATGGTAGAACAACGTTGATCTTTGCATTAGTTTTGGCCAAAAGTTGTAGTTCTGCACTCGGTAGCTCTCCGGCCCATGATGCTTTGAGCGCCCATGGTGGCTGAACTGGCCGCCTGGAAACTCCATGTAAACTCCCATAGAGGGCAGCACAGCTTTCCCTCTAGGTAAGGTAAGAAACTCTATGCCTATGAACATCTGATTGTTCCATCATTATTTCCTTAATGAATAGTGCTAAAGCTAGACGGATTCGCCACACAAACCATTGGAATATTTAGAAGAATCGTGTTGAAAGGACGAGGCCTGAAGGAAAGAAGCTTGCTTATACTCATCCAAGCCTACGTAATAAGTCGCGTGAGCTATGCCACACCGTTCTTAAATATCAGGTCGGAGGAGAAGAAGAGGTTAGACTCTCTCATTCGACGCTGCATAAAGAGGGCCCTGGGCTTACCAATTACCACATCCACAGAGAAGCTCCTTTCTGTGGGAGTGCACAATAGCTGGGACGAAATAGCGGAGGCTGTCAGAGTTTCCCAGCTGGAAAGATTAAGTCGAACGACCACGGGCAGAACTATACTCGAAATGGTAGGCCTGCAGACAGATAGGGGACTACGAAAAAAATCAAATATCCCACAGGACTGCCGAGAAAATCTAATCATTCCCCCCTCCCTTGTAACATGCATCCCATGTATGTATGTATGTATAACTTTATTAGGGAGCTGGCGAGAGACGGGTTAAAGCGTCGTGACGCTGGCCAAGCGTCTACCCGGGGTTAAGCCCTACTCTGCACTACCTCACTTGGCCCGTTTGTGGTGGGTTGTGAGGCTTGGGCTTTTCGAGCGCACCCCGGGCCTGCTGGACGGCCCATAGTTGCATGTCCTTGTCTGTATTCTGCACAGCACTTTGAAGTTCCGGCTGGTATGTCCTGGATGCAGCTTCGGTCGGGAACCTGGCAAAGTCCCACATGATGTGCCATTGGTCCGCCGGACCCACTTGACATACACTGCACATATCACTCGTGTAGATGTCTGGGCGGAGGACGTGTAGCACTGCCGGGGCTAGGGGTGACCCGGTTTGCATTTGCCTTAGGATGACCGCCTCCTCCCGACTAAGTGCCGGGTGAGGCGGCGGCATTGTCCGTCGAGCTAAGCGGTAAAATTTTGTCACTTCCTCGTAACTGGTCATCCGGTCTTTTGTTTCGAACCACCATTCGGAACGGTCCTTCTCGGGGGCGCGGAAGGTAAGCGCTCGCGCCGCCGAATGGGCCGTCTCGTTGTGATTCGGTGAGGATGCACAATCTCCCGCGTGCGCCGGGAACCACTTGATGCGGATAGTGCGCGGCCCGAAGGGGAGAAGCGGGTGAGCGAAGATAGTGATCTAAAGAAAGGAAAGACGCTTAATTCTACAACCCGTGAGGGTGCACGGCGAAACGTCAGGGGCGAGTGGCGCGCCACGTGTCGGGGCAGCGCCGCACCTTGCGAGGAGGGGTTCTTCTGCGTTTGCCGCAAGATGGCTCTGCATGTGCGCAGAGCGCAGAAGAAATGTAGCGGAAACGTACTTTGCTGCTCGTGTAACTGCGACTTCTGTAAGTAACATGCTCATAATTACCGATATACACCGCAGTATAACGTTCTACGGCACGTTTCTAAGGCAACACCGCATTCACTAGAAGCGCTTTTGTACCGCTTTCAAGCATCGAACTCGTGGCTGATGCACGCTAAAGGCCTGTTCGTCCCTTGGTCAACAAACTGTTTCCTGTGTAACAGACCAGACACGATAGAACACGTGTTTTTGGACTGTTGGGATGCCATTTTTTTCTTGGATGCGCTTCAGAGAACTTTAAAACCAGAATGCAGTTTAACAATGCAGATATACAAGTCAATCCTGTACGAGAACATTTCATACACAGTGTTGTGCGGTTCACGGAAGTGCATATGACACTCCCCGAGCAGCCATAATGGATTCATGTGCTTGACAGTTTCGTAAAACTGAAAACGTTTTAACCCGCCGTGTCACGCGAAAGTGTGCTGGCACGTTTTATTGTTCATCGTCTTGTTTTGAATGTCCAAGTCGGCAATAAAGAAAAAAAAAACTCGTGGCTGAGTAGTAGCGTCTCCGTCTCACACTCTGGAGACACTGGTTCGATTCCCACCCAGCCCATCTTGGAAGTTGCTTTTTATTTATGAAGTGAATGCCGGGATTTATCGCTCACGGCCAACGCCGCCGACGACGCCGGCTTTTCTGCGACACGAGCTGCTTAACGCTACCGCGTTAAAAAGCCGCGGTGGTGCAATGGCAAGACGTCGGACAAGCCCGACTACAGTGCCGGAGTACCCAGGTTCGATCCCGACCGCCGGCGGCTGCGTTTTGATGGAGGTGAAACGAAGTTGCATCTGTGTGCTGTGCGACGCCCGTAGTGGATTTATTGATTTATAGGAAGGGAAAGGCGCGGTAACTGTTGTTGTTGTTGTGGCTGTAGGAAGAAAAGAAAGTGCACGGGACTGCTACTGGCTCTGTAGCTGAGCCACCTCCGCTGCCTCGTGCGGACAGAAGAGAAAATAGACAAGAAAGAAAAAAAGAAGAAGAGGAGAGAAAGACCCGCGCCGCAACAACAGCCGTCGTCCGCCACCACCTAGGCGGTGGCGGGTGCAATGACGGCCTACAACAGATAAATATCAGTGGCTGGTAGCCCCTGCCACAAGCGGCATTGACTTACCCCGTAGGGCCAGGAACTGCGACCCTTCACCACCTCTCCCTCCGACGCCCGTGCACGTTAAAGATCCTCAGGTGGTCGGTCCCGCCGGGGTGGTACAGTGGTAAGACGCCCGACTACTGTGCCGGAGTACCCGGGTTCGAACCTGACCTCACTTTTACCATGCTCAAAACAACAACACTACAAGTGACACGCATGATCACCCGCATCACCAACAGGCGGCATGGCATGCGCGAAGAGGACACACTAAAACTAGTTAGAAACCTGGTAGTGAGCCGAATTATGTACAGCCTGCCCTACCAGTGCCTCAACAAGAGTGAAATACAAGCGGATGCCCTGCTACGCAAAGCGTATAAGACGGCGCTCCGATTACCGCGCAACACGTCTACAGAAAAGCTCATGGCGCTTGGATTGCAAAACACATTCGAAGAACTACGCGAGGCGCAGCTTGAGTCGCAAAAACTCAGGCTGCTGCAGACAACGACTGGAAGAGCGCTCTTACAGAGACTCGGATACTGTGAGCAGATGCGAGAAATAGCGAGGACGGTAACGACCCCCACGAACTTCGCAAGTCCCTCAAGGTAGCTCCAATCCCGAGAAACATGGACCCTAACCTCCACCAAGGTAGAAGAAAAGCAAGGGCGATTTTATTCAAAAAACATACGCTCCTCAAGACACGACTCTGTATGCAGACGCGTCCTCGAGAGGAGGACAGAACAAAATTGCAGTGGCCACGGTGGTCAATTCGTCTCTACGCGAAGTGACCAGCGCCTCTATCCGACACTGCACAGCAACAGAGGCCGAGGAAGTAGCCATTTCTCTAGCGTTGGCGGAGGGCTATAGAGCTGGGCGGTCGCTAACGATACTCACGGACTCTCAAACAGCCTGTCGAAATTTCATGAATGGTAGGATTGGTCGTCACGCGCTTCGTATACTCCTCGAAGCGAGCGACAGAATTAAAAACCACGAAGAAAACAAGACCAGAAACAAAATTATATGGGTACCGGGGCACATGGGGGTGGCAGGGAACCAAGAGGCTGACAGGATAGCTCGAGCATACACTACTTTCCGAGCATCCGACGGGTCCGCGGAACTTTTGCCAGCACCCAAGGCATACTCGGCCATACTAGAAAACTATAGAGGAAGAAGAATGCGATATCCCCCACCGCACAGTTCTCTCACCAGAGAGGAAACTGTCATATGGAGACAATTACAGGCGGGTTCATACCCAAACCTACACATACTAAACAAAATGCACCCTACCATATACGCTGACAGATGTCCGTGGTGCGATGAAACACCAAGACTATATCACATCACATGGGTATGTCAAAACATAGATGTGGTCCCCAAAATTCGAAACGCGAGTGCGGAGCAATGGGAGACTCTGCTGTCCAGCGACCGCTGCGAAGACCAGCAAGGTCTGGTACAGCGAGCCCAATGGGCGGCAGCAGCCAGCGGAGCCCTGGACTGAGGGCAACCGACCATTATGAAAAAGTGGACGAAGTCGACGGAGAAGACTCTTGTGGATACAACAAGCAGACATCTCTGAAGACGTCCAAAAACCGCCAAATAATATAGGGCTCAATAAAGTTTTTCCTCCTCCTCCTCCTCAGCGGCTGCGTTTCGATAGAGGCGAAACGAAGAGGCGTCCGTGTGCTGTGCGATGTCAGCGCACGTTAAAGATCCCCAGGTGGTCGAGATTATTCCGTAGCCCTCCACTACGGCTCCTCTCTCTCTCTCTCACTTTCCACTTTTACACCCACCTTCCTCCCTTCCCTAACGGCGCGGTTGAGGTGTCCACAGAAAACAAGTGAGTCAGTTACCGCGCCTTTCCCTTCCTTAGAGCGGAAGGAGAGAAAAGGTGCCGTAGTGGAGGGCTGCGGAGTAATTTCGACTACCTGGCGGTGGTGATTAACATTTACTTTTAAGGCCGAAAAAACCAAAGTAAATTGCAGCGTTGCGGGCGGCCTTCCGGCGACCGGTCGTGGCGTCCAGGGCGTGCCTAGACGTAACTTCCTTCGCCCACGCCCCCAGCCGTAGTTGGACTTCCGGCTTGGTGCTAGATAAAGCAGCCTCCCACTGCGGTAAGGGACAGGTAGGTCACCGCCGCCTGCGGCGGGGCCTAGCCTGCCACTGAATTTTTATCTGTTGTAGGCCATCATTGCACCAGCCGCCGCTTCGGTGGTCGACGACGGCTGTTGTTGCGGCGCGCGTCTTCCTCTTCCTCTTCCTTTTCTTTCTTCTCTATATTCTCTCCTGTCTGCACGAGGCAGCGTAGGTGGCTCAGCTACAGAGCCAATAGCAGGCCCGTGCATATTCTTTTCCTTCTTCCAACAGCCACAACAACAACAACTGCTAAGGTGCCAAGAGGCAGGGGGCAAGTGTGCCGGCAGGAATATAGAATCTGAAGGTAATCGGCGCGGGAGCTGTCGATCTTTAACGTGCACTGACACAACACCACCTAGGTGGTGTTGACTGACATCGCACAGAACACGGAGGCCACTTCGTTTTGCGTCCATCGAAACGCAGCCGCCGGTGGTCGGGATCTAACCCGTGCACTGCAGCATAGTAGTCGGGCATCTTACCACTGCACCACAGTAGCTTTTTTTTCTTTATTGCATGAATTGGCACAAATACATCAGTAAAAGATCGTGGTTGCCATGCCCCTTGGCTGACAACCGTGTCTAATGGACTTTCGTTTACACAAGTTCGCCCATCAGACTCAAGACCTCCTCCGCAGCGTCTTGCTGCTTCAAAATTTCTTTTAGTTTATACACTTGTTCAACAAAATAATCACATACAGATCGTGCATCGACATCCTACTCCTCCAAATACTGTGAAGGCCCAATAGCATGATGAGGTCATACTGAAAATGATCATTAACAGTTGTCAAGTACCGAATTCCACGTGGCGTCAATGGCAGGTCTTTTTTAAGTGTCCTTCGTAACACATCCGAGTAAAACACCGCATCCCAACAATCCAGGAACACGTCCTCAACTGTTTCAGGTTTCCTACATAGTATACAGTTTGTACCTTGGGCTCAAACGGCACCACCGTAGCGGAGCTGTAAAAATTCTTCTAGCCGTTTCCTTGAAGCTTTTGGACAAGAGGCCTCCGTAGGAAAAACTGTTGCTGGGCTTTTTGAAGGACAAGGGGAAGTGTTTCCAGGCAGTCCGGACACAACGCCATTATTTGTGCGCCAGCGGACTTGATTTGCACTTGTAATGCAAACTGCCGTGCATGTATGTTTTTTTTTAGAGCGCAGCTCTTTAGCGCCAGTTCCTGCGTTTCGCTTCGTCGTCGCCGTTGGCGTCACCGTCGGCCTCGTAACCAGCTCCCCCTAAAGCCCCAGGGGCTTTAGCTCAACACCCCCCTCCCCTCCATCTAATAGTAACGTAATCGTCAGCAAATTTTTACATGCCTTCTCCCACATCGCCACCCATCATGAAATTCTTTCTTCTCCCCTTCACCAGTGCAGAGTAGCAGGTCAGATTTTATTAATTCCGGCCAACCTCTCTGCCCGTGTTTCAATAAATCCATCTACCTATCTACAGATGTCTTCCGCGCGAGAAATAGAGCAAGCAATAGATTGACTGAAGCCATGTTAAGCACCTTTCCAGGCTGGTCTAGGGCCAGCCTTTTACAAAATTTTCAAGACCAGATCAATTCAAACCCTTTTTACAGTAGTTGTAGAAGCATATCAGCAAAAACGCGTCCCCTTGTAGTTTACAACGTCGCACATCATTCCGGAACCAAAAACTGAGGACCCAAAAAACGTCTCTTGGTGAGCTCTTATAGTTCGATAAGTCTCACCATGCGTAGACTACAAAATATTAATGAAGAGTCTGGCCAAAATAATGGAAGGTGTCATTACCATGCTGGTAGGGCCACATCAAGGTTGTGGTATCAAGGGCCGATCCATCGCTACTGAGATACACATAGCGAGGAGTATATTGGGATGCTGTGACGTGCTGGGAGAAAATGTGGCGATGATATCTAGACCTTGCTACGGCTTTCGATCGCGTATCTCAAGACTTTTTTTTTTCATTCTATACCATTCCCATGTGGCCGGTGTAACAGCGGAGGACGTTAGAATGGCATATTATAATTGCGCCGTGAGAATCGTTGTTATGGAGACCTCACTTAAAGATTATGCGTAAGATCGTCAGTGGGACAGTGATGTCCTCTAGTCGCCCCTGTTGTTCGCTGCCGTTCCTGCAAAGCGGTTCTAGGTAAACCGCATTGCTTAGCCATATTCAAAAACGAAACCATAGCACGTTTCATGTTAAAGGCTGTTCATCTAAAGGTTTTACTTATTCAGATGACATTGGTGTACTTTGATCAAGCAAAGAAAGTGTAAGTGCAATAAAAGCTGTTGTTCAGAAGTACTATAATTCCACTGGTGCACAAATAAACTGGAATAAAAGTTCTCTGTTTTAGATTTGGGACTGGGACGAAACACCAAATTTCTATTCCCAACTTAATGGGCAACCATTCCTGAATGACCTTGGTGTGCCACTTGTTACCGGAATTCAGAACCGTATTGGAATGAGCAGGCCACAAAGGCAAAGGAAATGCCAACGCATGGCAGGGGCGCAAGCTGTCAATGTTTTCAAGCGCCACATTGTCTGTGACATTTTTCTTATATCTAAAATATGGTACGTTATGAGTGCGCGAGTTCTGTTTTTCGCGAGGCAATATTCAAAACATTTATCGAGTGTTTGTCGTCTTTATATGGGCCTCTACTTGGGAAACGTTCAGTAGAGCAAACTTATTGATAAATTTGAAAACAAAAAGGAGGGCTTGGTATAGCGCATTTATTTTTGCGACTATTTATATCGCGTTTTATGTTCCTTCGATATCAAAAGTATGTTTGTTTTAAGGACAGTCATTCAATTACGGTTAGGCCGTCTGCTGCCCAAATTTGTTTGCTCGTTTGAAACCATGAGTTGTGCAGCGAGGGGGCAGCGGCGAAAAGTGGCTCTCTTAAACAATGTTAGGATGTTGCACGTGGGGGTATTTATTACCTTAGTTATGTCACCAGGAAAAAACTGTATACAGAATTAGTGGACATAATAATTCTAGTGCCTGAGTTCTGGTTGTCGCACTACGGAGGCCCAGGAAAAGACGTCCTCAAGCTAGTGAAACGAATGCTAATCTTACCGTCATAAAAGCCTTTTTCTTCAAACTTCACACTACTACAATATCATCAAAACATTTATGCATGACAAAGCCCTTTTTATCCCTTGGTCGACTGACTCTATCATCTGCAACAAACCTGAAAGAAAACAGCACGCGTTTTTGTATTGTTGGAAGGCGATTTTTTCAGAGATATCCTTCAAAGAACATTAAAAAAGAATTTCCGTTAAATTTATATGGCATTAGGTCCTGACCTGTACAAACAGACGATATTTTTGATGCTATTATGCTCCTGGGTTTGTACAGTTTGTGGAAAATGAGGATGCAATACAATAACGCAGATATCGAAGTAGGATCTGTACGCCAGCACTTCATTGAAAGGGTCGTACGGTTCAGAGAAGCGCATCTAGTACTTCCTGACAGCCATAATGGATTGGAGTGCTTGATCAACTAGTTGTGTTGAAAAAAATTTTAAACCTGTCTCGTTAGTAAATGTGTTCCTAATGCGTTTTGCCAATACGTTGTATACCTGACCCATACCAAAGTCGGTAATAAATAAAAACTGCATAGCTCTGTTTGTTAAAGTGCTCTGCCGGGGATCAGAGGGATGGAGGTTCAATTTGCGGCGGAGACAGGATTTAAAATTTTCTGATTACATCATCAGGATGATTGACAAGTGGAATTTTGCGCTATCTCGCGGAATCTCGCGAAGAACTGGAAACATCTCACGGACGCTCGCTTCTAACGCACGCACGAGTCATAAGTCGTTGGTGCCTCTCAAACAGCATTATTCACCCTTTGCTTCAAGGTGTAGTTAGGATGTCCTCAAACTAAAACCATTGCTGCGTCTTTCCATCTTTCACAGCCGAATATTACTTTTCGGTGGAGGCGAAAAGCGTTGCGCCCGTGTGCTGTGCGTTGTCAGTGCACGTTAAAGAACCCCAGGTGGTCTAAATTTCCGGAGCCCTCCACTACGGCGTCTCCCATAGCCTGAGTCGCTTTGGGACGTTAAACCCCACAGACCAAAACAGCTGAATATTACTACAGCAGCTAAGTTCTTTCATGCTGTTTATGGGAAGCTCAGCATATGTACGCCTCATATTGATTTGCTGGTCGATTAGACAAATCATTACATTTTTCTTTCAATCACCGGAGAAACAATGCTAAAAGGAATCAGATTTATTGACAATTTTCAATTAGGCATTTTAAACTTTTCAGAATGGAGTCGAGCTTCCGGATGAGCGCTCCCATGAGGCTCCACTTCCGAAGGGGATCGGATACACGATCCGCATTTTTGTCTATTCTACCGACAGGAGGACGTGAGTTGAATGCACACTTCTCTTCAACGCCAACTTTGCACCTTTTCCAAATGAAGCTAGCCAACATCTATGTTCTCTAGCGATGTTGTTTCATACCATTTCAGTACTATACTTTTTTGTTCGCTATAATCATGAAGGTGATGAAGCCAATGTATTTTTTTGCTGACATGAATTTAAAAACGGACTTCATCAGATGAACTACTGTAACATTATTGTCACAGCTGATGATTTGTCCGTTAAAGCAGGCATGCTAATTTACGTTCTTTTAGTCCAAACCTATTTATGACATTATTGGGGGGCATCGTCATTTCTATCAATGGAAACACTGCAGATGTGGGCAAATAACATACCGCCACGAAAAAAAAAAAAAATACGCTTCATATTTGTGATCTCATATCACATCTGGTTTCGTCTTTCGTGAAGACGAGCACATCCCATATAATAACCCGCCGTAATATAGCTTCATTTAGTGGCCAGGCACATGCAAAATATACCAAAGCATTATTTCTGGCATTACAAACTTACAGCTGTGTTTTTCAACAGATTTATGAATGGAAGAGCTTGTTCGCTGTTCTGGATAGGGATTAGTGAAATTAGACAACATGACCGGATTCCTGCTTCAGCGCGCTTGCCACGCCCTTCACCTAATGAAACTAAATGAATACAGATTAAGAAAAAACGTTGGTATATCTTAAAGGCACAGTGAACAGAAAACAAAAGTTGCCTTTCGCCAATGTGCTACGAGCTCGGAAGCACAAAAACGCTTATTTATTTATTTATTTATTTATTTATTTATTTATTTATTTATTTATTTATTTATTTATTTATTTATTTATTTATTTATTTATTTGTTTATTTATTATTTATTTATTTATTGCCTCAAAGGTCTCGGTTGAGACATTACATGAGGGAGTGGACGGTATCTGGCAAACAATGGTAAAAAATGTTATAAGGTACGAAAGAGCGCGCAGACAGATGCAGCTATCGTCACCCCCATTCGCAACCAGAAGCCATGTGACGCGTAATGTATGGACCGTTTTACCGAGAGCAAGCAAGAGAGGAGGAAAATACTCTCTAACCAGATTCCTTGCGCCGGCCCATTGTTGCCAGTACCGAGTGGGCTGTGCATTCGCACGCTTCATGCATAGCAGATCGGCCTTGCACCTCGGTATATTGTCGTTTGAGAGACTTAAATACCTTTATTAGCACCCATTTTAGTGGTAATGCCATCTGGACAACAACGCGTGATCCTGGAATGCACAAACAATGAAAACACTCGCAAGATGATTGCCGAGAGCGTATGCGGGAAGCATGCATCAACAGTCCGAGCTCGGCTGTGATATGTTTCTGCTTCACCGCTTTCCAGTCTATACTGATTAATTTCACCTATGAACGTTTTATGTAAGCCAGATAGACTTAGTACCAATGACAGACTCACGAAAATGATGCCCATTTCACTTCCTACGCCGTAGTAGCCACGCAGGCCGAGAAGACCGTGCCTCCCTCAAGCCCTCCGCGCCAACGATACGGTGGATCTCTTCCGCCAGCGCAAGAATAAGAGCGTGTTAAAATCTGTTCTTCACCTAAACAAAAGCCAACAGCAAAAAAAAAATCTTTCTTGCGGATTTCTAACCCATACCGTGTTATTGATAATTGCAATACAAATAAATTACGCAACACATTGCCGCTGGTGCAGCGCGTGGGTCATGGTCTGCACACTGGCTCCGCTGCTAAGGCGTCACCGAAATTTACATCTTTCTTTTACTGATACTATGGGATTGGCAGTAAGGCAGTTCCATGAGAGACCATTTACTCTAGCGCTGAGCAATTACAAAGCGTCGTCGGATGTGCCTTCGATGCGAAACAATTTAGGCCTAGCGACGACTAGGGAGTAGCGCTTGAGGACAGTGCCGCAGTCCGCCGCCGCTTACGAAAGCGGCGATGTATGTGCTGCAAATTTGTCGTCTTCGTTCATGGTGCAGCTGACAGTGCAACTTTTTCAACGTTTTGCTCAAGATTAGGTCGTGCAAACGATGCTGCTATGACGTACGGGACGGGGGTATACGATGTTGTTTAGCTGCAGGACGAACACTAAGGCTGCATAAAAACGTCGACGGATGGTACTTTAGACACTACTTTTATGTGCTGGTCTTGAACCGTGGTTTCTTTAAAGTATACATTGCTGAAGCACGACAGCTCGATGGTATATAGAAATGGGTCGCACTTCATGTGGCGATAACTGTAAAGCCTCTTTCGTAATATCTGCATTCCGCTTTCGGTAGCTGCCCGTACGGTTCATTCGATGCGTGTTTGTATGTACAGTTATCATTGCGATTATAAAATATAACTGAAAATACATGTATCCTTACTCTTACATGTACATGTACTTACATGAAAATACATGTACATGTACAGTACTCACGGATTGAAATAGGACACTCGGAGCGCGTGGCCGTCGCTGCATGCAAGGCAGTGTGGTAAACAGGCCGGCTTATTGGCGACCGGAAGGAGCAGTTCTGCTTTTTAGATGTTCTCCCCCTCGCTCTATACCACAATGCAGCACCTTGGTTCCATGAGCATCCACGGGCGGCGCTGCATGCAGCGACGGCCACGCGCTCCGAGTGTCCTATTTCAATCCGTGAGTACTGTACTCTTTTTTGTGTAAGTATTTTTTGCTTTTAGTGTAAATATTTATGTTATTGACAGCGTGATCTGTTGATTTGTATATCCAATGAATACTGCATGTATTCATATCTTTTACATATTGTATGTAAGTGTTGCATAATGTATTTTTTTTTATTTTACATACATAGAGGTGTGTGCTGTTGTCTGTTGTTATCTGTTTTGGGAGCGCCTAGTCAGGCTTGTCACCTTTTGCCTTGGCTTCCCCTTTCTTGTAAAAGAAAGAAATAAACTTTAACTCCAACTCCAACTGTATGTTCGATAGACGTTTTCTGCGTCACGTAGACTCCTTGTATGAAAATGCCGCTTTCCACAAGTCTAACAAAGCAGGCTTCTCCATTAGTCACTGCGATCGAAGGAGATGTCTGAGAGCAGCGACACTTTGTTTCACGCAGATGCAGACTCCGACTTCCTTATTAGGTTCAAAGCGACAGGCATCAGCAATCAAGCTATAGCCGGAGATTGGGAGAGATTGACATCGCGATGCAAGACCAGTCTCTGCAAACACAAGGACATCAGCTTTAGTTTGCAGTAGGTTGGAACACAGATCATTTATGTGAGCCTTCAGCGACCTAACATTTAGTAGAGCAACCATGTAGGCTGTGGCGGGCAAGCTATATTAGTACCAATGACTGACACTGTATAGTGGAATTGTCTGCTTGACGAGGAAGACCTTGCACTTTGCACAAACACTCAGCATAGCCTCATCCGGGAAGTCCCGGAAAGCCAAGCGCAAAGTTTCATAGACTGCACTACACACCGGTGTCAAGTTCTTCCTGTGCCAGTCTTTCACACAAAAGTATTGTTCATGAAGTAAAATTCAAATTTTAGAGTCGCAGATGAACTTTCTGACAGTGGTACGGTATGATCAGGTACACGACGGGCCATTACATTCTCTCCTGCCGATGCCGTCAGTTCCCTTCGATCTTCTGAAGACTCCATCTGAGCTGTTATGCGTCGCCGGTTACGGTCTGCATCCTGGCGTCTCGGCAGTTCTCTCATTTGAGGCGTCTCTATACTGCTCGCTTGGCCTTTCGGTATCCATTATTTTTCTGCTGAATGACCAATTACCAGACGAAAGCTACTTGATCTGAGGAATTGAGCCTCTCTTTTTGTTTTCTATGGTTATTTTCTCCCGTGAAACTTTGACATCTCGCGCTCCAATCTGAGTTGAGAAGCCCGAGTTGGCAATGCACCTCTTGCCAGACGAGGCACGTAACGTGCTCGCGTGAAGCCGCACAGCGCTATGGTCGACCGATCAGTACTAGGCCATGTTTGCTACTGGCTGCCAGAGCTATACCGGCGATGTTTCGCTCAGAACGCAGGAAACGCCGACACGGAATGTTCCTCAGGACCGGGCCTCTAACCCAGCAGTAGGCGGCCCTAACCAACAAGGAACCATTGCTAAGGCTGCTACCAAATATTCACCGACTACAGGTGGACCACAGTCATGCTAGCCTGACGGCAGGCGCCGAAACGCTTAAAGATATTTGAATGGCTATCTCTTTACTCGCTTGTCCTATGTTTGTTGCGCTGTGTATTTTTAAAAAATGATGCACCAACTAGCTCAACTCACAGCTCCTTTACATCTCAACCTTTCCCGCTAATAACTGACTTTTTATCTACCATCTCTTTCTTCAGGCAAGCAGACATCGTGTGCACTCAAATGTAAAGGGGCTGGCTGCCGCTATATCATCATCATAGTTCCGCGTTTCTCCTGAAATATTTATCCTCATCAAAGGCCTGCAAAACGGCGATTGCAAAACATAGCATTGCAGCTGGTCAACAAATTTGAAATCATTCGTCAAGAAGTAAACGAAAACTTCGAAATATCAGAAAGCCTACGTTGAGCTCATTGGCAGCGTCCGTAATCCTCTTCGAAAAAGACAAGGGTCAACAGCGCGACCTTTTAACCACTGACTGAACAACTTCATGAGCATAGACATTCCCTCTCCTCAAGAATTAATGACACCTTCATATGAGTTTCCCTCGGCAAGAACTGCACGTCGATGGACCTCAAGACCAGGTACTCTCGGAAATACACAGTGGGAATGCTGCATTTATCAAGACCGGCGATACCCGATTTCAAGTTTTTGCCATATATGCTTTGCAATGAACCGGCAAAGACTGAAAAAGTCGAGGAAACATTGTTAGTGGCCCTGTAGATGGAAACCTGTCTCGCAAGTTTGCACAGCATTGTGGTCTCCACGACAAGTTTCGACGTGAACACGAGACAACCGACAGCAGGTCTGAAGCATTCTTTTCAGAACTTACAGTGCAGGTTAAAAGATGCCCCTTCCCTCAATCCTACCTTCGTTCATTACTTCATAATTACGTATTTGTCCACATGCCATCACCAAGGATGGCATGAGCCTGACACATCAAAAAAGAAAGCCCCTATTGTTCATTACGCGCAGTCTAGTTAAGGATAACGCGCTAAAAGTCTGCCCAGATTTCCCAGTATTATGTGGCTATTACCGAAAGTCAGTCACAACCTTTTCATGTATCCCTGAAGCTTACAGCCTGCTACAAATACAGATGTACAATTAATTGGGAAAAGGCGCAAGTAGAAGGCTACAAGGAAAATCAGATTCAACGAAAATTCCCTCAATTCCTCGAGAACTTTGATGAGGACAGCAAGGCGGAACTTCATTTGAAGCAGACAGCGTGTGCCTAGGTGTCATCCTCATGCAGTAGAGCAACGGGATAGAAAATGTCATCGAATACCCAAGCCGCTCCTCACCGAAATTAGAAGCTAACTTTACCACAACCGAGGACGAGGTTTTTTCAACTGATGAGTGCGCGCCTCCCTATGTAGGCGACCATTCAAGGTTGTGAACTTTCGCCCTGCTGTGTACTGCCTTACAGCGTCAAAACAATTCTAGTCGCCTTGATTGATTAAAGCTTTACCTCTAGGAGTAAGGCTTGCCTTGTGGCATAGAATGAAGATGCCTTTTACCTTAAAGGAAGTCATGTAGTCTATTTCCTTCAAGAAACCGGAGAAAGCTCCGGCTTTTATTATTGTCCATTAGCCAGAAGTGTAAGTGTTCCTGCTTTGTAGCCGACAGTCAAACTTCTTGTAGTCGTCTTATTCTTGATGGCTGCATTCCTGGGCATGCCCACAAAACGTGGGGAAGATTTACCTCGGCAACTGGCCTTGTACACTCAGGGCATGTGCTCCGTACTGCACACTCTTCTCGGCCCCATCGCCACGTCTCCGACGGAGTAAGGGCCGCCCCAGCCCTAATCCTTGACAGGGACACCTCCATTATCGTTAAGTTATGAGGAAGGGGGTAAGTGTACGGGGGCGGAATGAGTTCGGTGCAGGTTTGAATCTACAGGTTTCAACACAGGTGCTACGAACGATCACGAGCACTTGTTGAGGGTCCATTGAATACAGACAATTAAGATAACTTTCTGGCACACACAAACGCCCACGACTTAGCGCAACGTGAGCTTCGAGAAGATAGCGGGTTGCAGCCCTTCAGCTACTTACAAATTGAGCCTTCCTTATCAGAACATATTCCGTCGTGCATAGGCCCACTATTCTCATCACAACGGCGTGCTCGTCATGAAAAAGGTTGGCCATAATGAAACCACCTGACAGGTTGTCCTTGCAGCCCTTTATGAGGAACTGTTGCGGATTTGTTGCAATGAGCCCGAAGCTGGTCACAATAATTATGCTCGTACTACCTCCCGCATTAAGGTAAAATATTGCTTTCGTCTCACCCCACATCAAGCGTTGCCGTAACTGCTGGTGCTGTAACCACCTGCAACACAACCGCATGATTTCTACGGACAATCCAGTGATGCCAGTTATAGATGTACTTGCTTGCGTCTTACCTCAAGTAGATTTCGATTGTAGGGTAGACCGGCTGCTTGAACCGCCTCGCCCAAAGCAAGACCTATGCCAAAGGGCACTGCTGTATAGGTTCTTAAAGGGCAACTCCGGTGGTTTTTCCATCATTTTGTGTTTTTGGTTGAATTACATTCCTCGGCACGTCCTGACACCAACACAAAAAACCGTTTTTCAAAATTCCAATTACAAGTATTTTTAAAAGGTAAAAACAGCAAATCGAAACTGCTTTCACTGCCGGAAACGACGTCCCACTTGACGACGTGGTAACGTCACCCTCAGTATTAAAAAAACACTCGTACGTGCTTTGGATGGTGAAAATAAAGTGTTGAAATCATGACGCATTTCATAAAATGTCTGAGGTAGTTCAATATAAGCCTCACAATTTCATAATCATGCAGAAAATGGACAGTAACGCCGGTATACTGATTGTGACGTCAGAAACTCAGTGTTGCTGGCAGAAATAGTCTCGACTTAAGCCATGAAAAAAGCATATTTTAAAGTCGTGTTGCGCGCGAACGGATTATCGTACGGCGCCCAAATTTTGTAGAATGCGTCAGGACGGAGAGGAGAATCTACAGTAAAATTTTGATTAGAATGTTTGAATGTCGAAAAACTTTCGGAGTTGCCCTTTAAATTGTTCTTTTGAGAATAGTGTTACGTCGCGACAAGCGATGACAACAGGAGAACAGAGGACAGAGAGAGGATGCTCGATGGTCGTGATTGATTGATTGATTAAAACTTTAATTTCCACTGATTTAGGAGGTGGTGGTTAAAACATTTATAAATTACAATTATTACAGAGGTGTTTGGGTTAGAGACGTATCGGTCTCCCCCTCACAATACTAGGTGGAGCCCCTATTCCGGGGCCCCATTGGCAAGCAACGCCGCCCGCGTCCGCTGAACCAAGGCCTTTTGAGCCTTGAGTTCTTGACAGCCGAGCAGGGCCGCCTCCCAGTCCTCTCTAGTTGGATTGGGGTTGGGGGGAATGGATGGGTTTGACTGGCACGCCCAGACCATGTGAAAGGTGTCAGCCACCTTCCCACAGTACTGGCACGCACCATCAAAGGACGGGTTGAAATGTTTAAGCACCGCCGGGCACAGTACTGTATTGGTAAAAATTTTGATGAGGAGGCGCTCGTCAGCGCGATCCAGTCCCTTACAAGGGGCCGGGTAGCGCCTGTGCTCTTCCTTGTAGTAATCGGTGATGTCTTTGAATGTAAGGGCCAGATTGTCTGATTGGGAGTAGGCTTCCAAGGACAAGGAGATAGCCCGGGGAGAGAGTGCGCGGGCGGCCTGATCGGCCTGTTCGTTTCCCCTGAGTCCCTGGTGACCGGGTGCCCAAATGAGATTATGCGGAGTTGGGTCTATGTATCGGCAGCTAGATTGCAATATACGCCGGGCAAGTGGGGGAGCCCATCCCAGCCTATAATTCCGACAGGCCCCTCGCGAGTCGGTGATGATGTGTTTCGAATTGGGAATACTGAGAGCCAGAGCGATAGCAATCTCCTCCGCGTGAGTTGTGCTGTAGGCTTTGAAGGTTAGCCCGTTAACCGTGTTTGTGTTGTGTACGACTGCAGCCGTATACCACCCCCCATGGTAAGGGCCGGCAACATCCACATAATACACGTGTTGCTGGTGACCATAGTATCGCTCCAACGCTTCCGCGCGCGCCTGGCGACGACCGTTATGGTCTTCTTTGGACATGTTGCGGGGAAGGGGTCGGACCTGGAGGGCGCGTCTCCAGAGTTCTGGCACTCTCACCCTTTCCTCAATGTGGTAATCGTGTTTGATGTGTAGCCGGTCCAAGAGGCGGCGACCGGACGTGGTCTGTGTAAGACGCGTGTATTGGCTTAGTAAGTGGGCTTCTCGTAGCTCCCGGAACGTGTTCACCACGCCCAGAGCCAGAAGTCTCTGGTTGGACGTGCTGACCGGAAGGTCGAGAGCCCGCTTGATGACTTTCCGGTGGATGGCCTCCAATTGATCCTCATCGTGTTTACGCAGGTACAAGTAGGGTGTCGAGTAGAGGATTCTGCTCGTTACAAAAGCATGGGCAAGCCGCAGTGCATCCTTGCTTCGTAATCCGCCCCGCTTGTTGGAGACCCGGCGGACCATACGGCCCACCTGGTCTCCCACCATGCGAAGTTTGGCCAGAGTGGTGTCAACTCTGCGTTGATGGTGTATGAAGAGGCCAAGGACGCGGATCTCTTTGGCCTCCCGGATCGGTCCCGAGGGGAGACTGATGCGAAGCTGAGTTGTGTCTCGAGGGGATGGACGTACGTGCACAAATTCAGATTTAGCTGGGGCGCACTGGAGTCCGCAGTAGGTCGCGTAGTCGTCGACTACGGTCGCCGCTGCCTGCAGGCAGGACTCCATGTGGCCCAGGTTACCTTGCGTGGCCCAGATTGTGATATCATCCGCGTAAAGTGCGTGATGTATCCCGGGAAGAGAAGCCAATTTGGAGGGAAGATGAAGCATGGCTAAATTGAAGAGGAGGGGAGACAAGACAGCGCCTTGAGGTGTTCCCCTCGAGCCGATGGTGTATGGCCCGTGTTCCGCATCTTGTATGCGTATGTAGGCTTGGCGGTCTGTAAGAAATTGTTTTATGTAATTGAAAGTTTTGTTACCACAGTTGGTGTGACTGAGGTGATCGAGGATTACTTCGTGCTTCACATTGTCAAATGCGCCTTTAAGGTCCAAGGCCAGGACCACCTTGTCATTATGGGGGCATTCGACAGGATCTAATATGTCGTGGTGGAGCTGAAGGAGTATATCCTGTGCTGATTTTTGAGGGCGGAAACCGAACATGGTGTCCGCGAAAATGTGCTGTGTTTCAAGAAATTCGGAGAGTCTGTCGCGCACCATTGTCTCCATCAGCTTGCCGACACAAGACGTGAGAGAGATGGGGCGAAGGTTCTCGACATCAATAGGTTTGCCGGTTTTCGGGATAAAGGTGACGAGAGCCGACTTCCAATCGAGAGGGAGAGGAGTGTCTCCGTCCCAAATACTATTGATGTATTTTAGAAGCACAACATATGCTGCATCGGAAAGGTTGGCCAAAAGCTTGACCGTAACCTTGTCGCGCCCGGGTGCAGTGCCGCGTTTCATCTTGCTTAAGGCCGCCCGGAGGTCGTGGAGCTGGAACGGAGTGTCCAGCTCCGTGTTCTCTTTGCCTGCATACGAGTAGGCGACCGCCCGGGGGTCCTTGGTGGTGCACAGGTATCGATCCCTGAGTGTGTGCGCTAGCTGTGTTGTCGTTCCTGTAAAGTTGTGCATGACTTTATGTAAGTGGCGTTGGGTTTCCGTGCGTGTTTGTGTGGGATCGATGAGCGCGCGGAATAGGCGCCACGTATTACGACCAGACATCTGGCGCGCAGCCGTGTTGCACCTGTCTACCCAGTTAGTGTCGGCTAGCTGAGCAGCATATTCCGCGGCTTGATGTGTGAGTTCGAGGATGCGTTTTTTGAGGCGTTTGTTATGTTTCTGTTTTTTCCATCTTTTGGTGAGGCTGCGGCGGGCCTCCCAAAGATGTAGGAGGTGGTTGTCTACGTCCGTTTGCGTTTCCGTGAGCTGTATCTGCCTTTCGTGTTGTTTCAGTGCAGACGTGAGTGATTTGTACCAGGTGTCATATCCCGACTTGAGGGGGTCTACGATAGACAGAGAGGTGCGGAATTTTGTCCAGTTCGGGACACAAGCTTGTGTTTGTGGGCGTTTCAGTGGACGCGTGTAGATGGTTGTGTAGATTATACAGTGATCACTACCAAGAGTTTCCTCTGTGTTCAGCCAGTCGGCATGGCGTATGTTGCGTGTTAATGTGAGGTCCGGGCAAGTGTCGCGTTGAATCGAATTTCCTACACGTGTTGGGTTGGTGGGGTCGGTGTGGAGGGTGAGTCCGAGTGTAGAGAGAAGTTCCGCAAGCTTCCTCCCACGTGTGTTCTCTCGGGGATACCCCCAGAGCCTGCTGTGAGCATTAAAATCACCGACAATCAGAAGTGGGTCCTTTCCCGATACCTGCATAGCTTGCGTGAAAATTTCGCTTAACGTAACATTTTTAAGTTTCGGGGGACAATAAATGTTTAGAATGTGTACAGGTGGGTCAGACCGCCTTAGGGGCAGTACTGACACCATCGTGTACGCGAACGGTGGTGTTGTGGGGAGTGTGACTTCCTGTGCAGTATATTGCTTGTGAACAAGTATACATGTCTGCGGGTTGTGTTGAAATGTAGTGTAGTTTGTGAGCTTGACGCCTGCGCCGGGTTCCTGAAGGGCAACCGCGGCAACGAGGAATTCAGAGGTCTCAAGGTAGAGGCGGAGTTCATCCCGCTTCTTGCTGTTCTTGAGACCTCTGCAATTCCACTGCGTTAGTGTAAGCGGCTGAGTTGTTCTGGCTCTCGACTTAGGGCTGGGGGCCATGTTCGGATACGGAGGGCGGGATTACGTTGTTAAGACCTCCCAGTCCGCTAGTGCCCGGCGCAGACATGCAGGAGTCTTCAGAAAGGTCAGACTCATCGGGAATGACTCTGTTAAATTTTGAAGGTCGGTTAACGTCCCTCATTGCACCCATGCGTTTAAGAACGCGAGGATTTTCCTGTATCCATTTTTGGATAATGTGAGTTACAGCTTGTGTCACCTGTGTGATGACATTGTCCAGCTGACGCGCGATTGTGTCATGGATAATTTTGGGAAGATCAGCCAGCTGCGTTTCAATCGCGGTGACCCGAGTCTCCAGGGTTCCGAAGCGACTCTCCATATTATTAGGAATCTCCCTGTCTGTTATGTTTTCTTCCTCGTCGCTAGAAGAGGGTTGCGTAGTGATTTGATTTTTCAGCGAGTTAAGCTCACTGGCTAGTTTTTCGTTTTGAGCTCGCAAAAGGGCGAGCTCGCGTTTAAGTTCCTGCGTCTCGGCGGTGCTGGTGAGGGGGGGAGGGGAAGAAGAAGAAGAGGAGGCGACCCTTGCCCAGCTGCCTACCTTGGATTGTTTGCAGGCGGCGCCGCCAGGAGGAGGCTTTAGAGCTGGGAACTCCGCGTCTCCGGGTGGTGGCGTTGATCCAGTTGATCCCGCTGTCTTGGTATTTGGTGGCGTTCCGCCGCGGTTTTGCGTCTCCTGTTGGCGTTTCTGTTTGGCGGGGGGGCCCGATGTCTTGGGCCTTGGCTGTTGAGGCCTGATGAATTTCCCCGTGCATTCGCGGGAGCTGGTGAGGTGCGGCCCCCCGCAGATTATACACACTGGATTGCATTCGTGGGGGGCCATCCCCTCAGTACCAGCCCCAACGTTTTGGCCACAAAGTCCGCATCTTTCATTCACTGGAGTGGGACAATTGTCCGCCCGGTGACCCAGGGTGCCACAACGGTAGCACGCTGGCACTGTCTTCTTGTAACCCCTTACGGGAGTCAGTTCTGCGTTGTAGTGTACGTGCCGCGGAACGTTACGTCCCGCGAAAGTGAGCACAGCTACGTTGGAGTTCCCCAGCTTGCGCACATGGACGAGTTCTCCACCACGCCACTGCACACTATGTTTCAAAGAGTCACTGGTTTCTAGGTTGTGCACAGTAATCACTCCGCGACACACATCACCGGTGAGCTTGAGGTGTCCGTGAAGCGGAAGCGGTCCTTTGCTGGTGTTAACTTTGAAGTCCGTGAGCAGCTTCTGAACTACCTCGGCGTTCTGCGTGCCACAGACGATGATGTTTTGTTCCCAATTGGGAGAAATGGTGATGGCGTTCATGTGCTGCCTACCAATGTATTGAGAAATGGCAGCGCCGAGCTCCCCCTGTTGAAACGCTGTCTTGAGGTCGACCGTAGTACTTGGCTTGATCACGATCACGTAGTCGTCAGAATTCATCCTGACGGTTGGTTTCGGCGTCCACTTGGAGAGTGGGGATGAATTTTGTTGAGTTTTCGAAGACGGAGCGCGAGCGTCTCCCGTGTCTGCATTGTTCAGAGGAGTCTTTGACTTGGCCGCTCCTCGTGCGTTTTGCCGGCGAAGTCGCCGGTTCTCGACGACTTGAAAAAGGGCAGCTTGTTCCGCCGAAATGGTGGATTGGCCGTCCTCTGGCTGGCTTATAGGGACAGACGACCACGACAGAGTCGTGGGGTCGTAGCCGCGTTGTTCGTGCTGAGCCATGTTGATTGGGTGGCCAGCGGGCGTCTCCGCAACCAGCGGCGGGGGAGCCGCAGCCGTTAGGCTTAGCTCATCCGCTACGTGGTTATGCGCAGATTTGCTCTAAATGGCCGAAAATTGGGCGTACCTGGATATGATTGGTGTCTCCAGGATCGCGCTGCCTTCACGGATGCAGATGCACAAGTTTCGCAGGAGTCAGATCCAGATTTCTGCGGTTCCAGCCGAAAATCGACGGAGCCAGTACGCCACGCGTCCGATCGCACCGCGCTCAAGCTCGCCTTCGATTTAGGAGGCCCTCTGCTCTCCGCACCTGGCACGAAGGCCTGAGGAACGGGGGCTGGAACCTCCGCGACTAAGGACTGGCGAATATACATTGGTTATTCGCGGCCTTAGCCGCCAGGCGGACGGCTTTCTGCTGGTCAAGGGGACTTCGCTTCGCAGCAGGGTTACCCAGGCTTCTCTGCTTTTAATGTTATCCCTAGCGCCCGGAGACTTAGGGCATTCTCAAAGTATATGGTCGAGGATTCCCGTCGCTTCGCAGGCTTTGCATTTATCTTTTTGTCTCTCATCTATCTGGGTGTGAAACAACCAGACAGGGTTCGGGAAATTTCCAGCTTGTAATTGCCGCTAGGCCTCTTTATTGTTCATCAGACGTCTTCCTAATCTATAATTTTGGATTATTTCTTTATAGGTTAGCAAACGGTCGTCCATCGCCTGGCAGTCGGGCGGCTCCGCGTTTGCCCGGAAGTAGAAATCTCGGGCTAAATCATGGGCCGCCTCGTTGCCGGGGACGGACGTATGTGCTGCGACCCAAATTACGGTGATTTTGCGATCGATTGTAGCTGCAGCTATTAGAATTCAGACGGCTTCTTGCGAGACCCTGCCTTTTCCGATAATCCAGAGAACAGTTTTACTGTCGCTAAAGATCAATCTGGCCTTCGTTTCGACGCAAGTGAGCGCTATTGCGACCTCTTCAGCCGTGTCTATGTTTCTGCTTCGGATGGTGGCGGAGACGACTGGTGCGCCGCTACCATCGACTACCGCGGCGACTGCCGCCCCCGATCGGCTGCTTGCAGCATCTACGTAGGCAACTTTTTTTACTCTGAATTTCTTTTGCACTTTTAAACAGTGCTTCTGCTCTCTTCTCCCGTCTCTCCTTGTGGTATTCTGGGTGCATGTTGCGGGGTAGAGGACGGACAAATATGTTCTTGCGACATTGTGGCGGTAGGGCAACCTTGTCGGCTGTGCCCCCATCTATTTTTCGATCCACCCATTCTAAGATGGTTCGACCCGTGCTCGACCTACTTAATCTCTCATGTTGGGCGATTCTCACCGCTTCAGCAAGTTCCGTCCAGCTATTATGCACTTCCATTTCTATCAGGCGTTACGTAAACGGCAAAACCCTACCAAAATTCCAGCAAATCAGAATCCTGGGACTCGATGGTCGTGACTCGTGAGATGACGTTTAATGAATCTGTGAGCGGGCCTAGCGCGCACGCTCTTGCCCGCGCCACTGCCCTCTTCCTCCTTCGTCCGTAACATGACCTGGGGCCCCCAGGCGATTGTCCCGATCGTAGACGAGGAAGTTTACCGATGATGGTTCCATTGCATGATGATGAGTGTGTATGGATTCTTGAAGACGAGGAAGAAGTAAGAATAGAACGTCTTGCCGGTACGATGTCTGATGCGTGGGTGATCCGCCTCCCTCATTTTAGGTCAACCCAGATGTAATCATGTATAGGAGAGCAGCATTTTGTCTGTGCCGACGCAAACCATTTGAAGCTAGAATTGGACAATCCACTGAAGTGCAACAGCTTATCATCCAAATACCAGCAAACGGCATCCGAGAAATGCGCTACAGACATGATTTTATGCATGTTAATGTCGAATACGAGACGCCATTGCTCGTTCGTTTTGCGGCCACGTCTACTATATTGCGGCTGATATACACAGCCAAAGACAACACTCCCTCGACGATGCCGACTGACGAGTGTGATCCTGACGTTGTCACCTAACTTCAGCGCACTGAAGTGAGACTCGTCCGCTGCGCATAAAAGACCAGAAACGCTCTCACCCCGGAAACCACAATTTACAAGAAGCAGCAGAAAAGCCTGAGGAACATGTCCGGTAGCGGACGCCGATTCCGTGTTGCTGGCGTAGCGATGCCCAGCTCTTCCGGCGCGTAAAATGTCATTCGTCTTCTGGGTGAAGTTGACAATGAAGCCGTTGCTGAACGGAACATCCTAAAGGCAACACGCTCAACCAGTAATTGTGCATTACTTTATTGCGCGTGTTCTGAATTTGGCGCTATAGAATCCAGCCAATGCTTTTTTAGAATGAGTCATGCAGCGAAGGTTGTATTGTATGCTCTGTTTACGCTTTGTGGCGCCAAGAAATGGCTGCTTCATATTCGTAACAGTACCGAGATTTGCCACCGCGAGTCAGCTTCTAGTATTATCTCTTGGCTGCTTTATTTGGACGCTGATACGCTGCCACTAAAATAAGCTCTGCCGCGAGCAGCTGCTGTTCTCCGGCCATTTTGCTGCTACTGCCGCCGTAGTATTAATTAGTTCTTTTGCGGCAGCACTTCAGCTCAATTAAAGGCTAATTAAAGAAACCCTTCGTTGCCATTCTCAGGGCTGCATTGCCGTTATTCCTATTCATAATATGACAAGCATAATAGAGTATGCAGGACGATGTTGCAGGACTGATCAATGCAAAAGAAAACATCGCAGAAATATCTTAAAGCGCCAATGAGAATGCGTGCAGTTTTCTTTGTTTACATACCTTTTCTAATGGAGAAGGAGGTTACATGGGGAGGTTCGTGCTTAGGAATACTTTAAGGAAGACAAGATATAGCAACGATAATATATGCTTTTCGATGAGCGTCACTTCTTGCGAAATGCAAATGAATGAGCGGCGCCGATTTAAACCTGTCCACTCCCCTTAAATAAAAAGTATTACTTTAACTACATCTTTCACGAATGCACAAAAAGCGCTCTTAATGATTCGGGTGTCCCTAAAGTGCGAACAAACATCAATGAAAGGCCGTTAGTTTTGTTTCATTAGCAGTACCATATGTAACCCAAGTGATTTAAGTCGCAATACGCTGGAGACGAAAAACTTCCCGTTTTGTGTACAGAATAAATAGATGGCCAGTCCAAAAAAAAAACAATAGTATGCTTTATTGCCGTGAACAGGCCGCCAATTGTCGTGCTTTGAAGCGGTGAATATTTCTTTTTCTATATCAAAGCGTTGACGTCGGTCTTACGAACACATTTACTGAATAAATATAGATGATTTTTACTATTAGTTTGCCTATCTTGCGCACACTCACCTTTTACCTTTACCTGCTCTGTCGCTGTTTTCAGTGCTGAATGCAGATTTCGATTCGAGAACACATCGAGAAGCCATGGGATCACTGCTTGGGTAGAGAGAGGCCGGTTCTTGTCTGAGTCAGTCGGCATAGGGCTAGCACCTAGACAAAGGTATTTCCCAAGTCAACCTGTGCTCGTCAATGCTGGAGACTTCTATTCACTAGCGATCCGAATTGGAGACAGATCAACATTGCAGGTAAGTGGTTTCAATCTGCCTATGTGAAAATTATTTTTTACTGCACGTCAGCCAACCTTCAATGCCGCCAAGCAGCTACAGCGGAAGTAAAGTTATGAATGCATGGTTGCCTGACAAAGCCTTCCACGGGCATGCGGAAATAAAATAGCGCATTCAGTAAAATTATTTTAAAACTAAAATAATGTTTTCTGTAATCGTTGGATAATCATCTGTCTCGCGGCAGGCGCTGTAGAAAAACATCTTGTGCACATATAAAGAGTATGCTTTATGTGTTGGCATCGAAAGTTGTCTGAGAAATGCCTTTTTGGTATGGGCGCACAGCCAATAGTAATGATGACGACACAGTACCACCATATTTGGCAGCACAGGTATGATGAAATAGATTAAATTTATTCACCTCGCCCTTAAGCCCCCAGCAATTTGGCACCCTGCAGCAATAAGTGTAAGGCGGTGCACACTAATAAGTCCGAGCATGTTGACTTCAGAAACTAGCAGCACATGAGATTACAACAATGATTTTTAATTGTTTAGCAGTAACACCTCCTATATTACATTTCCATATCATCTGCGCCATTACTTCCAGATGGTTTCCAACAGTCTAAGACAGCTTTATTGACGATATGCCACTAAAAATACCGATATGGACAGGTTTCGTAATTTGGTTTTCAACAGATGGTTTGTCTTTGTTTTTAGTCTAGTTTCCCAAAGCGACTCAGGCTATGAGTGTTACCATATAGAGGACTCCGGAAATTTCAGAACACCTGGATTTGTTTTGGCGTGTTGACATAGCACAACACACGGGCGCCTTGCTTTTGCCTCCAACATAAAGCGGCCACAGCGACAACGATCCTGGTAGTCCTAGGTAGAAAGCTCTAACCACTAAGCCACTACATTGAATATTTTTATTAGATTGAAATGTGGATTTAATAGTTGGTTTGAACGTCTAGCGCTGCCAGTAATTCGGGCACAGCAGGGTCGAATTGCCAGCCGCAGGGCACAGCTTCAGCACGAGAGATGGGCGCCGGAGACAAGCGATGGTGATGGCGATGCCGCAGCGTTTTCTGTTCTTTGTCTTCTTCATTTCCCCCACGTGAAGAAGTCGCCGTCCTGGCGACTCAGGGAGAAGAGACGACCAGAGGGTTGTAATATTGACACATGCCATTCATAGACGACGAAGATTTGAATCGGCGATTCAGAGAAGACGACGAAGCGAAACGGTGCTCCGCTTTCGTGCTGCTCTGACTGGCTGTTGGTGTTCTTCGGTGTCAGAGTGCCAGAGTGCCTTCTGTGTAACGTTACGTTACAAATCTGGTGGAGGAATTGCCAGGTATCGATCCAGTCCTGCATAATCAACCTGTCAATACGGAGCTTACCCCCGTACATCAACGTTTCGGCCGCCGCCTACGTGGAGAGCCGCCTGAATTCGGACCCCTTCCGGCCGCTACCAGGACGACGCATCCTCAGACGGCCATAGAACCTGCTGCAATGACATCTGAGAACAGGCTTCCCACCCACATCCTGTGTCATCAGCCGCGAACACCCCCCTCCTTTCATGGCGACGTGTTCGAGGACGCCGAGGACTGGCTTGAGAACTACGAGCGAGTTGCTCGTTACAACGGGTGGACTGATGAGCGCAAGCTCCACAACGTGTACTTCGCTCTTGAAGAGTCTGCACGGACATGGTTTGAAAACCATGAGGCTGCCTTCCCATCCTGGGCAGCCTTCTGTCGTGATTTCAAAGCCACTTTTCCTAGCGCCGACCGCCGGGAGCGAGCAGAAGCTGCGCTACACTCGCGCAATCAGCGCCCGAACGAGAGCGTGCGTATGTTCTTTGAGGACATGACACGCCTCTTCAAGCGTGTAGACCCACAAATGCCTGAAGATAAGAAACTGCGTCACCTGATGTGGGGCGTTAAACAAGAACTTTTCGCGGGACTGGTGCGCAGTCCACCGCGCACTGTGGCGGAGTTTCTCAGCGAGGCAGCGACCATGGAGACAACGCTGCAACACCGAGCCCGTCAGTACAACCGTGACGTGAACATCATTGGGTCCGACGCACCTCCTGTGCATATCGGCAGCGACATGGACGCACTACGAAATCTTATCCGTTCTGTCGTGCGGGAGGAACTGCAAGCGCTCCGGATGCCTTGCAACACACCAGCTTTTCCTTCACTGGCTGAAGTCGTCCGGGACGAGGTGCGTATGGCAGCTCAGCAAGTTGCTGACGCTCCCCAGCAGCGCGTTCCCCACCAGACGATCGATGCGAGGCCCACCTACGCGTCCGTCTTACGTAGGGCTCCCCCGACGGACCATAGTATCAACGCCGCAGCTCCAGCAATGGAGCCGCAGGGTCCTCGCATGGAGGGCCTCGCATGGAGCCGCATGGGGCCTCACTACTCCCCTCCGCCAATCTACCAGCGACCCCGTCAAGTATGGAGGCCCCGGGACCGTCGCCCCCTGTGCTATCATTGCGGGGAAGCCAGTCACCTTTACCGGGCGTGCCCGTACCGCCGCGTCAACATGCGGGGTTTCGCCTCGGTGGAACTCCACCCTCGGAATGACCAACGGCCTACTGAGATTGCAAGCGACCTTGCAGCGCGACAGTATCTCGTAACGTCCGGTTACCAAGAGCGTCGGTCTACGTCCCCGACGAGCTACCGTTCGACAAGTCCCCACTCTTCCCGACGCCGCTCCTCTCCCAGCCCCAGCCGGGAAAACTAATACCAGCGGCCTTCGGAGGCAGGGTCGCTGATGTCGGGAACTGTGAAGATCCTCCGTCATCGTCAGGCCGACCCGACGAGATTTCGCTTGTGTCAGGTAGCGACAGCATCCGTCATACTACCTCCGATTTATGTGTAACGATTGATGAGTGGATGTCACCGCGTTACTCGACACTGGTGCCGATTATTCAGTAATGAGCCATGGTCTCGCCCGAGAATTGAAGAAAGTTTTGACACATTGGTCCGGCCCGAAAATTCGCACGGCGGGGAGCCACTTGATCGAACCTGCAGGCAAGTGCACAGCGCGGGTCGGCATCCGTGGTTTTGTGTATGTCGGAGAATTTATCGTGCTTCCTGAGTGTTCGAAAGACTTGATCCTTGGTCTAGACTTCCTGCAGACCAACGGCGCTGTCATTGACCTGAAAGAAGCGCGTGTTTCCTTTTCGACGAAACGAGCCGTGGCGCGCATTGAAAACGAAGATCCGGGTCTGAACGTTTTGCGTATAGTCGACGATGACGTGAGGGTTCCGGCACGTTCTAGTGTGTTGGTTCTTGTAAAGCATAACTTATTCCACGATTACGAGGACATCGCGGATGGGCACCTTCCGTTACTACTCGAGAAGGAATTAGCCGTTGCTCGAGGACTCGTACAACTCCAGAACAGTTGTGCTACTGTCCTCCTGACAAATTTTGCTAAGGAGATGCGGCATCTCGCCAAGGACAGGGCTGTTGCCGCCCTTCACGATGTTACTGCCTTGCCTCATCTATGCACCACCGGAGCGAACCCTAAAGAGGAGGCCGCACCTTGTCATGCTCTGCAGACCGTTAAAATTAACCCCGACTTGATGCCCGATCAGAGGAATCTTCTCTCGACTCTTCTGAGTGATTTCGCAGACTGCTTCGCCACAGGCTCTAAGGTCGGTCGTACTCCTGTCGCCAAGCACCGCATCATCACCGATGAGACCACGTTACCGGTATGCCAGCGCCCGTACCGGGTTTCTCCTAGGGAACGTGACGCCATTAAAATGCAAGTGGATGAAATGCTTGCGGACGACGTGATCCAGCCTTCGACGAGCCCATGGGCATCGCCAGTGGTCCTTGTCAAAAAGAAAGATGGCACCTTGAGATTTTGTGTCGATTACCGAAAGTTAAATAACGTGACTAAAAAGGACGTCTATCCGCTGCCCAGGATTGATGACGCCCTCGACCGACTACGCGACGCCAGGTACTTCTCCTCATTAGACCTCAAAAGCGAATACTGGCAAATCGAGGTGGATCAGAGAGACCGAGAGAAGACTGCATTTGTGACGCCCGACGGCCTATACGAGTTTAAGGTGCTTCCGTTTGGTCTTTGCTCTGCACCGGCCACGTTCCAACGTATGATAGACACGGTTTTATCACGTCTGAAGTGGCAGTCGTGCTTGGTGTACAGAGATGATGTCGTTATTTTCTCGCCTACTTTCGAGCAACACTTGGACCGGTTGCGCATCGTGTTTCAAGCACTCAAAGGCGCGCAACTAACGATCAAGTCTGAGAAATGCCACTTTGCTTTCAAGGAACTACGCTTTCTCGGCCATGTTGTCAGTGCACAGGGCGTTCTCCCTGATCCCGAGAAGACTACCGCAGTGTCAAATTTTCCACGCCCCACCGACAAAAAGGCACTTCGACGATTTCTAGGTCTTTGTTCATACTACCGACGCTTCGTCCAAGATTTTTCTAAGATAACTGAACCACTGACAGCACTAACCAGAGAAGGCATACCCTTCCTGTGGGAAGACGATCAAGAACAAGCCTTCCAAGAGCTTAGAAGCCGCCTACACAGACCCCCAATACTCGCCCATTTCGATGAAGACGCCGCAACCGACGTACATACTGATGCCAGCAACGTTGGCCTCGGCGCGATACTCATTCAGTGGCAAGGCTGAATAGAACGGGTTATCGCCTACGCGCGCCGAACACTCTCACGATCAGAGGCGAACTATTCGACAACGGAGAAGGAGTGCCTTGCGGTAATCTGGGCCATCAGCAAGTTTCGACCATATTTGTATGGACGACCCTTCCGTATTGTCAGCGACCATCATTCCTTGTGCTGGCTGGCAACCCTTAAAGACCCGTCTGGACGCTTAGCTCGTTGGAGCCCCCGTCTTCAAGAGTATGACGTCACTGTTGTGTATAAGTCGGGACATAAACACCAAGATGCGGATTGCTTGTCACGCTTGTCATTGGACACCACTGCAGTGGAAAACGCCGACGATTTTCCCTTTATTGGGGCCATTACCCAATCCCATATGGCTAACCTTCAACGCAAGGACCCGGAGCTGGCGCCGCTCATCGATTATCTGGAAGGACACGGTGGTAGAGTACCGCTTGTTTTTCGTCGTGCTTGCAGTCATACGCTTTACGAAGTGGAGTTCTCTACAAGCGCAATTTTGAAAGATCCAAAGAGACATTTCTACTCGTAGTGCCTACGCACCTACGGCCTGACATCTTAAGCGCTTGTCACGATGAACCGTCCTCCGGCCACTTGGGAGTTAGTCGTACGCTTGCAAGAATTCGGGAGAAATACTATTGGCCGAAATTATTACCTTCAGTGCAATCTTACGTAAAAACCTGCCGTGATTGTCAACGCCGAAAGACACCACCCGTGAAACCAGCTGGATTTCTTCAGCCGATCGCTCCACCGAAAACTCCTTTCCAACAAGTGGGGATGGATCTTCTTGGTCCTTTCCCGAAGTCAAGTAATGGAAAGCGTTGGATTGTTGTCGCGACAGACTACTTGACCCGATATGCTGAGACCGCGTCGCTCACAAATGGAACTGCCACCGAAGTCGCAGAGTTTTTTGTCCACGACATCGTGTTGCGTCACGGCGCTCCGGCTGTTATCATTACCGATCGCGGGGCAGCTTTTACGGCCCGCCTGACTAAGGCTGTACTGAACCTTACACACACTAGCCATAGACGGGCCACGGCATAGCACCCGCAAACTAATGGCTTGGTGGAACGGCTAAAGAGAACTCAGGCCGACATGATGTCTATGTACGTAGATATAGAGCATAAGACCTGGGATCAATTCCTCCCATATGCCACGTTCGCATATAATACGGCACTTCAGGAGACGACGCGGCTGACACCCTTCGAGCTTGTCTTCGGCCGTCGAGTGACCACTCCACTGGATACAATGCTGCCCGTATACACCGACGACGAAGATGAGCTTGACCTGGACATCGCTAGTTTTACCCAGCGTGCGGAAGCACCGCAGCTGGCAAGGCAGCGCATATACCTACAACAGCAACTAGACGCTGACCGTTACATCAAGGGACGGCGCTTCGCTGCCTACGAGCCTGGAGACTGTCTGGATTTGGACGCCCGTTCGTCATCGTGGGCTGTCTGAAAAATTGCTGCGCCGGTACTTCGGCACATATCGTGTCCTCCGCCGCCTCAGTGACGTTACTTACGAAGTTGAATCCGCGACCCAAGATCCCTCAAGCCGCAGACGCAAGTTCACTGATGTGGTACACGTCGTCCGGATGAAACCCAACCACGATCGCCCCGCTGACTATTATTGAGACTGATGGTGCCCCGTTTTGTGTTGTGGTATCCCACACCAACCTAGCATAACATCTCTCAGCTCATCGCATCAAGCAGCATTTGCAGCATCGAGGCGATGCTGCCAAGAAGGGGGGCAATGACACATGCCATTCATAGACGACGAAGATTTGAATCGGCGATTCAGAGAAGACGACGAAGCGAAACGGTGCTCCGCTTTCGTGCTGCTCTGACTGGCTGTTGGTGTTCTTCGGTGTCAGAGTGCCAGAGTGCCTTCTGTGTAACGTTACGTTACAATATGGCTTGAGGTGGCTAACGTGGACAACCTCTCGGCTGCGACGGCGGTGGTCGGAAGAAGGGGTTACTGGCTCGTTGAGTAGTTCACAGGGGATGTGCGTTCCAAGACGCGATACGGTCCGTGGTATTTGGTGTCTAGTTTATTGGTGGCAGGAACGCATAGCCAAACAAAGCTGTCGGCCAGGAACGTGGGAGCAGGGGTATCGGTATCATGCTGATCTTTGCGATAGCCTTGAGTGTTGGAGGTAAACGTGCGAGTTAGCTGACGGCATTCCTCGGCATTCTGTACAATATCTGACAAAGCACTGTACTCAGAGGCATCTGGATGGCATGGCGAAATTGTGTCCAGAGTACAAGATGGTTCACGGCCGTATAAGAGAAAGAAGGGCGAAAAACCAGTTGTTGCTTGGGTGGCAGTGTTGTACGCGAACGTTACGAATGGCAGTACCTGGTCCCAGTTGGAGCTTCCAGATTCAGATGTAACATACATTGCGAGCATACGGTTGAAGCGCTCTGTGAGGCCGTTTGTTTGCTGGTGGTACGCAGTTGTAGCCTGATGTATCGATTTACAAGACGACAGGAGCTCTTGGACTACATCGGAAAGAAAAACACGACCTCTATCACTCAGTAGCTCACGAGGGGCGCCGTGTCGACGAATGAAGTGGTGCAGAAGAAAATGGGCTACCTCTCGGGCTGTCGCCGCGGGAAGTGCTGCAGTCTTGGCGTAACGGGTTAGGTGGTCGACGGCGACGATGACCCATCGATTACCAGCGGCACTGCATGGTAGCGGACCATAAAGATCGATTCCCACGCAATCAAACGGGCGAGCTGGACACGGTAAAGGCTGGAGAGGGCCAGCGGGGTGGCGGGAATTCTTGCGTTGTTGACAGGCGGTACAAGAGCGAATGTAGCGACGTACGAAATTGTAATTCCCCGCCAGTAGTACCTCTGACGAATTCGATCATAGGTTTTGAGGACGCCGGCATAAGCGCTTTGCTGGTCAGTGTGATGGTGGGCGCCAACCTCGGAGCGGAGGTGGCGCGGAATGACAAGAAGACACGTTCTGCCGTCTGAGTTGTAGTTCCTTCGGTAGAGAAGGCCGTCCCGAATGGCGAAATGGGAGGCCTGTCGGCGGAGTGCCCGAGGATGCGTAGCCGCGGAAGTAGTGCCAAGGATATCTAGCAGGTTAGAAACCCAAGGATCTTGTCGTTGCTCGAAAGGCATATCCTCAATGGTGAGTGCTGACGAGGATGCTTGAGGAGGGGACGATGAGTTAGGCGAGCGCACCGGTGACCGAGAAAGAGCGTCGGTGTCAGAGTGCTTGCGGCCAGAGCGGTACACTACACGGATGTCGTATTCCTGAAGCCTGAGAGCCCAGCGCCTGAGACGGCCAGACGGATCCTTGAGAGACGCGAGCCAGCAGAGAGCGTGATCTGTAACTACCTCGAAGGAGTAGCCGTATAAGTAAGGGCGGAACTTCGTTACAGCCCACACGATTGCTAAGCACTCCTTTTCGGTAACGGAGTAGTTGGACTCGGCTTTGGTGAGAGCACGACTTGCGTAGGCGACAACGTATTCGGATAAGCCGCCGCGGCCGACACCACTGGTATCGGTGTGAAGTTCTGTAGGTGCACTAGGGTCGTAATGGCGAAGGATTGGCGGTGACGTCAGAACATTGCGCAGTGTCGCGAATGCATCGTCGCAGGCTGGCGACCAAGAGGAGAGGTTAGGGGTGTCTTTCAAGAGCTGTGTAAGGGGGGCTATGATGGTTGCGAAATTCCGAACAAAACGACAAAAGTACGAGCAGAGGCCAACGAAGCTTCGCAGTTGTTTCAAAGTGGTCGGTTTCGGAAAGTCAGCGACGGCACGCAGCTTCTCAGAATCAGGCAGAACTCCATCTTTGCACACAACATGTCCGAGTATTGTGAGCTGGCGGGCACCAAAGCGGCACTTTTTGAGGTTCAGTTGAAGACCTGCGCGGGTTAGGCAGGTGAAGACCTGGCGAAATCGAGTCAGGTGGGTCGGGAAGTCGGTTGAAAAGACGACGATATCATCGAGGTAGCATAAACAGATGTTCCATTTCAGGCCGCGCAGTACAGTGTCCATCATTATTTCAAATGTGGATGGGGCGTTACAGAGTCCGAATGGCATAACATTAAATTCGTATAGTCCGTCTGGAGTAATAAAGGCGGTCTTAGGACGATCCGCCTCTGCCATGGGCACCTGCCAATACCCGGTGCGTAAATCGAGTGAGGAAAAGAATTCTGTGCCTTGCAAGCAGTCTAGGGCATCGTCGATTCGTGGGAGGGGGTACACATCACGACGAGTGATTTTGTTGAGGCGGCAATAATCAACACAAAATCGTATGGAGCCATCCTTCTTTTTGCCTAGGACCACAGGAGACGACCATGGGCTACATGATTCTCTAATTACTCCGCGTTGGAGCATGTCATCGACTTGTTGGGCAATAACACGGCGCTCAGTCAGGGACACACGATACGGCCGCTGATGGTGAGGTGGATGAGCACCAATGTCGATGAGGTGGGAAACGGTCGTCGTGCGGCCCAAGGACGATTGCGGGATGTCGGATGAGCGGAATTGGTGTAGAAGGTCAAGAAGTTGCTCGCGGTGGCGCGGCTCTAGAGCGCTGTCCACAGAATGGTCAAAAAGGTCCCGCTGTGGCGGATCGGTAGCCACACGAGTAGGGGTCAAGGCGTCAACCTGGCAAACAGAGAATGACACATCATCAAAGGCGAACAGAAGGTCCACGGGCTCGATGCGGCCGAGGCCCTCCCCTTCGATCAACATAGCGGGAGACGCAAGAGGATTGGCTACCAGAAGTGTGGTAGTGCCGTTTTTCATATCAATGACGGCAAACGGCAGCGGTAAGTGGCGGCGGCAGCAGACAATGTTAGAGGGCACAAAGAGGACTGTCGCGGCGGTGGTAAAAGAGGCAGTGAGGGGAACCAGAACAGCGCTAACGGGTGGGATGGCTGCGTCATGAGCTACGAGGAGTTTGGTCGCAAAACGAAGACACTGCTCGTGGAGCAGGGCATAAGACGGTGCACCACTCGATTCAATGAGCTCTACTTGAGGACTGGCGCAGTCAATGATAGCATGATTCTGGGACAGAAAATCCCAGCCGAGAATGACGTCATGAGAACATGTGGGGAGAACGACGAATTCGATGATGTACAAGGCTGCAGCTGTGCCCTGCCAGCCGCAGGGCACACCTTCTGCACGAGAGATGGCGCCGGAGACAAGCGATGGTGATGGCGATGCCGCAGCGTTTTCCGTTCTTTGTCTTCTTTACAGATGAACAATTATACACTTTAAATGTGCGCTTAAGGTGACAGCCAACTAAATTGCGAGGTTTATGCAGGGGAAAACTCGACAAACTGTAATAGTGACCCTGCCGATGCACTGCATAATGCAAAACAGTACCTATATTGCCGCAATTGAACGTCTTAAGTAAGAGTTAGAAGCAGCGCCAGAAACGGGGAGAGAAGAGAACACAAACGACAGGATTAGCGCTAACCAATTAGTCAGCCCACTCCTGTTGTTTGTATCTTCCTCTTCTGTCCCTGTTTTTCGCGCTGCTTCGATCTAAGGTGATCCACCGCCTAGACCACACCAAGATTTTGAGCAATTGAGCCGCCCGGCATGCTTTCAACACTCTACGTGCACTCCAAGCATTTTATCGTCCTTTAGGGAACAGCAAAGACGCCTAGAACCCGGCGATGAGATTTCCACAGTGCAGGCGAACAGGCTATCTCTTTATTGAAACTGTTGTGACCAGCACTTTATTTCTGCAACTGTCATACCTGAAGCACTTTGATATAAAACGAAATCGCTTACTCTACCGGAACCTTTTTCAGGGGGCGTATTCCACAAGCTAGAGTGTCCAATAATGACAGTGGTATGACAGGGTTCGTAACCTGAACCAGTAACTAAAAGGTATTGCAGATTGTACTGATTTAGAAGAAAATGTTTCTTTATTGTTACTCGCATCAATTGTCTCCCACGTGCTATGGTACTCATAAGAAGAACCATGCCACGTCATGTATTCAGTTTTATGAGGATGCAAGCATATAATTCATAAACTAAGATTTCACGCCCAGTAAACTACACCAGGTAATTATTCTCCAGGTTTGTTCAAACAAATACCAATGTTTACACTTGCATGCCCGATATTTTACAATTAATTAAATAAATGATGCGAAGAAAAAGCAGAACAAATCAAAAAGTAAGGTCTTAGTGCGAATCGAGTTCGCTCCGGTGTGTTTCTCAGAGATAGCGCACATGATCGGTAGCGACTGTTCAAACAGCAGCTTTCCATTACACGCGTTTAGAATTCAGCATTTTTACCATTGTATTTTTTTTTCAGACCTTCTTTAATCGCCAGGACCAGCATTCGCAAATTGTTGAGGACCCCATAAACGGTATGTAAAAGAGCAATGATGCAGCAAGGGGATAAATGAATATTATTTACCTGCAATCTCTTCTCTTTCCACTTGTTCCAAATATCGAGCAGGAATTAGCAGCCTGCTGTCCCACTCACTCTTATGTGCATTGAACCTTAACTAGGCGACCATTTCTGTAAAGTTGAGATAAAATGAATGTACAAAGGAGGCGGCATTTCCAACTATCCATGACAAAGAATAATTGCGAATAAAATTAGTATATTAGCCTCATGGCTCTCTAAAAATAGCATTATCCTGAAATATCCAGTATTTAATTGTTTCAACTTCGTAACGCAAAAGCGCAGCGGCCTAGTGGTGCACAATGTAGGAACTGGCAATGGTCTTCGACGCCGTTGTTGTGGTTCCTGCTGCAACACAGCGCCTCAGTAAATCGAAAAACTTTACATTCTGGCAGTATGACACAAAGCAAATATCATAATGTGGGCGAATAATAGAGAGGCAGGTAGTTCGATAAAAGGAACCATCCGGCGTTTCCAATCGGACACATTTTCATTGCAAGAGTTCAATCCCCGATGCCACCGTGTAACTACGCTTTTCAAACTGATACAAACTTTCCTCGTTCTTGGTTCGTTTAGGCCGAAAAGGCTGCGGGAACAAACTCTGTCGGAAACCCTGCATGCCGGGGACCAAATTTCAACTCAGGCGACAACACCCATTACGGCCCTCCTTAGCAGCTGCAAGTAGGCATTGCAGCGCGCATTAGCAGTTCTGCATTGGTTGACCCGGCACTGACGACCGAAGCAGCGGCGCTGCAGTAGCCCGCTTTTGTACGCGTTGCTATTATGGCGTTGCTGGGCTTGCAAATTCGAATATGTACTTGGCAACGCGTCGAGCCGTCCCGCATGAAGCGGCAGAAATACTTATTTTCTGCAGCGCAGCCACTGCACACACAAAGGCGGACAAATGCTACTGCTGAAAAACACCCTGCTTAAAGAAACAGCGTTTAAGGCTCCCGCCAAGCGAAGCAGGTTGCCACCGCCATAAAATTGTAGGCCTCACTGGTGCGAAACGTGGAGCAGCGAGATCTAAAAATGATTAGAAGGTAAAAAATGTCTGTGGCTTAGCTCGGCTAAGCCCGAATATGTAAGCGAATGTTTTGTGATGCTTGATTATGCTGTGTTTGTAAGTTAGGTTCGACTTATATAGATAGCGTAGCTTACAAAGTCACTTCGTAAATAATGGCGGAAGCAGGTCCTTTTTTCAGAGCTGCTGCAATAAATATCCCTTGCCCTACGTTTAAGCTCAACTGGATAGCAAATATGCCTTTCAAACTGGAGAAGGGCATGCGTTAGTCATTTGATATGCCGCGCAATATCAGCTCGCCTCGCCGCTCTGAGGAGGAGGGCCGAGATAATGCGTACGTTCTCCTAACAGTTGCAACTGCTGCCGCGCTGAACCACGTACAAGACGCAGGGCGCCTAATCATGTAATGCCGTTTCTCTTCAAAATTGCACGTGCGCCGCCTAGCAGTTGCGGACAGCCATGATGGCGGAGAAAGGCGCCGGGCTATCGATGGCGCATCGAAGACGCAAGGCTGCTGCACACGATTCGTGCGATACAGAGCGGCACGAATCTGAGTCGGCGAGAAAAACGTAAGGAAGCGGGCTCAGGTAGCTGTTGAAATGGATGAACGACAGACGTGCTTCTTCATTCATTGCTGGGGCTTCTTGGCAAAGTCTTATTGTTTTGAGTAAGAAGTTTAATAGTGAAGTTAAACTTGCATAGCCATGTCAACCAAGCTATCGCTCGACACACTAGGTTAAGCTGTGCAGAACTTCAGTTTTTCCGTGCCGACCGGTTTTTTACATTTCGTGCTAGTTTCAACTGCATGCTAATGAGTGTCTCCGAAATGACAGAGACAATAATAAGATCATAGTGATTGAGCGAGCAGAGAAATTTCTGATAAGGGGATAATTAGTCATATGGGTACAAGAAGAGCTTTACAAGCTTTACCTGAAACTTCCTAGTTAACGAAAAGTACCTTGTGTGTGTATCAAACTCGCGACCTTGAGATGGTCGTTCAACAGATTGAGATAATAAGGAATGCTAGGAGTTTGCAGGCCGAGCGCGAAATGATTATTAACTCAGTACAGGAAGTTTTTAGTTCAAAGTTTAGGGGAATCTTCTATATTGGAATAGAATCTAGAGTGAGGCATTGATTACTGAGCCAATTGCAGAACTTTCGTTGCGAACGAAAGTTGCGAACGCCAAGCGCCCAGCAAATCAAGCCTATAGCAGCGTGCACCACTCGGGTATTCATCTAGAATTGCCTCTATACAACCCAGGTCGTCGTGCTGCCAAGTTGCTCACACGCTGCAATTTTAGGCTGGGATTTTGTGTCGTGTCATGCCGCTATAATCGATTGTGCTCACGCTGAAGTCGGATTTTCTGCTCTGCCTGAGCCTGTGTCAGACAACGCTCCTTCTGGTTTATGCGCTAAAGCCCTCGTCACCGAAGACATTGACATTCCTCCCTCTTCTTCCCGGCTTATAAATATCACTTGTGGCTCTGTGTGCGATCAGACTGTCCTCTACACGCCAGCATATACATTTCTGCTCTGAGAGTACCTTCCGTTTCCATATGCTGTATTCACTATTTAATCTGGCTGCTCTGCGCTCTGGGTCTCTAACCCGTTTACCTGCCCCACTACTTTACGCCACGGTGAATGTCTCGCATATATCTTCTCCGAGAAGAGACTGATAAGGCACCGCGCCTCGCCATGACTGCGCTCAGACATCCACTTTCTGTACCAGCTTCCTCTTCCACAGACCTGTTGCGTCACTCAATCGACGCTAGTCTTCCTGTGCTTCAGTGAGCGCAACGTCTTGTCCTCCTTGAACAGTTCAGCTCATCTTTTGAATCCCATCAGACCTCCCTGGGCCAAACTTTAACTGTCATTTATAGGATTGACACTGGAGGCCAAACACCAATCGACAGCGGCTCTACCGTGTCTCTGGAACAAAGCGCAAGATTATTGAAGAGCAAGTAGGCCAGATGCTCAAGAACAGCGTCCTTCAGCCCTCTAACAGCCTTGGGATTCGCCTTTAGTGCTCTTTAAAAATAAGCATGGTTCCATCCGTGCCTATGTAAATTACCGCCGACTTAATAAGAGTACGAAGAAAGACGTCTATCATCATCCGCGCATAGGCGACGCACTGGACTGTTTGCTAGAGGCTGAATTCTTTTCCTCCCTCGATTTACGCTCCGGATACTGGCAGGTCTACATGGAAGCGGCCTAAAGCCCTAAAACTGCCTTTGTTACTTCGACGGCCTATACGAATTTACCGTTATGTCTTTCGGTCTTTGCAATGCTCCTGCGAAACCGGCGACACCAATGATGGACACCATTTTGCGTAGACTGAGATGGAAGATCTGCCTCTGCTATCTCGACGACACTGTCGTCTTTTCTCCTGACTTCGACACTCATCTCTACCGCCAGAACCACGTCTGGCCTGCCTTTCTGATGCCGGCTTGCAGCTCAACTTATAGAAGTGTCGATTTGTCGCTCATCGACTGATCATTTTGGGGCACGTTGTCTACAAGAAAGGGGGTTTCTGCAGACCCGGCGAAACTTCGTGCTGTCGCTTCCTTTCCCAAGCCGAGATCCATCAATTACGTGCGCAGCTTCGTAGGCTTGTGCTCCTATTTTTGACGGTTCAATTGAAACTTCGCCTCCATTGCTTCCCCTTTGACACAGCTTCCGTCGGGCAATTTCGACTTTCCGCTCTGGTCACTGTCATGCGACGATGACTTCAATACGTTGCGCTGCATCTTCGTGACAATGCCCGTCTTGCGTCACTTCGATCCGACCTTCCCTTCTGCAGTAAACACCGACGCCAGCGGTGCCGGTATCGGCGCTGTACTCGCTCTGTGGAAATCTAGGTTTGCTGAATACGTCGTCACCTATGCAAGTCGAACGCTCACGAAGGCGGAGTCAAATTACTCAGTCACTGCAAAGGAGTGGTTGGCAATAGTTTGGGCTCTGACCAAATTCTGCCCTTACCTCTGGCTGCCCTTTGAAGTTGTGACGGACCAACATGCGATGTTGGCTTTCCTCCTTGAACGACCCATCCGGCCGTCTTGCCAGGTGGCCTCTTCGTCTACAGGAATTTGATGCCGACTTAGTCTACCGCTCTGGTCGCAAGCATCAAGACGCTGAAGCCCTCTCTCGCTACCCTCTACCAGCTGACGTCGCCAGCCTTTCCACCTCGGACGCCTCCATCAATTCACATCAGTGTCATGCTTTATGCACAGTGAAGAGAACCCTGGGTCGCTTCTCTCATAGATGCTTCCAATCCGTCGGCTACGTCTCCATCGCGTGCTGTTCACCACCAAGCATCACACTTCGCCATTCGCGACAACCTTCTTTATCACCGCAACTACAGTGCTGATGGTCGGCAATGGTTGCTAGTCATTCCTCAGCATCTACGCTCGCAAGTATGCAACTGTTTTCATGCTGACCCACAATACGGCCATGCGGGACTGTTAAAGATATTCCATCGCATACGCTACGATACTACTGGAGGGGCATGTACAACTTTTTCCTCAAATGCGTTCGCGCATGCCTCGCCTGTCAACGTCGCTAGCCCTCTCCTCATTATCCTGCAAACGAGTTGAAGCCATTACCATGCCCACAACGCCCCTTTGATCGCGGCAGTATTTATTTATACGGCCCGCTCCCGTACACTGTAGCTAGAAATCTTTGGCCTATTGTCGCGGTTGACCACATGACGAGATATGCTGAAACCGCTGCTCTTCTATCTTCAAGAGCTCCGACGTAGCTTCTTTCCTTTTGCAGCGATTCGTCCTTCGCCACGGCGCACCTCATGAACTGATTAGTGATGGAGGACGTGTCTTTTTACCTGATGTTGGTAAAGCTCTATTGAACAAGTGCCGCATAGTAAATCGTACCTCTACCGCCTATCATCCGCAGACATGCCGAACGCTTTAACCGTACCCTTGACGACATGCTTTCTAAGCATGTCTCCTCCGACCACTCTGACTGCTATCTCCTCCTTCAATATTTGACGTACGCATGCAATACTGCTACTCAGTCAACTACGGGTTCCCTCAGTTCTATCTTCGTCACGGCTGTCACTTCATCACGGCTGTCACCCTTCTGCTTCACTAGATGGCATTCTTCCGTACCAACCAGACGCATCTGAGTATACCCCCTGCTTCTGAAGCTGCTCGACACGCAGAGGAGTGTCGCCAGCTATCCCGGTCTCTCACTACTGAAACACAGTCCCACCGGAAATCCCGCCACGACAACCGAGAAACGACGCCGCAATTCTCTTCTGGCGGCATTGTGTAGCCCTGGATTCCACCAAGTGCTCCCGGACTGCCTTTACATTTCCACGTATTACGGCCCCTATCCTGTCCTGGAGCGCATCTCTCCTGTCATTTACCTTATGAAACCCCTGAGGCCCTCACCTGATCACCGCCCACGTGGCCACGAAACTGTCCACGTCCAACCCCTTAAGCAATACTACGACCCTACCATCATGTCTGCGCCGTAAGTCACCAGAGTGGCTCCTCTTCTCCACGGGGGCCTTGTAAAGATGAAGACGTGCGTGTAAAGGTGAAAAAGAAGATTCCGTGCGCTGTCTCCAGTAAGATCGCTATCGATGTGTGTGCTGGACCTGCTTCTACGCGGATTGTGCGCCTGCCATGCTTCTAGATCGAGTTCCAATACCTTTAACAAACCCTCATTCCACAACTGTAATAATTGCAAATGGTGTTACCCAGAATGGGATGATACGTCTGTGATGCACATTGGAGCAGGGAAAAAGGAACGAGAAATCTTTGATGCCCTTCCGTTTCACGTGGCGGGTGACATGTGTGTCTGTACTCTTTCCCTGGCGTTGTCACCGATCGAAATAATTATCTGCGCAATCGCATGCCACCCAGGAGGTTACAGTGTGCCACGAGATCTGTTGTGAATAAATAGTTACCTGCATTTGCTCAGGGAAAGCATTATACGTTTATTGATGTGTCTAGTAAATCCAGTCGCAATCTAGAGGGTGCTAGTGTGTGTCGTCTTCGAGTGTGCCTGTTTATATTGACCGCTATGAAACATCAAAAACTAGTTAACAATTAGTCCAACTTCAATTTTTAACAATATTACTTCGAGTTCTCTCTATAGCAGTTTTGCGCAATACAAAAAAATTAAACCACGTCATTCGGTTCTTGGCTGGAACATGCCGTTGAATAATAAAAATGAATGTGAGTTTCGAGCCATTATTAGACAAAATAAATCCCCTCCAATCAAAATGAAGTCTATTTGAGTTGCGTCAACTGCCCCTTCAACCTGCGGAAATACTTCAATGGATCAGTCAGGCAGGTAGCAGAAAGTACACAGCTAGTAAGTGGCTATTATTAGGTGTGAATGCAAACCATAGAGATTAACCTTTGCCGGCATCTTTATTGCATTTATCTCATAAGCAGAAATTCTGGCACCCACATAGTAAAGATAACTTCTGAATAAAAGTTTCCGTCATTTTTGTAATATTAAAACAGTTTGAAAATACTTCACTATCAGCAACCTCATCTGCTATCCGTGATTCAGCTACAAAATTTACGGATGGCTTAAACAAACCAACTAGTATTGCAAATGCCTCAACCTGGTTTTTAAAGCCACGCCAGTAATTAGGCTAAACGAAATTACTTTTTTATTTTCCTATTTTGTCATTTCACGAATGCAATCTCATTTCTTGAACCAGAGCTTATCCCTATTCTAAATAAAAACACACCTCGCACAAGAATTTTGTGCCGTTGATACGAGGGAGCCGTGCCTGATGCTAATTTTCTCTCCACTCTAATCACACAATTTCGCTAACTTTCATAGGTGCTTTCTTTTTACACATGTCTTCAAAAACGTTTCCGAGGTACTGACATCACTTCCTCTTTAGGGTTGATAAAAACGTCCAAGAAAAGGGCCCCGGAAAACACACCTCTCACAAGAATTTTGTGCCGTTGATACGAGGGGGCCGTACCTGATGCTAATTTTCTCTCCACTCTGGTCACAAAGTTTCGCAAACTTTTATAGGTATTTTCTTTTTACACATGTCTTCAAAAGCGTTTCCGAGATACTAACATCCCTCCCTCTTTGCGGTTGATAAAAACGTCCAAGAAAAGGGCCCCGGAAGGCAAGGCCCGTAAAATCTTACCCGGAAGACAATGACGAAGAAAAGGGGCCCCTACGAACAAACGTCCCCGAAGCAAACATTTGTCACATGAATTAATCCGTTTGAAGTCTACTTCGCAAAAAACAATGTCAGTTCCATATTTGCACAGCTCTTTAAGCACCCAGCATGACAGACCTCGTCATCTTCGCAATGTTACACATTAATAAAGGTACAATCAGCTGGTCTAACTGGCAAATTTGAAGAAGTGTCCGCAGCAACGGAGGTCACTGGAAGACCCTTAAAGATGTGGTGTTGGGTGTCAACCCTTTTTGTGGCGACAGTGTGGAATTCTTACACACTTCCGATGCTGATGGAAACGCTCTAATAGGTATGGCAGGTCCAGCCCTAACCTGCTGTTCACCATAGCCATCTGAAGCACTGTTCGCAGTGTCCTGCTTACCGAAGGCGCTGCTCAACACACCATTTGTCTAGCAAAAAGTGAAAGCCAGGGAACTGTCGACGGTGTTGCTTTTGATGTACAAGGTGCTACCATGACAGTGCAGCTCAATTATGTCATATTACGGAATATCATACTGCAAACAATTTCGACCGGTGATGTTGAAGTACAGACCCACAAATCACTTGCCTTCTGCCAATTACTTTTTGCTACAATTATTATTTTGTATGAGATTTTGCCGTCTCGTCAGTTCAAAGGTTGAAATCGCTTTGCCATACATTATTGAAGCACGCAAAGGAGAAACCCAGCTTTCGCCTTAAGCACGCGGCAATAAAAAAAATAGTGAAAACAAAATACAAACTAGATATACACTCAGTAAGGCGGTGATTGTAAAAACAATTTATCCCTGATATGCCGGGCGCTAGGCAAGGCGAGGCTTCATAATACAGTATATTTGGCTGCATTTGTTAGCGGAACATTTGTCCCTACTTCACAAATGGTCACATTCCTTGCGGGGATACTTTTGCGGGTTCATTTTTGTCTGTGACGTTTACTCCGGGGTCGCTTTTTTGCGGGAGGGTTTTTTTCGGAACGCCTTTCTCTTATTTCACAAGCGCACTTTAAAACTGTTTGCTTCTGTGTGGAGGAAGCGAAATTTGTTAATAAAAGACGATTGCTGACATTTTATTTGTCCACCCTGTGATCGCTTTCAGTGTTTACTGATTGAATACAAATTTGGTTTTGCACACTTTATTACAAAATAGAATCCTCATTAAACTTCGGCTTCGTGTCCTCTACACTAAAGAAATGCAAATTGCAACGACGCCTCAGGTTGTCCACACAGCCAGCCATCAGCATTACTGAGCGCACTATCCGCTGATGTTTCGCATATCTTGTCCAGAGAGTGGAAGTGGGTGAATATGACTTTACTTCTAGGTACAGCAGAGGGGACTTATTGCTTGAGTTAGCAGAGCGCAATAACTCATGAATCGTTAATGCCTTCTTCAGCTAACGGAAGAACTGGAAGTAGACATGAAAAGACCCTAACGGGGAGACTAAAATGAAAATGACTTCATACTGTGTTCTAACACTGTCATTATGCAGGATTTATAGGTATTCTGAAAGGTGCGATGCCGTGACTACAAGATGGTAAAGTGCTGAATAAGTCTAGATTTGAGGAGGGAACGAGACGGATTAGGGAGAAGTCCATCAGTGAACTAGCGGTGACAGGGAAGTTAGAATTCAGGATCTCGCTACGAAACTCTAATTAAACTATAAACGCGGAAGACGACCTGAGTATAGACGCAATGAACGATGCCTTGAAAGATATCATTAGTGAGTGCGCGGCAGAAGTGGGCTGTATGATAGTTAGAAAAGATAACGCTAAAATACCTAACCGGACAGAAGATTTGTTTAAGAAACACCAAGGCATAAAATCCTTCAACCCAACAGACAGGATAAACTGGCAGGGTTGTCAAAGCTAATCAATTGGTGCGAATTGTTCGATATAATGAAGTATAACATGGATTAAAGCGAGCAAAGTAGAAAGGTAGGCTTGAAAATTAATATGCAGAAGACTAAGGTAATGTTCAACAGCCTCGGAAAGGAACAGCAGTTTACATTAGGTAGCGAAGTACTGGAAGTAGTAGGCGAATATGTCTACTTAGGACAGGTAGTAGCCTCAGAGCCCTGCACTGGGTATAGTCAGGCTGATGATGATGATGATGATGATGATGAAGAAAGCGAGCATCCTCTGGAGAACTTTCGAAGCCTTAAACAGGGGAAGAGGAAATTAGAATAGGAAGTAATCACATGTATGCGCTAAGGGACCAAGCAGCAATGTCATCAGTAAAATGTCCAACATAGTCAAAGTAGTCAAGGAGTTGTATGCTCACCTCTACAGTAGACACAGTAATCAGGACAGTAATGAGATTGGAAAGTAGTGAAAAGCAAGCAGACATTCTGTCAGTAACCACGGATGAGGTTAGGAAAGATTTAGGAGCCATGAAAAAGAGGGAAGCAGCTAGGGGAGGGGAGGTAACTACATATTTGATGAAGGACTGGGCAATATTGTGCTAAAAAACTAGCCACCCACAATATGCAATACCTGGCGAAACGTGAACGTGAAATACGAAAGCATTGCACGTTCTCTGCCTTGTTCCGTAATAAGTTTCGAGTTTCGCCACTTTTCCTGCGTCTAAAACGTTTTTTTTTTTTTGTTAACTCTTATTGCTTTCACATCGCAATGCGAAATGAGGATCGATAAATAAAGGCTAAATAGAAAGTCTAGGTTTCCCTAATATCCGCACTACTTTGCGGAACTGCGATAAGCGATTTTTCCGCATATGCAGCTGCACAGTTATATTTGCATGATGCGCTGTTATCCTGTGAAAGATAGCATAATTGCTGGCGTGTCTATATATTGTCCCATTAGGCGGTGCATACGCATAAGGTAAGAAGAAGAAGACTCTCGTGAGTTTGACTAAGACGACGTTCAACAGCGTCGGCTGGTGCCTGCAGAAAACGTCTGTTTGAAAGCCTCGTCTTCCGTGTCTGCCCTCTGCTACAAGCTGAACTACCCCGTAACAATATTTTAAACTGTCATAGAATGAATCTTGTGTCTGCATGAGTGAGGCCTGTTTCCTGCTTAGAACCTCAGAAAAGACCTGGGCTCGCTTTAATAATTACTGGTTTGCCTATCTTATTTTGCGAAGTCACTTTCTGCGCCCTTTAACGCTTACGGATCTACTGCAGTCAGGTTATACGTTATCAGTGCAAATAATTATCTGCGACGACGATAGCCTTTGATGTAATATTGGAAGCGATGTTGTTATGACCCCACATGCAGTGTTGGTTTCGTAATGTGTAGGGCGCTGTGCCAGCTAAAGAAACACAGCGGGCCGGCTTCTCTAAGCTTATGAATTAGTTCATTCTGACTTCTTTCTCTGTTTTTTCTTCATTTCAGGCAAAAAGTTTGATATATTACTACTGGTTGCAAAGCACAAACTACTCTCATTACACGTTACATATGAAGATCGATACGACCCGAGCAAGTTATGGGTAAGTCATTGCCTTATGAAAGCAGGCACGTTTCCTTAGGCTTTCTAGGCCTTGAAAGATGAGGTCAGTATCATTCAGGCGAAGGAAAAGCGCATAATAATAAAAGCGCAAAAACGCATCGAAAGCAAGAGACTACACGAAGGCGGCAAAGGACACAAATCTTCTCAAAATAGGAGTTATGGTTTAGTTTGTTTCAGTGCAATAGGAAATGTTGCTTCCACCGAAATTTAATCTCGGCTTGAAGATTACAGGTGGCTGAGACTGAAGCGAGAGGCCCATTCCACAGTATTTTAAAAGCTTGAGCACGCTGCAGAGTTTACTTCTACACCATATAATTGAGCCCTTGCTATTTCTATAAAAAAGAAAATGTCTGTCACGATAAGGAATAGGATCCTTCTTACTTTGCAGCAATTCAGAGCATACGGGTGCCGCATTTGCTGGTCGGCGGGACTAAGATTGTACCCGTGCAGGTCGGTAACTTTTGATCATCTTCGTAATTCACCTGATAGCGCAGCTCACAGCTTCGGGCTTCTCGTTAAATTACAGAGACTTGGACATTAGAGGTGCGAGTGCCTACTTAAACGAGTGAGAAGCTAACCTGTAGTCCAGTAAATTCCGGATATGGTGGTGCCTTATTCGACACCTGGGCGCTCAGTGTGCGCTTCAGGTATGCTTCGGGATAGCGGTTCTGCTTAGGTTACGCAGATGAAAGGTTTACGGGTCTCACTAGATCTCGTCACGACTGATAATCCTTTTGTGCATACCGCAAGATTTTGATAATGATAGTACTTCACTCCAAAAGCCAGCTCTTAGGATGATCTTCAAGTTGGCTTCAGGATAAGAATTCTCCCTACATTACACAGGCTCACAGCTTAGCGGTGCCACATGTGCATTCACAATCGAGAGGGCAGAAGCTCAGTAAAAGTTTACTCATATGATACCTCACTATTAAGCGGGCCGGGTGCTTATAGAGGATATCAGAATAGTGCAGTGAAGGATAACAAGGATAACAAATCTACTAATCTTGTTGACCACGTCCGTGACTGCGAATCTTGTTATCCTTCACTGTGCTATTCTGACATCCTCTATAAGCACCCGGCCCGCTTAACACGTGAGATAATGGAGGCCTACCACATGAGGAAAAAAACTAGGTTGTGCGTTAGAAAGCCATTCATTTTTCTTCATGAAAGTGAGATTGCGTGCCTGCATCCCACGTAGCAACACGTGTTCGTGCTTGTCCTTTTTGCCATATATTGTGTTCCCTCTTTAATAAACTTTCAGTTGTGAGTCAGCGCTCGTCTCGTGTTTCTTTGCTGCGGTATACGTTTTGTTTTTTTTTGCGCTGTTTTTCCATCCAATTGAAGTTAGAGCAGAAACGTCTTGATAAATAAACTAAGGTATACACGATTGTCGGGAATGATACGAAAATATAGTGCTTGTCTGCAATCGGTCCAGAATATTCCCGGCACATATCGTGTCAAAACGAAAGTTAATAAGCCACGTTTCGTAGCACCGAGCATGAACAAGCAAAGAGCGCAATATAGCTACGTGCGCCACAACCACGACGATAAGACTTTGTAAGTTTTGTGGCAATAATAATGGCCTAACGACCGCATACGTGGCTGATATCGAGCATGATTTTATTTACGGACTTGGTTTACAACTCAGGAAAAGAAAAAAAAAAAAAAAGAGCACTGCAGAATCGGCATTGGAGTAATTCGAAAGCACGGATGCTGCTTTTGGTCGCATGTGGCTGCTTCTATTGCTTAATTCACTTCTTGTTTACCCATTTTAGTCCTTGGTACTTTCAAATGCACGCCAATCCCTTACTATGCCTTTTTTCGGCTCTACTTCTGGTTTTTGGACGTCACATCTTCCACTTCACATTAATTCACTTCATGTTTATCAAGTTCAAGTTCAAGACAACTTTATTGCTGTCGATGTAGAGGCCCCGCCGCACCCTCAGGAATACTAGGGGGGCTCCAAGGGAGAGGGAGCCCCGCAGGGGGCGTCTTTCGCAAAGCGTCCCGCGCCAGACGGATTACTCGAGCTTGCTGCTCCGAAGCCCGGTTCCGGAGGAGGACACTGCAGGTTTCTTTCTCTCTGATTCCATCAATATGCCCGGGAGAATCGGAATGTTTCCAAATGAGATGATCCTGATTGGCTATTATAATCGGGGCATTTCCGAATGAGATGATCCTGACTGGCTATTATATCCCGCATTTGGTGCTGAACTTTGGTTCATCTCCATTCCCTTATATATAAGATGGAAAGAATTGGGTTGTTTGTAATTTTCTCCAGTCTGTGTACTCGTTAGGTGTGAAAGAACTATCTTTAGGTGGGAGGTCAAATCTTTCATTCCTGTGTGCAACCATGATTTCCGTGTACGTGATGAGCGGATCGTTCGACCCGGTTAAGGGTGTTTCCACGGCCACCCGGGTGTAGATATCTCGGGCGAGACTGTTAGCAGCTTCGTTGCCTGGAATTCTCTCGTGAGCCGGCATCCACATGTTGGAGACCTCTCAATCCAATATCGATCGCCCAGGTGTCCTAACGTTTACGATCCCCTTATTAAAGTTTCTGACTTCTATCCTGCTGCCGCAAAGTATAGATTTGGCTTTGGTGCTCCTGCGGGCTAACGCCAGAGTAGCATCTTCCGCTATGAGCGAGTTTCTAGTGTTGAGAGATCCGGTGACCACTGTCTCGTAGTCACCATCGATTACTGCTTTTACTGTCGCCCCTTCTAGGCCGCAGGCTGCATCGCAATACGCAATTTCCTTAGAGTCTACCCCTCGTAGTCTTTCTATTATAACTTTAACTCTATGTGCCCTGCGCTCCTTGTTGTATGTCGGATGCATATTCGTCAGAATCAAAGCGATATTCAGTCTTTTTCGAAGCTGAAGATCTGTTTCTGCTGCCACGTATGACAGCTCCCTCTGGTTTTCCCCTATGCTGGCCAGGAGCTTTCTTCCTGCCCTCGGGGAACTCAGTCTCCAGAGTTGCGCCTCCCTCATTGCTGTAGCGATTTCACGCCACGTATTATGTACTCCCGTTTTCAACAGCATCTCAGTTGAGACACTGGGCGGAATTTCTAGTGCTCATTTATATGCCCTCTTAATGAGAATATATAGTTTTTGTTCCTCGTTCTGGCTTAGATTCAGGAACAGGGTTGCATACGCGATCCTGCTGATAATAAACGCGTGTGTTAGGCGCAAGAGGCACTGCTCCCGCAAGCCCTTATCCTTGAGTGAGACTCTACCGAAGATTCCAGTTACCTGAGACACATAAATTGTTTATGACTATGTTGCTTTTTCCATTCTCTTGAAAAGAACACCTAGAACTTTGATTACGGGCACCCTAGGTACCCTATTGCGCCCCCCCCCCCCCCCACCAGCACCTCAACCGGCGGGTAGTGTTTTGCAGTCGTGTTTCTTTCCTTTTTTGTTCCTTCGATGAGAGTATAAAAATTTAAGACTTAAGCAGGGAGCATGTCAGTTCTCTGGCAAGAATGTATTTTTCTACCGTCTCCGCCACTATCTGAAGTCTATGCGAGATATCGGCATTGGAGAGAGAGAGAGAGAACTTTTATTTGTCCAACAGAGTGACTATCCCGCTCTTCGGGGGTTAGACCCGGAAGGTGGGACAGTCGTCTTAGTTGCAGGCCGGTAGTTCTTGGACTTCGGCGGCATCTTCGGCCAGTCGAACAATTTCTCTTTGGGCTCTTGGGTCTGAATTTCGCAGAAGGGTCTCCCAGGTGTCTTTAGTTATATTTTTAGCGCGGCCTGGTGACTTCGCGCATTCCCATATTATGTGATCTAGTGATCCCCTTTCCTTACATAATGAACATAGGTCTGATCGTATTTCTGGCCATATATGGTTGACAGTAACTGGGTTCGGGTATGTATTTGTCTGTAGCTTTCTCTATGCTACTGCTTTCTCTTTGCCTAACGTGGGGTCTGGTAGTGGTAGGACCCTCCTGCTCAGTCTGTAGTGCATTATTATTTCGCTATAGTCAATCAGGTCCTCTTGTTTGCCTTGCTCCGGTGGCCCTCCTCCAGCCCGGTGTGTGAGATCACGGGCTAGTTTGTGTGCCGCCTCGTTTCCGGGCACGACTGCGTGGGCTGGCGTCCAAACAAGGGCGACGTCTCTTTCTATTCGCTTTTGATCGAGGATATCATCGGCGTATATGCTATGTTGAATCCCTTCTATTTGTCTTAGGAGAGGGGAGAATTTCCTCATGGTGAAGTTGAACACCATGGACGAGTAAACAGATCCTCGTAGCGTTCTTCTGTCCTCCATCGTCAAAGATTCAGACTTGAGATCTAAGAATTTGATGGTATACCATCAAATAGTATGTGTCCCGAAATAAAGTTCTTAACGTACCTGAAGCATTTCACTCCTACGTTGGAATCGCTCATACCTTCGAGTACTGCCTTGTATTCCACATTATTGAAAGTCTTTATCAGGTCGAGCCCGAGAGTCGCTCTTGTGCCGGTCTGCACTCCCTTATCTAGGACGCCGTGTTTCAATTGAAGCATGACACCCTGTGAGCCTAGGCCCGGCCGGCACCCATCGATTTCGACTCGCCAGAGCCCTTCTGTTTCCAGGTATTATATAGTCTTTTCTGCAATACCTTCTCCATCAGCTTCCCCAAGCAGGAAGTGAGGAAGAAGGGCCTCATATTATTCAAGTCCGGAGGTTTGCCTGGTGTGGGAATGAGGACTAGGTTGGTCTGCTTCCATTCCTTTGGTATTTCCCCCGTTTCCCAAATGCTTGCTTATCCATTTCTTGTTTTTTAATTTTAGTCTTCGGTACTTTCAAATTGCGCGCCAATCCCATCCTATTCCCTTTTTCGGCTCTACTTCCGGTTGCGTGACGTCCCATCCTTGACGTCACCATAATTGACTGACTTAATAACAATTTTCGTGTTTGGTACTTTCAAATTGCGCGCTAATCCCTTCCTATTCCCTTTTATAGCTCTACTTCAAGTCGCGTGACGTCACATTAATTGACTGACTTGATTACCTATTTAGTATTTGATACGTAACATGTAGACGTCAAATGCCGGAGCGCATTTGACGTCTACATTCTCGGGCCTCTGTTGTGCCCGTTCGTCTTCTCGCTAATTAGGCTTAATAAGCAGTATAAACTGAAGGTTGTACAGGCCTATGCACCTACATGTAGTTATGATCACCAGGCAGTTGAAAGCTTCTACAAAGATGTAGAATCGGCAATGCGAAAAGTAAAGATGCAGTATACTGTACTAATGGGCGACTTCAATACCCAGGTAGGGAAAACGCAGGCAGGAGACCAGGCAGTAGGTGACTATGGCATTGGTTCTACCGTCCTACCGTAGCGGTAGAACATTCGCCTCGCATACAAGAGGACCGGGGTTCAAATCCCGGTGCCACGCAATTCTCCACCCGATGAAAAAAAAAATCCGCGTGTCGATGGAATTGCATAAACAGGTTTGGGGTGCTACATGATGCCGGTGAACACCTCCGGCAACGCACTCCCTCACCAGAACAGGAGTTGGCCACCCTGGTGCAGTAATTAGCCGCTACCTCTCATGATAAGCTCCACAAAACCCCGCCCTCAGTCACCAGCGGCTGCGGAACAACTGACCACGGCGGCGGTCGGACCTGTGAGGCAGCAGGGGGTGCTAAGAATTCCTGGCTCCGCTGGACAGGCCGCCATTGGAAACTGACCCTGGCAACGTTTAACGCTAGAACCCTAGCTAGTGAAGCTAGTTTAGCAGTGCTGTTAGAAGAACTAGAGGGTATGAAATGGGATATCATAGTGCTTAGTGAGGTTAGGAGGCCAAATGAGGCATATACTGTACTGAAGGATGGGCATGTACTGTGTTATCGATGTTTACCAGAGAGGCGACCACTAGCAGTAGGTTTCGTTGCCAATAAGTATATAGCGAGTAATATAGATGAATTCTATAGTATTAATGAGAGGGTGGCAGGCATCGTAATTAGGCTTAACAAGCTGTATAAACTGAAGGTTGTACAGGCCTATGCACCTACATGTAGTTATGATCACCAGGCAGTTGAAAGCTTCTACAAAGATGTAGAATCGACAATGCAAAAGTAAAGACGCAGTATACTGTACTAATGGGCGACTTCAATACCCAGGTAGGGAAAAAGCAGGCAAGGAGACAAGGCAGTAGGTGACTATGGCATTGGTTCTAGGAACAGCAGGGGGGAGTTACTAGTTCGAGTTTGCAGAGCGCCATAACTTACGAATCATGAATACCTTCTTCAGCAAACGGAAGAACCGGAAATGGACATGGAAAAGTCCTAACGGGGAGACTAAAAATGAAATCGACTTCATAATGTGTTCAACCCCCGCCATTATGCAAGATGTAGAGGTAATCGGGAAAGTGCGATGCAGTGACCACAGGATGGTGAGGTCCCGAATTAACCTAAATCTGAAGAAGGAACGCAACAGATTGGTAAGAAAGAAACCCATCAACGAATTAGCGGTGAGAGGAGGGCAGAAGAGTTCGGGATCTCGTTACAGAATAGGTATTCAGCTATAACCGAGGATGGCGACAGTACCCTAGAAGCGAGGAACAATAATTTCAAAGATATCATTACTGAATGTGGGGTAGAAATAGGCGGTAGGATAGTTGGAGAGGATACCGGTAAGGTGTCTAAGGAGACGAAAGATTGGATTAAGAAACGCCAGAGTATGAAAGGTTCCAATCTAACAGAACAGATCGAATTGGCCGAGATATCAAAGCTAATCAATAAGTGCAAGGTGGCCGATATAAGGAAGTATAACATGGAGAAAATTGAGCATGCTGTAAAGAACGGGGGAAGCCTTAAAGCGGTAAAGAATAAATTGGGCATAGGCAAAAACCAGCACGAATATGGACAAGATAGTCAAAGTAGCCGAGGAGTTCTATACAGATCTCTACAGTAGCCAAAGCCAGGACCGTAATGATATTGGCGGTAGGTAAAAACAGTCAGACGTTCCATCAGTGACGAGGTCAAGAAAGCACTAGAAACTATGAAAAGGGGGAAATCAGCTGGAGAGGATCAGATAACTACAGATTTGCTGAAGTACGGGGGGGATATCGTGCTAAAAACACTGGCCACCCTGTATACACAGTGCCTGGTGTCATAGACGGTACCGGAACCATGAAAGAATGCAAACATTATCCTCATCAATAAGAAAGGGAACTCTAAAGACCTTAAATATTACAGACCAATCAGCTTACTGTCTGTTACGTATAAGGTATTTACTAAGGTTATCGCTAATAGAACCTTAGACTGCAATCAAGCAAAGGATCAAGCAGGGTTTCGGAAACGGTACTCTACTATCGATCATATCCATAGAATCAATCACTTGATAGAAAAATGCTCGGAATATAACCAGCCCTATTACATAGCATTCATTGATTACGAAAAAGCATTTTACTCAGTTGAGACCTCGGCGGTGATGCAGGCATTGTGAAATCAGGGGGTAGACGAGCCGTTCGTGAAAGTGCTTTAAGATATATATAGTGGCTGCACAGCAACCACAGTTCTGCATAAAGAAAGTAACAAAATTTCGATAAAGAAAGGTGTTAGGCAAGGAGACACAATCTCCCCAGTACTATTCACAGCTTGCTTAGAGGAAGTATTCAGAGACTTGGAATGGGAGCAGTAAGGGATAAGGGTAGATGAAGAATACCTCAGTAATCTGCGATTTGCTGAAGACATTGCCTTGCTAAGCAACTCGGGGGATGAACTGCAAATAATGATTGATGACCTAGACAGGAAAAGTAGAAAGCTAGGCTTGAAAATCAATATGCAGAAGACTAAGGTAATGTTCAACAGCCTCGGAAAGGAACAGCAGTTTACATTAGGTAGCGAAGTACTGGAAGTAGTAGGCGAATATGTTTACTTAGGACAGGTAGTAACCGCAGATCCGGACCATGAAAAGGAAATAACAAGAAGAATAAGATTGGGATGGAGCGCATTTGGCAAGCACTCGCAGATTATGACCAGCAGCTTACCGGTATCGCTCAAGAGGAAAGTATACAACAGTTGCATCTTGCCTGTACTCGCCTATGGGGCTGAAACGTGGAGGCTAACCAAGAGAGTTCTACCTAAGTTAAGGACAACCCAGAGGGCTATGGAACGAAATATGGTAGGGGTAACATTAAGAGATAGGAAGCGTGCACAGTGGGTCAGAGAAATAACTCAAGTTACCGACATTCTAGTGGAAATTAAGAAGGAATGGACATGGGCAGGACATGTAGTGCGAAGAGAGGATAACCGATGGTCGCTGAGGGTAACAAACTGGATTCCAAGGGAAGGAAAGCGTAGCAGGGGGCGGCAGAAAGTTAGGTGGGCGGATGAGATTAAGAAGTTCGCTGGGGTCAAGTGGATGCAACTAGCACAGAACCGGGTTAAGTGGAGAAATATGGGAGAGGCCTTCGCCCTGCTTTGGGTATAGTCAGGCTGATGATGATGATGATGACATCCCGACGTCATCTGAATTGACTGGCTTAACTATTTTAGTATTTGATACATTCAAATGTGGCGCGAGGCTATTGGCTCACGGTAGACAAGCCGAATCATGAAGAGCGTTTCATGATCCAGGGCGTGACACGTCACTTTAAATTTCCCGCAGCGACAACAAAAACTTTACCCTCGAGAGCCACTCGGGGGGTTTTGCAGCCACTTTTTGAATGGCAATATAGCACTCCATACTCTCTTCAAGCAGTTCTGGTATCTTTGTGACAGTGATAACCTACCATTCTGGAGTTCCATATACAGTGGAGGCCTATAAGCATAATTACATCAAATAAAACCCTAACCACATGTTCTACGCTTAAATATAGAATGCCGTGCGATTCTACTGAAAAATTCCTCTAACACTGGCTGATCATGACATTCATTCATAATAATTTCCTTGCGTGACGTTTTTTTATGTTTTGATCGAAGTTTCATTTTGTGTGATGTCGTGTGCCAAAGCCAGCCAATAACGAAAAAATCCGGGGCGTGGCACAGTGGTAAAGCTCTTAGGCTGGGGACCCAAGGGATGGAGGTTCGATTCCCGGTGAAGACTAATTTTATTTTAATGAGAAGGAGCCTCACACCACACCTCTTACGAACCCTGGCAGAACTTGGCGGGGTTGCTGCGCAGCTGATTGTGGCTATGACGTCACGCGCATGCGCAGAACTGGGCTATGTGGAGCCACGCGAAGCTGCGGTCTAACACGGGTAGTGAAGCTTTCGATTCAAAACATGGCAATTGAATCGCAGTAGAGGAGCTCATTATGTACTTATTGAATTCATGTGTTCTGTTTCATCCGTAGTGTGGACAGCGTTTGGAAAGCACAATTTATTAACCAGGTCCGGCTATTTAAGGGCAAAACAACATTCAGGGCAAGAGCTTTTACTAGCTCTTGCATGCATTCATCTGCTACTGGATGTCGTTCGCCGCTATTTTTCGGAGCATTGTGCGAGGCCTATGGCGCAGTTTAAAGATGAAAATAGTCAATGATTTCTTCCTTGCCCTCTACAAGCCAAGCCATTGAAACGCACCAAGGAACAATCTTTATGGCCCATTTTGATGAGAAATCACTTGACCAGCGACTTTTTCTATTCCTAACAGAAAGCGGACGACTATTATTTGCCCTTCCCGGTACCATTTAACACAACTGCCACCTACGTCCTTGAAGTGGACGAAGATATTCCAGATACCCAGCAGTAAGTTGCAGCTTTATTTAAAAAATATATCTTTTGCTTGTTCTCTTTCGGTCATCTTGTATGGGGTTATGGTCGCACAAGCATGATTTTCAGTCTCTGCTTACTGTCACTGCGCAATCATGGAGTGACTTAAGGAGGTCGCTGCTCAGAAGACATTTTTAATATCAAATACAAAGAGCAAATTGGTGATCTGTACTACATATTATTCAAATATACGCAATTTTTGCCTTTCTTTTCAAACAATGTTTTAAGTATGCGTCCCACGAGAGCAATATTAACTCTGATTTCACTTCAGAGCAAAAATTCCATATCCAAGTCTCCCTCCTTTCAAACACACATATCCACATCTCTCTCTCTCCCTCCCCTCTCTCTCGCTCTCTCTCTCTCTCTATATATATATATACATATATATATATATATATAGAGAGAGAGAGAGATGCCAGCTGTGCAATGATCCACATAATTATCAAATGAAATTTATTTCAATAAGACCTGTTTTTAAAAGAAATACGACAATAATAACGCATTGCACAATTTTATGTTTTTTATCTTTTCTAGCCTGATATATCGAGAAATATTGTGCTAAATTTCATTAAAATATCTAAAAAAAAAAGTGATAAAAGTTCGCTTCTTCTGAAATGGCAGAAAAACAAGTTTACGGAAAAAAAAAAACAATAGTTTGTAAATGTCTACGTCTCTCGTATGGCAAGATCCAGGGGGGTTAACATCAGTCACATTTGCAGCTGAGGTCCTGTTTGCCTTGTATTTACTTCTTTTCGCTCGTGCAGCTACTCGATTTTTTCCCGTATGCTATTGTAGCATCGGTAGACTGGCGGAAGGATTAATGATGGGCAGTTGCTCACCTGTAAAGAAATGTTTCCCCTTCCCTGTTTTGGTAGAGCACGTAAATGACGAGGTGAAATCTTAAATGTGCACGAAGCACGAAGAGACAGTCTGCAGGCTCCACAATTCTCGCCGTAACGCTCCAGCGTAGAGCATCACCTGAATATCATTATTCCCTGTAGTGAGTGTTTTGTCATTAAATGAAAACAAACGTAGGCATACATGCTTTATGATTGGAAATTGTTGAAATTAGAAGCAAGGAAAAGGATGACCACAAAAACAAATAGGTACGTAGAAGGCGAAGCCTTACACTTTTACAATTTATATTGAGGTTGCAAATTTGGCTATCTAGAATTTTAGTTAAATCATAGCTTTTTGATAATTCGATAAACTTATGAAATAACTTTCAAAAATAAAATCAGTCTACATGTTCTTCAATTAGCACGGGAAGAATCTAAAAGCCCATACGATCAAAATGTGGCCATGCGTCCTTCTTAAGACCATTTTTGCTTGCAAATGCAAAAATGAAGTTAAAATTTTTTACAGAATTGTTACTAGGGAAAAGTTAAAAATAAAGTAGATAAAACGAAACTGCAACAAAAGGCCAATATGGTTTGCCAAGTGGAAATGGAAAAGGGTTTAAAATTTGGTAGTACCTTGGAACAGTTTTAGTTTGAAGGTTAATTTTTACCAATCGTTCAGAAATGATTGTGTATTATAATACAAATTTTCTCAGACTGATATTTTAAATAACAATTCTTTAATGGGGACCCCTACCTCTAAATATTACGCATGTTTCACATTGCAGTTTTTTTTCTCAAGTAAATGGAAAGGTCTACAACATATTTCAATACTCTTAAGCTGCCTGTTGGTCCTTACAGGCAATCATCATGCAGTGAAACTAAAACAAATTAAAGGCCGACTGCAGTAATGAAAAGAACATTAACACAGGTGCGAAATATAAATGAACTATCGTGAAATACGACGTATACGTTGCCGTCTTTTAAAGTGGCTCTCCCTAGTTCGCGCGCCGTCGCCTATTTCCTTTCAAGGCATCGGAAAGTGAACTTCGGTCTCCCAAAGCAGTAATATTTCCTTTCTTTGCATTCCATCTCGAGTTAGTTGATTGTAAGATCTCATATCACAGCTATCGCAAACACAGCGTGCGCGGACAATTAATGCCTTCTTCGCTACAAACGGATGAGCAAAGCCTCAGCACGTGGACGGAAGGCGGGCAGTGCGTGCGCGCCGATGATCCCCTTTGCGTTGAAGTGACGGGGAAACATGACCGGTAGAGCGGCGCTCATCTTCCAAACTTTTTCTTCTCTAAAATAGTAAGACCTCGAAAAAAATTCGAAGCGAATCAACCGTGAAAAACGGTATCAACCATTTCGTATTTTGCAGGTATGCTCAGAGCTCCTCCGTAAACAATGTTCTGTCGGGATACTCAGCCCATATATATTTGTTTCAAAATTTAGAATTTTTTCATGAAAGCTGTACAGTTCTCATTTGGCCTAAAAATTTTTCCAGCTAGCACATAATATTGGAAGACGAAAAAATATTTTTAGCGCAGATACGGTGCGCTATTTTGCAATAACGTTCCGTAATATTGTGTCTTCAGCTAAAAGAATGACCCAGAAAGCAAGAAAAACGCTTTACAGTGGTTTTAAGCAAAGCAAAAAAGTACAAGTCATATACATCTTTCCAAATTAGCATGGATCGCAAGAGCAACATAATCCTTCTTCGAACGCGTTATGGACAACTGCAGGAGACTGGAAAGTTTAATTGGCTCTAAAATGACCAGAAACCATTTTCCAGCGATAATATGACGGAAACTGCTTTTGACAATTATTTGAAACGAAACAAGTTTTTTGAAGAACTTGCCTACAGTTGAGCCCGAATTCAGTTCAATTTGGCATGTAGTGACCTCTGGATCTTCCTTGTACGGAGCCTAAACAGGGACTCATATTGTCACCCTACGATCTTTTCGTCTATCCGCAACGAGTGCGTGTTTCTATATGGATTGTCCCTCATGTTCGGAACCATGGCTTCCGCGCCCATTCTCGGGAATGCGGAGCGTTTTTGATAACTTGAGAATATCTGGAGCCCGTTGGAGCTCAGACGTCAATTTGGGAATCTTTTGCGCGGTACCTGTCACTTGTGCTCATATGATTATAGTGTTTTCATTAAAAAGACGTCACGTATGCCATGGGGAGCTGTATACTGCCGCCAGTAGGTCTCACTAGATTGACTGCATTGAACACTTGTGTACAGCATACTGCAAACTGACATAGACCAAAAGCGGAGAATACGATCGGGCGCACCCTTTCAGAACGTTATGGTTGTGGCTCGAAAAATACAGGTTTTCCCCGCCACAAGATTTGGTGGTGGCCTCAATGGCATATCTGTGAAGGTTTAGGAACAAAATTTTATTATGAGCAATATTAGTGAATTGGAGCATCGAAAAAGATCGCGAAGGGTAGAATTGGGTCAGAGGATTGGTAGAGTGCACGAGGTTTTCTCCGTCGAGAGTGTACACAATCTTAGCAGCGCGGTGTTGCGGGCGCTAGCGACCACAGCGCCCTCACCGACTCCTCTGCGTCTGCTAGCTCCGTCTGCAGGTCAAAATGTTAGATCAAGCACTCCATCCCGCCCTGTTTCTCCACAATTGTCTTGAAACCAGGAACTTTTCGTTCTGTTTAAAGCCGAGTAGGCCATTTAATATTGAGTTAACCAAATACCCTAACCACCTCTGACCTTTAACCGTCGACGCGGAAGCTTAACAATGAGCATAACCGGGCTAAACAGTGCTCTCGCCTCGCGCTCTCGCTCGAGCTGCGATGCCAGTGTGTAAGAACCTTGTTCAATGCACGCGCGTAATTTCCAATGGGTTTTTCAGGCTGTCCTGGTAAGCATAATGTTTTCGCGAGTGAACGAAGTGAAACCCAAAAGGGTACCTGTTGATGCTGGCAAGCCGATATTGTATCAATGAAGAACCGTCGTCAAAACCCACACTACTTCACATCTGGATGTGAAATATCCACATTGAGCAGGTCTTTTTCTTGCTGTTGCCAAAGGCTGTGCAAGCCGGAAACTTTGGCAGCAGAATTCACACCACAAGGACTTTCACACTCAAGAAAATTTCAAGTACCTAATTACGGGCAGGCTGAGATAAAATCTGCCAGAGGCCTTCCTCGAAATTTTTATGCAGTGGTGTGGCTTGATGATCTAACAACCCTGGCTGCATTTAACAATCCAAAGCTCATATGTGTTGGTCAACGACGCGTGGAAGCAGGAAACAAAAAAATTGCGGACCACATTGTCCAAATTATTGCATCTGCTCATTACTATTACGTGCAGCAGAAAACAAACAAATGAACAGCTCATTCGAGGTGGCACCTAAATATTAGAGCAATGTTACATTTTTGTTTTTGAAATTTATTTTGATATTGTTTATGTCCTTTTTTCTAATGTTCAACCAATGTTACGCATAAACGTTGTTATAATATTTCTGTAAACATTTAAACAATATGAATCTAACCCGTATGCAACATAAATGTGACTTTCTCGAAAATGTACAGCAACCTTGCACGAGCATGTAAGCCCATCGCTCTTGATGACACACATCTTGCACACTTTGCAAAGACCACAAAGTAGTACAACTCCATAATAGCGCACAACTCCTGAACTCACCTCTGAACAAATATCATAGAGTCAAGCGTTTATCTCCATCGCTGATGGGCGTTACATTAGTGATAGTGGCGAATAGAATTATAAGCAAAAATTTCCCACAAAATTTTATCTTAGTGCTTGCATTCTACGGCGGGCATCATCTAAAAGCTATAGTCGCAAAGAAGTGTTATTGAAAGAACATGGTTACTGGTAGAAAAAAGACAAAAGTGCTGGGACATAGTGTTTGAAATATATATGATATGTTGCTTTACAGTTATGATTGAAATATTACTTTGTTATTACTTTGGTCTTCAGAACACAATATTGAAACAACATTTGTTTGCAATATAATGTTTATGATGCAACGTAAAACATTATATTACATTACAATACCATTCAAATGTCCACATTTGTATAATGTCTCTATTGAACGTTCTACTAATGTTTTTATGTGAGAAAGCGTAAGACAACCTTCAGGCAACCTATATAACAAGTTTATAACATTATTCTAATGTTCGGTGCTGGTGCTACCAGGGATACATCACATGGCGGATAATGTGACACGAACGTTTCTAAAAGTCAATCAGTAACTTGAAGGCAGTGGGTTCATGAGGTGGATATCCTTTCTCATGGAGGAGACATTTGGTGCAGGTAAATAAAACAAGAGAATATATACTTATCACAAGTTTCAGTAAGAAAGAATTGTGCAGCAAGAGTTGGTATGTTGCCGCTGATATCACGACACTTTTATTACTGTAGCGCAGCCTGAAACTCGAACGCGTACTGATGGCAGCTATCGTAGTTTTATGTGGTTGTAGGGATCAATTATTTTTGTGAAGGGTATATCATCCAGTGACAAGAGAAAACCTGCAAAAGCCGCCTACACATAGAAAAATATTTTCATGATATCTGTGGCTACAGAGCAACTGATGGACCATAAACTGTTAAAATCATGATGGCATGGCCACTCTTTTAAGGTCATGCTCATTTTGTATTTAGTTCCTTTTTTGTGGGAGAGAGGGGGGGGGGTGATGGCGGGTGGGTTTGACTTACGTATCTTTTACGCATCTGGACTTTACATCCACCGAAGAGAATCAAACAACACAAGCTAGGGTAATATATCGGTTTTTGACATATTTATGATATGATCGTTGCGTAATACGGCCCTATGTCATTATAATACGCGTGTTTGCATACAAACATTTTGCTCAGGGGAATGAGCTTGCTAAGTCTTTCTGCAGCGCCACAGTTTGTACGTCAATAAATATGGTTTGTCCGTCCTTCTATAACCCTTCATTTCACAACTGTCAGATGGCGGTATCTACTTCGATTTTCTAGCGCCTATGTGTCGCACCTATTGCTAAATATCAAAGGCAAGGCTGCGCCCGTAACAAAACAAAACCATTAGGAGTTGGGATATTAAGATTATAGCAGCATTTTCTTAAGATGCCTTCAGTGTTTGTAAATTTTTCTCGCTTGCGTCTATTGCTGTTCCTGAAATTTCGTTAAAAGTTCCAGTTAGGCTAGTTGATAATGGCTTGCTGGAATCGTTTTTAACGGTAAAAAACACACTGACATAAGTGCATGTCCCTTGTGCCTCGTGTTCTCTGTGTCCGTGGGTTTTTTACCGCTACAAACGATTCCCACAACGGCAAACTTTCTAGGGGGCACTTCGACCACTAAAGTGCGACGAGGCGAGAGACGTTGGAAATGCCGATGATTCCTGCTTTACTGCGTTTTCTTCTGTATGCTGTGTGGTGCGGCGTTCGAGGAAGCGCCAATTGCGCCTCCTTTATTTAACAATGCCTGTCAAAAGAGCCCCTCGTGCCAAATCACACCCTTTCCTACCGCTCTTTCCCATCTGCCAGCGCTTTCCGCTCGTGGCGCTGCCGGCTGACACTAGCTAACACTAGCGTCCCGTTCGGCCCGGGTGTGCATTGGCATGCGAGATGCGTTCGCGCGAGGGGGGAGAGATGGTGAATTGTGGCTGTTCCTGGCCCTATGGGGCTGGGACTGCTAGGTCAACACTGCTTGCGGCGGGGGCTAGCCTGCCACTGAATTTTTATCTGTTGTAGGCCATCATTGCACCCGCCACCGTATAGGCGGTGGAAAAGGATTTTTGCGGCGCGCGTCTTTCTTTCCCTCTTTCTTTTCTTTCTTTACTTTCTCTCTACTGTTGTCGAATCGAAGAGGCCCCGCCGGGGTGGCGCAGTGGTAAGACGCCCGACTACTGTGCCGGAGTACCCGGGTTCGAACCCGACCTCGGCGGCTGCGTTTCGATGGAGGCGAAACGAAGAGGCGTCGTGTGCTGTGCGATGTCAGCGCACGTTAAAGATCCCCAGGTGGTCGAAATTACTCCGTAGCCCTCCACTACGGCTCCTCTTTCTCTCTTTCCACTCTACCTCCCACCTTCCTCCCTTCCCTTACGGCGCGGTTCAGGTGTCCACAGACACAAGTGAGACAGATACTGCGCCTTTCCCTTCATGTGAACCAATTAATGTGGCTGTAGGAAGAAGGAAAAGAAAATGCACGGGCCTGCTACTGGCTTTGTAGCTGAGCCACCTCCGCTGCCTCGTGCGGACAGAAGACGAAAAGGACAAGAAAGAAAAAAGAATAGGGAGAGAAAGACACGCGCCACAACAACCGCCATTGTCCACCACCTAAGCAGTGGCGGGTGCAGTAACGGCCTACAACAGATAAAATTGGCTGGTTAGCTCCCGCCGCAAGCGGCGTTGACCTACCGCCCCAGCCCCGTAGGGACAGGAACTACCACCCTTCACCACCAACCCCCTCTCTACTGTCGACACGAGGCAGCGGAGGTGGCTCAGCTACAGAGCCAGTAGCAGGCCCGTGCGTTTTCTTTTCTTTTTTCCTACAGCCACTACGTTCGCGCGAGGTAAACAAAGCAGTTTTTTTATTCGCGGGTGGCAACGCGCACAGGAAGATGCTATGAAGTTTTATTTGCTTCTGTTTTGTGTACGGACAGGGTGCTTATGTGCACTTCAAGTAAGGAAGAAAGATGCCGGTGTATCTAATAAGCTGCTAAAATTGTAGTATATCATGTGAATTGTTTAATTCTTGACATGTTGAGATGGCAATAAATGGTGATTGTTAACTGCCCCATGTGGTTGACTTGTCAGAAAATTTAAGCCCTGGGAGAGAAACTTTTATTTAGAGCAGTTGTGAAATATCCACCCTAGGTGGACAGCCTGCTCAACTTTTACAAAAGCGTGGCAAATCAGAAAATTGAGGAGGTGTACCGTTTGTGGCGATTATTGCGCCTTGCAACAGAGGAGGCCATGGCCTTACGTTTCGGCCCCGCCCAGTGAATCGGCAACAAAACACCTGACCGAGCAAACGAAACTGCTCGTTACTGATGCGGCGGCATGCAATAATATTGCTAAAGCACTTTAATTATACTCGATATGAGCTCTTTAGCAGTTCTTTGTTAGATTATTTGATAGCACGGATGCCTAGATCAAACTCCTGGCGATGTAGGCATGAATCGCCAGGTGAAATCATCGGCAATGACCTGATGTGGCGTCACGTCCGTTTATGCCTGATGACGTCAATCGGTGATGACGCCTCAGTGTCGTGGTATCCCGCGGAATATTGGGATGAAGCGGATAGTTCTCATGGACGCACGCACGGGCCTACACGCTGGCGAGTCACGAGCCATTAAAGATTTTCGCTTTGAAATTCAGACACCCTTCACTGTTCTAGTTGTGAAAAACATACACGTAATTTAATTTCCCTAATTTGGACTGGGTTTCGCTATCTTCAGTCCTTGCCAGTTTATTTTGGAGAATGCATGTCTTCTCTTATTCAACTTCGCTTTAACTCGCATGAATGTACGAACCTTCATACGTCGTGCTATTATTGTTTCGCCGATTATAAAACACAAACGTCGACCGTGCTATTCAAAGCGCCGTCGCTCAGCGGGACAAATGGACACTGCGGCAGCCCATGCTATGGGGGCGCCATCTCGTGGCTCCCGGCATCAATAGTGTAAGCCGCGGGTTCTCTCTAAAAATACTGCCCCGACATTCTAGTCGAATGTAACGGCCACCTAAGGAAGGCACACTTGGTGCTGTCCGTAGGGTTTGCCAAAGGGCGCACCACCCCTCCGCGATGAAGTGATGAAGTGCCATCGGGACGGGCTGTCTTAGACACCACGAAAAAAGAGTGCGTCGGCTGCGTTGGCGCATGCTTTGATTGTTACTGCCTGGCTACCTGGTTGTGCTAGTTCTACGCTCGTGTTTGATCGGTACCTGCGTCAACAGCGCGCGCGACGTGCCCTAGGTGCGTGCATAATAATGTTACGGGAGTACAGTCCGGAATTACTGATTTCCTGGGGACGTCCCATAGTCCGTTACCAACAGGTCCTGTGCTGTTCAGAACATCTGCTAGCGTAGTATAAGAAATAGGAGGCACCGCAGGTGTGCTTTTAAGAGTCTGATATAAGAACGTTAAAAGATATGTGGTGTGCTTTTAAGAGTCTGATATAAGAACGTTAAAAGATATGTGTCTTTAAACATTCGAAAATTCAACTCTTTGTGAGACCTCTGTATGCCCGCTAGAAATAGTAATTGTTGTCGAAGTGACAACTTTCGCAATTTTTAACAGAAAGACAGCGTCGCTGTTCTCGAACATTGCTTTGCGGTATTTTCGACACGGTGATCACACCCGATTTTCACTAAAAAGGTGCGCGGCAACGCCCGCTGCTTGTTCGCCACATCTGCAGCTCCGCTTTGAATGGGCGCGAGACTTTCTGTGAAGTAAACATCTCCGAAGAAACAAATGTCGCATGTAACCCCGCTCTCGCTTCAGAATACACCCTAGGGGAGCCCCCGCAGGGAAAAGAAGCAGGTACGAGCCCTGTGATTACGACTGGTCAACTCGTTTGACATAGGATATGAGGACTGCAAGGCACACAATGAACTGAAGACTGATCATTGGTCAGTGCTCCCAGCTGGCTATGTTTCCTAGTTATCGGGAATACAGCGATAAAATAGCGAACAAAGAAGAAAGCAAAAGAGGCTAATTCCCTGCTTTGCACAAGGCACGGCTGGACGAATTGCAGGTGAATGCAACTCCAGAGCCCAAATATATTTGATGGATACACGATTCGTACATAAATGAAAGAAGTTCGCCTATGCACCATTCACACACACACGTGTGTTAGTGAGATCATCAAAGGCGTGGAGGTCAGACGAGGCAATTAGCTAAAGTGCTTAGATTTGTTGACACAAGCTAGGATGGCATATTTTGTTTTAGCAGCTCCCAAATTTGTACAGCCTTCATAGCTGTTTTGTTAAACAAAACACCATATCTGGAACATGAATCTCTTCAGAATATCATGAAAAAGGTGGTACGACCACTGCTAACAAAAATGGCTGCATCAAGCTGACAGTGGAAAGAACTGTAACGACGTGGACAGGCTTATGTACGGCACTCGCACTGGGGCCAACGGATCCCGATATGAGAAATTCTAGAGCAATAAATGGTTTTCGAAAATGACGTGTCACTCAAGCTCTGCTAGGAAGCTATACACATGCAATAGAAGATCAGTGCATTTCGAACTAAAATGTGCAAATGATGCAGACGTTCGAGCATATTGACCTGCGTGCTGGGACAAACAACTCTCGAGGAGAGTTATTCGCATTATAACGAAGCTTCCAAGATTTGCATATACCTCCCTATCACTTGGAAATAAAAATAAATCATCGGCTGAGCTTGGCTCCTGTTTATCCGGTTGTCATGTTTATCACTGCAGCAGCTCCTGCATACTGGTAATTTGCATAATTTCCCGGTATTAGGCCATTAAAGAAATTGTTACTAACTAGTTTAAATATAATACTTAGAAGCACTACATCTGGAATCATAAGCGCATCAACATGTATATGGCGTTATTAATCAGCCAGAAGCAATGTTTTCAGAAAAATTCGGCTGAATTAAGTAATGTGCTAATTTGACACACATGTTCGAAGGTTTCAGGTGCTTAAAGCTTCGGCATTGGAATGGGCTACCACTGGTTGAAACTCGCTTAAATACTACGCGCACTGCAGCACGGCCCTCTCTTTGTTTCTAACGTAAAGGCAATCGTACTTGCCTGTCGAAGCAGCCCTACGACGGTTATGTGCTGTAATCGATCTCAAAGCTGCACATGGCTTCAGCATTCACATTTTGTGAAGTTCATGTTTTAATTCGTGAAATTACCAAGCGCCGCTTTTTTTGACGCTTCAATAAACTCCCAGCTTGGCGCACCTGTCCGTACATAGCGGGCACGAGCAGTGGCTCCGCGCCGTTGACCATGTGAACTAGGCGCAACATTTCTGTTTCTGGCGATGTGACTGACTGCAACCACTGCACCTTCATCGAGAGTCCAAGGCACTATCCCGCTGCGTCCGGTACGAGATTACTCCAAGGGGCACGAGCAGAAAACGGGGAGAGAAACCACGTCTTGCTCACCAAGGTACCGTGGTGGTGGTGGTGGTGAAAACATTTTTTATTATATTACATATAGGTATATACACTAGGTGGGATGCCTAGACAGGCACTCCATTGGCGTTTGCCGCAGCCCGGGCACGCTGCGTTAAGACCTTTTGGGCCTCTAGGGTGCAGAAGCCGGACAGAGTCGCCTCCCAGTTCACTCGGGTGGGGTTGGGGATAGGGGGCAAAGATGGGTTTTTCTGGCAGGCCCACACCATGTGGTAGGTGTCAGACACCTCCCCACAGCGCGAGCACAGCCCGTCGAATTGCGGATCAAAATGTTTTAGAGTACCCGGGCACAACATTGTATTGGTGAGCAGGTGCAGGAGCACCCGCTCGTTAGCCTTCCCCAGCTTTTTGCAAGGGGTGGGAAGAGTTTGGTGCGTAGATCTGTAATATTCACATATTTCTTTAAATTTGTAAACTGGGCTGAAATCAAAATCTTGGTCCGCGTCGGGTCCCGTGGGAAATGCCCGGAGAGAAAGCGCGCGGGAGGCGGCGTCGGCTGCCTCATTCCCTTGGAGACCTTGGTGACCTGGAGCCCAAACCAGAGATCGGTACCGTGGCGGCGTCCCAGATCAGTTCCGCACAATTTCTAGGAGAGGAGTGCGCGGTGCTCTCGCAGTGCAAAACCTCAGGTTGCACCGTTCTGTGAAGCTCTGATGAAGAGCTTTGCAGCCACTTGTTTTTATATAAGCATTCCGCAGCTGACTTCACCCTCAGTTGCACAGATGACAATATTTACTTATTAATACTGTCAACTTTCGCCAAAAGAGGAGTTGCAATTTATTTGGAGGTGCAAAGTAACAAAACTTCTATGCTACCCTCACTGCCCTTGCGCAAATACTAGAGATAAAAATGACAAGAAAAGTAAATGTAGCAATAACAAAATAAATGAGAACAAAATCACACGAAGTAGCTAGACAGGTATTGACTTGCTCTCCTAATATATTACACTTTTGTATTATAGTAGATAATGCAGGATCATATTATTTTATTTCCCCAGTCTAATCTCGCCAGATCCATTCTTTATTTTCAGTTTAGTGACTGGTACTGAGACCGATAAACTGCTCCCAGCGGTATAGACCACCAGGCTGATATGCTTTGGTGACGTCACAAACCGATAGCGGCAGGCGCCTCGTATGATGTTCCGTATCCGATAAGCTGCTGATGCACTTCACGAACTTCGCATGTTTGTTTCAAGCTTACAAGCCATCTTCACTCCTAATGACCGTGCTGAGGGTATTCGTGAAAATAGCGCGCTGATTATAGCGCAGCGGAACTTAGCTCTAGCACCACATTTTCATACGGCGTGACTGCCTCCATCGACAGCAGGCAGCGCTGCCCGCATCGCCGTAAACATCGCCGTCCAGAGGCTGACTGCTGCAAAATTTTGATAAAGAATGTGCTAGAATTTGTATTCCTCTGAAATATATTAAACTCTTGGATAAAGGAGTCTCAAAATGGTGCTTCTTCTGGATTGCTTGCCCGTACGGTGGGAGAGTCTGCTGGAAGCCTCGTACAGCAGCTGCCGCTGGGGCGGCGCGAGTTTTTCATGTTTGCTCCAATTATTATTAGCGCTGTTAAGGCGTCGTCGAAATTATGCATGTCTTCCGCTTACTACGACACAGTGGAGTTAAGAGTAAGAGATGATAACGAGTATATCCCATCGCTTATTCATTCTAGAGTGCAGTCCTCTGGTGATTAACTGCTAAGCAATGTAGTGTAGCCTCTAGCGACCACCAGGGTGTAGCATGTGACCAAAGTGCCGTCGTCCGCCGCGCTTGCGTGTGCACCGTATGCTCTCGTCGTCCGGTGCTGTAAGTCTGATTAACCAATAAGCTACTTTCATGATGCGGCTGGGGCCAGACCTTGACCATGCAAACTATGTTGCAGGGACGAGAGTGAAGCACAGGTCACCTCGATATTGACCAGATTTTTTTACCCTCACACGCAGACTGCTAGTGCAGTCCTACTCTCGATATCAGGCGCCAGCGGTCAGGGATGCTCGGCCAGGGGACTGCGGGTCTCGCGGCCGCCACACGTTGAATAAGTGTTTGTGAACGAGCGTTCTTCTATTCTGTAGTTAACGCGCTCTGCCACTAATCCATGTAGGTGTGTACTGTGCATCGCTACTCGCATTTCGCCCTGTTCCAGGGAGTACTACAGAACTTTGAAGAGCACTGTTCTCTGGTTGACACAATTACGACGGTAGTTACCATGCAAGTTACGAACTGTAAATCGCCGTTTATTCTCAGCAGGGGCGATTTTTTTGGGGGGCGGGGGAGGAGGGGGGGCCGCCCTTCACCTGTGACAAATCCACACTTGTTGTTTTTTTACTTTTTGATTTTGCGCACGGGGATGTAGATAATTGGACGCGACTCCATGAAGATGTGAGATGTATCCGAATCGACGAGCTTCGCACTTAAGTTGGCTCAGGCAAAACGTGTTTTCAGCCAACAGTGGTTCGTCTTTGGCTTTCAGTTTTCCTTTGAAGGAATGTAAGTGCGACAACCAGTACTCTCAATAGTTACTTCCTTATTTCAAAGAGAAGTCGGCGTGCAAAGCTGTTAAGCATAGTAGATTTTTGCTGTTAGTATCTGCCTCGGATGCAACAAACGCGATTTCATTACATGGTGTGACCTGGCCGGTGTGTGTGAAAGAGCTGCAGTATCGCATTTATAACACTCATCTATGAGGTGTTTGCCACCTGCAAAATCAATATCGTCACTTGACTGCATTCAATTATTACCTAGCATCTTCAAATGCACATTTTTTACCATCCTGCCGGTGCAAGTTCTTTTCGGATTTGAATCACCTAATCACTTTGATCAATATAGCTTCTAGTCGCTGAAACAATCACAATACATTTGCTTGCCAGGGTATGACGTGATACTGCGGAAAGCCTGCATTAATTATAAAAAAAAACAAAAACATTTTTGTCGTTTGTAGAGTGACTACAAAGGCGTCCCACATGTTACTGGGGATGAACAAAGGGCGATTCCTAGTAGCTCCAGGACGAATGAAGCGGCTGGGCTAAAGCCAAAAGGACGCTCAGTTGTGGATGTGTCGGGAAGCGACCGGAAAGTCCGATGTTGCAAGGAGATATATCACATAGCAACATGGAATGTAAGATCTATGACGCAAGGTAAACTAGATATCGTCAAGCGAGAAATGGACAGATTGAACATTGATATCTTGGGTATCAGCGAGCTCAAGTGGACCGGAATGGGAGAATTTAACTCCGGCGACCATTATGTCTTTTATTGCGGGCACGAATCCAAGAGAAGGAATGGGGTCACTCTCATAGTAAACAGAAGAATGGGCAAAGCAGTGCTAGGGTACAACCCCAAAAACGACCGAATGATTTCACTTCGGATCCAAGGTCACCCTTTCAACATAACAGTTATCCAAGTCTATGCACCGACCACTGCTGCTGAAGAAGCTGACGTTGAGAGATTTTATGCGGACCTACAATGCCTTTTAGACCACACCCCATCATCAGACGTCGTTTTTCTCATAGGAGACTGGAATGCTAAGGTCGGGAGTGAAGAAATATCCGGAATTACAGGCAAGTTTGGTCTTGGTGAGCCAAATGAAGCTGGGCAGAGGCTAGTAGAGTTCTGTCAAGAAAACAACCTGACCATAGCGAATACTCATTTTCAACAGCACAAGAGGCGCCTGTACACATGGATTTCACCGGACGGTCTGTACAGGAATCAAATCGATTATATTATTAGCCGGCAGAGATGGAGAAGCGCTATACAAGCAGTAAAAACAAGGCCTGGGGCCGATTGTGGCACCGATCATCAGCTTCTTGTTGCCAAAATTAAGCTTCGATTGAGGAAAGCGCAGAAAACTAGAAGGCCTTTCAGGTATGATCTGGATCAGATTCCATTAGAATATGCTGTGGAAGTGAGGAATCGATTTCAAGAATTAGATCTAGAAGACAAAGAGCCCGAAGAGATGTGGACTGATGTTCGTGATATAATACAAGAAGTTGCTACTAAGGTAGTTCCAAAGCAAAAGAAATGCAAAAAAGCAAACTGGTTATCTGAAGAGGCTTTGCAAATAGCTGAGGAAAGGAGGATGGCAAAAGGTATGGGGGAAAGAGAAAGATACAAGGTGCTCAATGCGGATTTTCAGAAAATAGCAAGGAGAGATAAGAATGCCTTCCTGAACATACAGTGTCAAGCAGTTGAGGACAACAGCCAATTAAGGAACACAAGAGCTCTGTATAAGACAATCAAAGATATCAAAGGAAGCTTCTGTGCTAAGCTGGGCGTGATAAAGGACAAACGAGGCAAGGACCTCACTGAAGCCTCAGAGATAAAGAAGAGGTGGCAGGAATACACAGAAGAACTGTACAAGAAGGACCCGGATGTGCAAACCCAAGATAGGACGGTTGTGATTTCTGATCTCGAGCCGGGCATCCTGAAGAGTGAAGTTGAATGGGCCTTAGCCAGCCTTGCTAAGAACAAAGCTAGCGGAATTGATGGTATTCCAGCTGAGTTGCTTCAAAACCTCAACCACGATGCTGTTAACACACTGCATACATTATGTCAAAAGATTTGGACAACCCTGCAGTGGCCACAGGATTGGAGGAGGTCAGTTTACATCCCCATTCCAAAGAAAGGCAGTGTCAAAGATTGTTCCAACTACCGCACGATCGCGCTTATTTCGCATGCTAGCAAGGTGACGTTAAAAATCCTGCAAGGTAGGCTGCAGCAGTATGTGGATCGGGAGCTTCCGGACGTGCAAGCTGGGTTTCGCAAGGGCAGAGGAACTAGAGACCAAATTGCCAACCTTCGCTGGATCATGGAAAAAGCAAGAGAGTTCCAGAAACCCATTTACTTCTGCTTTATTGATTATGCGAAAGCGTTTGACTGCGTAGATCACAGCAGATTGTGGCAAGCTCTCCAAGAGATGGGAGTTCCAATTCACCTCATCTGTCTCCTCAGGAACCTTTATGAAGGGCAAGAGGCCACAGTCAGAACTGGGCATGGTCTTACTGATTGGTTTCCGATTGAGAAAGGGGTGAGGCAAGGCTGCATACTGTCGCCCTGTCTATTTAACCTATATGCAGAGTGCATCATGAGGAAGGCCGGTCTGGACGAGTCTTCAGCTGGAGTGAAGATTGCTGGAAAACGTATCAACAACCTTAGATATGCGGATGATACCACTTTAATGGCAGAAAGTGAAGTGGAACTCAAGAGACTTCTGATGCGCGTACAAGAAGAGAGTGAGAAGTTTGGGCTTAAACTGAACATTAAAAAGACGAAGATCATGGCGTCTTGCCCTATCAAGTCCTGGAGCATCAATGGACAAGAAGTGGAAGCTGTGACAGATTTTCTATTCTTGGGTGCCAAGATTACCTCGGAAGGAGACTGCAGCCATGAAATTAGGAGACGCCTGCTTCTGGGAAAGAGAGCAATGGTTAGCCTTGACCGCCTAGTAAAGAGCAGAGACATTAGTCTACCAACCAAGATCCGTATAACCCGTGCTATGGTCTTTCCAGTTGTGATGTATGGATGCGAGAGTTGGACTGTGAAAAAGGCTGACCGCCGAAGAATTGACGCGTTTGAATTGTGGTGCTGGCGAAGACTCTTAAGAGTTCCTTGGACTGCCAGACGATCAAATCAGTCGATATTGTCGACCATAAACCCTGACTGCTCATTGGAGGGTCAAATTCTAAAGTTAAAGCTCAGCTACTTTGGTCATCTGATGAGAAGAGAGGAGTCGCTGGAGAAAGATTTGATGTTGGGAAAGGTTGAGGGTCGCCGGAGAAGGGGTAGGCAGCGAACGCGATGGTTAAATGGCATTCTCGAGGCATTGCAGATGAAGCTATGTGATGTTAAGAAGATAGTGAAAGACCGGAAAGCGTGGCGTGACATTGTCCATAGGGTCACGAAGAGTCGGACACGACTGAACGCCTGAACTGAACTGAACTGAAGAGTGACTACAGTGACTGGCCAGGGTTAGAAAAGTTCGCCTAGTTTCGCTTTCAACTACTTCAGCGCACATGGTGATTGATGGAAACTGACGTTTATCAAAGACTTACTCCCAGTTCAAACATGCAGCGCAATACAATGCGGCGATAACCGGGTTGTTTAAACCGCCGGCATAGGGAGGTACTCCTTTTTCGCGGTGGTGGTTTGAATCATGTTCGAGGATGAAGTTTTTTTTTTTTTTTTGCAATGCTTCAGTAGGCTTTCCTCCGGATGCTATGAAATGAATTGGTGCTAGCTTCTTAAATGGAGGACAACTGGCTTCTAATCAAGTTTCCTGCCCTTTCCCAGGCAATGAAGACCATCCTATGGAAGGACTCCGGAAATTCCGACTGCCTTGCGCTCTCAAATTTGCGATAACAAAGCAGAATACACCAGCCCTTGCTTTTCGCCTCGATAAAAATTGGCTGTCGCAGCCGGGACGGCATCAGCTTTTTTGGATCTGCAATCGAGAGTCTTAACCATCCACTGCGTCGGGTGCAAACTACTATTTACGCACCTGTAACAAGATTCTATTGCCACCAGAAATATTATCACAATGTTAACACGATTTCCCATTAGTTGAGGCTTTGTTGCCTACCATGGTTTGAAATGATGTCAACAGTATAATGTGCTCTCTTCGTAACTTTGGTGCTGGCGTTAATCGTTTGCTCAAAACGCATAAAGTGTGCATAGCTTAGGTATATAATACTTGTTTTCTATCTTTTGTTCTTGTATAACAAATTGCTCGGAATATGTTTTCTTTGCTCATTATCATTGTGAAATTATGTTTGCTTATTTGCACTCCTATGCTTTTCATACTCCTGCTTGTCTTGCACTTAAACAAGCCAATTGTTCACCACAGAATGGAAAGCTTCCCGTTCAGTTTTTCTTTGCAACCTTCTTCCCTAACTCTAGTCATCCACATATAAAATGTAGCTGTGTGAAGTCAATATCTTGCTATACTTGTATCTGCATTTGTGTATTTTTTCTCATCTGTTTCTAGGCTTTCCGTTGAGTTGTTCAATGGCAAAACCTGGACATTCGCCGCTAAGCTGGATAAAGGGAGACGCATTACTTTCAACATCCGTAATGTACCCAAAGGACACATCATCGCAAACGATTTCCACTCCGGAAGTCCAAGCGTGCGTGTCGATTCAGATCTTTCCAACGCGATCGGAGCCCGGTTCCTTAGCAACTTTATGCTATACAGATGTGAAACGGTGAGCTCTTTTTCATTTTCTTAGATATCCTACCGTCTCTTCACAAGTTCTTTATTTTACATGAAAAAATAGCGCCGTTCAGTTCAATTTCTCGGCAGTTCGTTAATGTATCTTCTTCAGCATCAGCCAACAAAACGTTCATTTGTAGTTAATTTGGGCAAATAACTCATAGTTTATTTTGATAAACCTTTCTTGAAGTTGTATGCGTGGTATTATACGAAATTTAGTTTTCTGCTTCGTTTTTTTACCGTTTGATGCGAGCTTAACTTGCATAATCACGAACTGTTTTTCTCCTTTTATATAAACTGCTTTCAGAAAATGTTCATTGCTTCCCTCTAATTTTATTTCTATTTAAGTTCTCCTCCCCTTCCCCCCCCCCCCCCCAAAAGCAAATAAGGTTGCTATTTTACTTTAAAAGTAGGCCTGCTTCCTTAGTTGGCAATGCTTTCTCAATTTCCTCTGATGACCACATGAAGGAGAGAAGGAACGTTACTTTCCAAGAGTGTCTTCGAACTTTTTAAAAGTTCTGAGCAAATATGCAAACATCCCAAGGGAGTAGCACCCTCTAACAAATACGACCTGACAAATAGATTTTTTGCCAACAGTAGCATCGAAACAAATAGATTCGGCTTAGCATCTCAAAAGCTACAGCTAAGCAAAGACGAATTCCGCCGTGAAGTGTGAAGGGGCCATTTCTGTCTCAGTGCATCTTGTACTCTCTCCAAATTTGTGTCCTGCATACACTTCACAGGTGCTGAAGCGCAGTTTATATACGCTAAATCCAAATACATCAGCGCCATTAAAAGCTGTACTACTTCCTGCTCGTTTTATTCAGTAAAGCGAATAACTCGGCTAGTTTGATTGCCATTGATTATAAAGCAGCATGTCAGGAAAACCTGGAGGCGTGTTTTCCTGGTGCACAGATTCATAGTGAATGCTCGTTTCATAGTCAGAACATTTTGAAATTTTATGAAGGCAAAAAATTCAGGCTGTGTTCTTATTTGTCCGGTAAATCAAGATGCAAAAAATATACTTTTGTAATCAACCAGAAGTCTTTTTACTTAGTTGCATAAGGAATATGGCTGTTAATTTCGCCACTATGGACTTTGGTGAAGCAGGAAATCAGACGTGCTGTACATCAATTACTTGGGAATACCGGTTGTCTAAAGTATTATTTAGAGCTCTTTAACTAGGCAGGGTGCAAAAACTACTGCTACACTGTTCGTGGAGGATTAATAAAAAAATATTACATTCCGCCCGATATTTAATGCACTGCTGCGGTTTCGCTGCACGAATTAAGGCTGCAACCAGCGCTTCGCTGTATCAGAACTGTGTGGGCTCGGAAATCAAACCTTTTCGGCCGCAGGTTCTCCATTTAGCATCTGAAAAGCAGCGAAGCTTGGCTCAGCTATGCAGTTTGGCCTATGGTATAAAGTACCGAGGAGACGGTACGCGTAGCTCAGACTTCCAGTGCGAGTAAGCTGATATTGCTGAAGTTACTAATCCGCCCTGTTTTAGACTGCTTATCCTTTGTATGAAACCATCACAAGCTTAAATATATTAGTAGCTTCAAGACCGAAAAAAAAAAGACTTCTTTCGTATGTTGTAAATATTGCCTACGCCACTGCTACTCGTCTACATATGCCTCCAGATTTCTGAAATTAACAAAACTAGTCATAAACCAGTTATATTTCAATTTCCACTCGCAGCGTTGAAAGTCACACCAAAGTTATGGCACAGGCAACAAATCCACGATAATGCGATTCCGTCACGATATTGCTAATCTTACATTGCACAGAGCAAATTATCTAGATACAACTTCTTTCCAAAGGGCATTGAACACTGGAATACATTGCATAGTCCAGACCTCTTTTCCGAGAAGATTAATGTATGCATGCCATTATAACATAGAGGTGCGTTCGTTTTTATAAGCTGTACTGTGAATTCCGCACAGGTGCTATAAAAATTGTTATGTCTTGTTTCGTTTGCAGCCTACGCTCCTTTGCATACGTATAACCTCTTTTTCCATAGGCCTGGCGTTGAATATGCAGCGTCTATAAATAAAATGTTCATGGCCTTCCCGCCCAGGTATCATACAAAGCGGCCACTACCAGCACCTCCCAGGCAGATTCCACTACGCGCGTGCGCTCACCTCGCACTAAGAAATAGAAAGGCAAAACTCTCTCCGTGTGCATCTGAGCCGCGCCGCAAGGGATGAATGTTGACCAACAGTGGTTTCGCAATAGGCACTGACATCAAGTATAGCACGTAAACAGCTCTAATTGCCGTTACTCCTACATCATAACACTGCCGTCAAATCTAACCTCCGGCACGGATTGCTGCACCTGATCAGGTTAAAACTTTCGCGAGTAGTGGATACAGCGATGCATTGGGGCTGATCAGGAGCCGCCACCCGAAAACAACCTTGCACGAGCTCACCCACTATTCCTTTAAGAGCCAGATATCCCATCTCCTCGGCGTTATTCCTTTATCCCCCTTATCTTTCACTTTCAGCTCTGTTATGGCTCATCCCTTCTGTCCAGTTCCAACACTCTCGCATCAACGTCTCTGACCTCCAGACGGGAGCACACCATTTGGATAGTACAAAATAACGGCTAGAAGGGCTAGTTGGTGCTGCATAGTATTCAGAAATGTGGCGCCACATTTCTGAATACTATGGATAGTGCAAACAGCGCAAAAACAAATCATGCACGACAATTTTTCACTAAGGAGATTGTCAAGTGCCAGTAAAGGTAGATAAAGAGCTCTTTGGATCCAGCAATAACGAAATAAAAACCAAAACAAACTAACAGCTTGCAGCTTTGTTAAAGCTACCAGCTGTGAGGCCCATGCAGACAGTCTGCTTCACAGTCACAGAAACTGCACAGATGGTTGCAGTTAGCAAAAGAGAAGAACACATCGCTTTGCTTCCGCAAAACTTATCGACTACTGGTAATCTCACCTTGTTTTCGTTATACCGAAAAGAACCTAATGCCGAAAAGAGCCGACGCATGTCAGGAAGGTAAACAGAAAACAGGAAAAGAACATGTGGTAATTGTTTATATGAGAATCAATTAGCATATCCGTCACATTTGCAGTTCGCATAAACTAATTATAACAGGGTAACAATTGAATGCAAAACACTGAGATGATGACAGGCGAAATGGTTTGGTTTGGCTTGTGGGGTTTAACGTCCCAAAGCAACTCAGGCTATGAGAGACGCCGTAGTGGAGGACTCCGGAAATTGCGACCACCTGGGGTTCCTTAACGGCACTGACATCGCACAGCACACGGGCGCCTTGCTTTTAGCCTCCATCGAAAAGCTGCCGCCGAAGCTGGGATTCGATACCGCGTCCTTGGGAACAGTAGTCGAGCGCCGTAACCACTGCGCCACCCTGGCGGGGACAGACGAAATGAGGTAAAGGACTGCTGATTGGACGGCATCAGTAAGACCAATGCTACTATAAATCTGAACTCTAGTAATGGCTCCAGGAATACAAAACAAAGCAGTAGTTAGAGCGTCACTAGTGTCGAAACAATTTTTGCAGCGAAGGCACAAAGATTTGGTGTCAATATAGTCCATATAGTGGGTCATTATAGTGAAGTTGTTGCAGTATGTTCATGCTGGAAAGGAAAATATACCTAATACGATTTTTCTATAGAAACGCACTCTGAAATACAGTTTTACTCGTAAAAAGAGCAGGTATGACCGCACAAAATGCGCTATACGAAGGCCTTTTAAATATATAGTCAATCGATGCCTGGAACAATATTTGGAACGTACATCTATACAATGAAAGAGCAAATCTGTACTCTGTGCTTTTTAAAGATATAAAATCAATTAGGACCGGGCGGATTTCAGGCAAGGCAACAGATCACTTCAATGACGCATTAATTATTTGGTACTTTATGTTTGGTGCTGCCGACGCAGGTTTTGCAAACAACTAATATTTATGGCAATAGCATGATGATATGTAGTATTATGCGCCATGCACTGTACATTGGACACAAACTTTAAATAATAGAAGAGGATACAATCGCATCAGGATAGTAGTAACGCGCACAAATATTCTGCATCACGGTAATTTATTGAAGTTGTTTCAAGGAAAAGAACATACAAAAGGCAGCGGAAACAACGATCAGGTTCTGCTGTGGAAACTTGGTGAAGACAAAAAACGACCTTTGGTTTTTGAAACTTCCTGTCACAGTCTCGCCTTCCATACTGCCTTCTCGGTCAGTACTGTACATATTCCCCAACATTTGTAACATTAATGGCCTACTTTGGACCATTGTTATCGTCGTGTGTACAGGGCGACCAAAACTTTTATCTAGGCAGACGAGCATTTCCCCTCCCGGATAAGAAATTAACCCGCAGCCAATCAGTCACGTTACGCTTGCTCCAAACGAACTCATACCCCAACCCCTGGCGCGTGAAGCACATCGACCCAGACTACGACGGACAACGTGTGTGTGAACGGTGCAGTGACCGTGTAGACTTAAACCATATGCTGTGTGGTTGTGCATCGATCGACGCCTACGCCAAGAACAAGGAACATTGGGACAAAGTGTTAAAAAGTGCTTCACTACATCATCAGCTTCGGGCTGTCCAGGAGGCTCCCGCGGCGGCGGAGAGCTTCGGGCTCTCTGTGCCGACGTGGGAGCTGCCCTCTACATCTGGCGCCTAGCCAAGTGTCCTCCAGGGCCCCTACTGTGGGAAATAAAGTTTTACCAAACCAAACCAAACCAAAACATTCCAACTTATATAGCAACCACAACTTTTCGCAGGACATAAATATAGGACGCGCTTTTGATAGCATGGTTAAGGCTGTATAACTGGTTTGGTTTTGTTTGTGGGGTTTAACGTCCCAAAGCGAGTGAGGCTATGAGAGACGCCGTAGTGGAGGACTGCGAAAATTTCGACCACCTGGGGATTTTTAACGTGCGCTGACATATCACAGCACGCGGACGCATCTTCGTTTCGTCTCCATCGAAACGCAGCCGCCGAGGTCGGGTTCGAACCCGGGTATTCCGGACAATAGTCGGGCGTCGTACCACTGCACCACCCCGGCTGTATAACTGATCCTTCACTTTAAAAACTTCAGCACTTTTCATCAATATAGGCTTGTATATCTATTTTGAAATCCATCAAAATTGATGCGTTTCGCACCATACCGGTGTTCTCCAGAGCACAGTTCAACGATTCGTTCGATTTGGACTTGAAAAAAGCAAAATTTGTTCTCCCCTATCAGCGAAACTGAAGATTCTGGTGGAAAAAACATTGCAGGCAGCAAAACTCCCTTTATTCAAAGATGCGGAGATTTGCCTCACCCCACATGATAGTTTTCTGTGAACAGCAGGCTGAAACGAAGACATTCTGAAGCCGCCGTTTAATGTCTCCTGAATCCTCTGGATGACAGGGTATGTCACCGCCCGCCAGGATAAGCTCGCGAGGGGCATGTGCGTTCATGCTGGCTTCGTTTTTTCAAACAAAAAAAAACGTTTTGTCTTCTCAAGCCCCGATGTCTTGAAAAAAAAAAATGCTGGTGCTGTTCTGGGGCAAACGTGTTTCTTACATATCTGGCAGGGAACCATTCGGCCGCAAGCCTTTATGACGTTTCCTAGGCAGTTCAGTTCAAGCGTGGAAGCCTCATCTAGAATAGAATAGTGTTTAGGGATCCATGCGACTCAGCTATTTCATCATTTGGTAGTTTTCTCTTCGAGCAGGCGTCCATGTAGTCCTTCAGCAGCTGTATTACTGCTAGCTTGTGTACTTGAAGTCGTAGGTTTTGTAGGCTAGCAGCTGCATAGCAGAGTTGCACAGTGTGTGCTGTTGCGTTGCAAGTTTTGCTCGTGCTTTTCAGATCATCTTTTTATCACTCTATTCTTGGTATTGGACGCCGTCCAAGCTACTACAGACCGTAGATGCCTCTTATGTTCTAAATAGGTCTAAAAAATAGACTTGCACTTACTGCAGTTTCTGCATGTCTGTAATGAGCACTCTATGCTCATTACAGAAAAAAATGTATTGCACTTCATCGCAGAACAGGTTTATTCATTATCGCACCAATAGCACTAGCATAGAGGTTGTATATGACGCGAACAGGAAATACATTACTACAGCAAAGCTGCTTAAAAATTTGAACCAACAAAATAGAATATACATGAAAGCTATTCACACTATTTTGCGGTCGCCTTATAATAATCCGTACAACAATGCACGAGATCCCTTTTAATATAATATGCAAACGTAGGCTCATTGATTCTCATCTTTGAACATCGTGGTCTCGTTTAGAGTGCTACTACGATGTTTAAAGTCATGTGTTTTAAATTTGACCGCACAAAACAATCCACATATGCCCCGAAATCCTTGACCTGAAAATGTGGTCCGAGAATCAAATTCATAGGTCACCAGAGAGCATATAACAGCGAACTGCTTTCTATCAAGGAAGAATTGTGTGGGGCGGTTGATGCACACTTGAGCATTGGATATTGGGAGGGGTATAACATTATCAGCTACTGAATGATTTTGTTCAAATAAGCGTATAATAGCAAGTGCCCATTTAGAAACCGCAAATAAGGCGTTACATGAAAGGATGAGCTCTGCACCTTCGAAGCATCGGCAGCTCAGAGCAAAAAATAATAAATCAAGAATTTGAGGAAATTGAACATTGAGAGGTGGGCAACTAAATATTTTATTACATATACATAAAATTAATTCATTCCATTGCAGTGTTCGGGAGACATGGATAGAGAAATAAACGTCGCAGAACATCCACGAAAATGTTAACAAAGTCAACGAAAAAGGTTCACAGTGTACATACATATCGAAATCTGAAACTCTGAACAGGAAGTAAGGCTTTTTTGATAAGAATAAAGGACACCCTACTATTTGAAGCTTGACCAGGGTGGCTTAGAAAATGCATCTAATAAAAAAATTATGGCACATCCCAGTTTGAGGTGGATGCAGAGGAACGGTTCAACACCTTATTCCGGAATCTAACACCACATCGCACAATCACTCTCCGTGTTGTTCTAGGGTTTAGAGATGGCAGTTATGAGGTGGGTGAATCTGTGGTGGAAATTAGGAAAACCCGATTCGAAGATGAATTGTTGAAAAGAGAAAAATAGCATAAGGTTATAAATGTGGGAATAAAAGTTTAGTTTAAAAAACGGTGAAATAGTTCACTTATTGACGACATTCAAAAAATGTTAGCGGGAAAACGCCCTGAATGGTGGCAACTGCCAGCAGCCCGTTTCAAATGAGGAGCCATTATATTTTATCCATCCATCCATTAAGCTGCATTCAGCCAGAGCAACCTGTGAATTTCAACTAGAGAAATGACGCAAGGCATAGGCGGATGCTCTGCCTATCGTTGCCACTTAGCCTCATGTAATTTACAGTCTTTGTCAAAAGTGTAGAGCCCAGGGAGTCTGCTTCTGAGTCACTTCGTGCGGCTTGTAATGCATTTCCATTGTTGCAATTTCTTTGGTGGTAAGGTTTTTATGTCCTATCCTCTACAATGGAAAAGACCGCCACTAGTGCGAAATCGGAGCCACAACACAGCTCAGAGGCGGACCTCCCGGGCTGTATACTTTTGACAAAGGCTGTACAGTTGCGTACCTGTAGGAAACCCAAGCTGAAGTTTGCTCCCCGACGCTAGCGCTCGCATTGCGACGGCCGCAATTCGGCCGTGAAAGGCTTCAAGCGGAGTCGACGCGGCCGATAGACGCAGCGCGATGAGGCGGGTGCCTGCTGACACAGCAAGTGTACAGAGTTGCGGAGACGCGTGCATATTCGGCACTTCTAAGAGCAATGAATTGGGATATAAAGTTTTTTATTTTTCGGTTCCTGGAATGAAAAGAATGACGCTGTAATTTTTTTTTATCTGGTTTAAAAAGCGATAAATCAACCGACAGATAAATACAGCTGCGCAGCGCTTCGCCTCCTGAAGACGAACCGCGAATATCATCTTCAAAGCGCGCCTACGGGCAGGCCCTTAGACATTAAAGAAACCTTAACGCGCCACCGATGATCCAAGCCGATGCAAGCGGCAGGCTGTCAGGTGGATTCTAGATGGTATCGCTGTGCTCTGAAGCTGTAGATGTAAGAGAAAATAATGCGAAAGAAGAGAAACAATTAAGAAATTAAGGAGGCAGTCCTCACGTGGAGACCCATCGATATGTGCACAACGAGAAGTGCTTCCTGTGGCGGTTGGTGAGAATACGAACGATGAGATGGCGGCTTCTTTTTTTACCCATTAACATGGAAGCCACTCAAATACAACTGGTGGTTTATGCCTTAGCGCATTCAGCAGAAATAAGCCTTGCCACAAAATACTATGCGCTCGCTCTTGGCAAATGGTACAACGGCTGCCGGCGCCACAGTGTATGTGTTTGGCGCTTTTTAGGACGTCCTCCAGACAATGGTACAAAAGACCCCTCCCCTTCACATTTAGTTTTATCTCTCCGTGAGACGAACAGCAAGGACGCGCCTGACGATCGTTGACAAAGATGATGGTAGCTCTCTGAGGAAACATTAATATTCCTTGTTGTGCAGCTACGCATTGCCGTTTGAATATGCAATGTTTGAGTTCCGGGATAAAAGTCTGGCGCCCGCGTTTTCGGCGCTGACCCTTCTGAGCCGGAAGGGCCTGATTTGCCACCGATTTGTATCACCGTCGCCGATGCGGATGGTATGGGAATCCCGTGCTGTATGGTGGCGCCACTGTCTTTAAACAATTAGCGCCAACACTAGGCCGGGTCACAAACTTTCTCGTTACCGCTATCTCTCAGCGCCGGTTAGCTGCTGTGGCTGCGATGCCCATATCGGTTCTGAACAAACAGCGCTTGTAGTTTTGTGAGTTTGGCGAACTGAAAGTGTTTGGGAATATTTTATAAATTATAGTGCCTTGGTCGGCAACAGCATTGACTACGGGAACATTTATAAGATGTGAGAGCGATTTCATGTGTAGCAGTAGTCTCCAACATAGACACGATGATGACTGGCACCATGCATGAAATCTGTCCGTGCAAGACTATTTCCTTTGTTTAAAAAAAACGCTGCTAGTAATTCTGCGTGATAAAATTAGCCGCGTTATCTACTTTAGCCGATGAAGCCTTCATTCGAGATTATTCGTTGTCTTACGATTAACTACATATAATAAACCGCACTACATATAGAAGATTTTAGTTTCGTTGCCTAGGCGCAGCCATCTTAGTTTGATGGTGGCGCCCCGTATGAGCGAAACTGGAAAAGTCTGCTCCGGCCCCTCTAGACGCCATCTTGGGCTGTGCTTTGCATGTTGACGCTGCGAAGGGGCAGTGTAAAAGTACTATTTCGCGGTGCTCGTGAAAGCTATCCAACACATTGGCGCTAATTTGTACTTTGAGCACGCCAGCAAACCGTATACCATTCGTTTGGCATGGCGGCAGCTGTTGGAATCAGCCTTAGCGGCCGGGGCGACTGCAAAGGACTGCGCTCCACTTCCGCACGCCGAACTCGTCAGAGTTACCTGTGAGGATGTATCTGTTGTATTTTCAATTATATTTTGTAAATGCAATGGTAACTGTGCCCACAAACACACAGCCAAAAAATCGCATGGACGGCTACCGAACGCAGAATACGGATGCTACGACAGATGCTTTGCAATCATCGCCGTATTGATTTAACGGGAAGTCCGACCCACTTCTATATACGATCGAGCTGTCCTGCTTCAACATTCTATGCTTTCAAGTTAAACTACGGTTCAAGAACAGCACATAAAAGAAGTGTCTAATGTACCATCCGTCGACATTTTTATGCAGCCTTGGTGTTCGCCCTTGCGGCACAGCAACCTCGTATCCACATCCCGTACGTCGTAGCAGCATCACTTGCACAACGTATTGCTGAGCAAAACGGCGAAAAACGTGCGTTCTCAGCTGCACCATGAACGAAGACTACTAAATCGGCGCCACCCGCTCGCGCGGCGGATTACGGCACTGTCGCCGAGCTCTACTCTCTAGTTGTCGCTAGGCCTAAATTGTTTCGCATCGAAGGCCCATCCGACGGCTCTTTGTAATTGCTGAGAGCTAGAGTAAATTGTCTCTCTTGAAAATGCCTTACTGCCGATCCCATTGTATCAATAAAACAAAGATGTAAATTTCGGTGACGCCTTAGCAGCCGAGCCAGCGTGCAGACGGTGAGTCGCGCGCCGCACCAGCGCCAATGTATTGCGAAACTTGTTTGTATGGCAATCATCAATAACAGCCTATGGTCAAAAACCCGCAACAAAGAACTTTTTTTTTTTGCTGTGGGCCTATTGTTTGAATGAAGAACAAATTTTTGCACGCTCTTCTTGCGCTGGCGGAAGAGATCCACCATATCATTAGATCGGAGGGCTACGGGAGTCAAAGCCTGCCCGGCGTGCGTGTTTACTACGGCAGAGGAAGTAAAATTGGCGTCATATTCGTGAGTTTGTCACTGGTACTAAGTATATCTGGCTTACACAAAACGTTCATAGGCAAATTAAATCAGGATAGACTGCAAAGCCATGAAGCAGAAACATATTACAGCTGCACTCGGACTGTCGTAGCATGCTTCCCGCATACGCTCTCGGCAATCATATTGCAATTTCTTTGATTGTTTGTGCAATCTGCGATCGCGCGTTGCTGTCCCGATGACGATACCACTAAAAGGGGCGCTAATAAAGGTATTTAGGTCTCTCAGACGACAAGGTGCAAGGCCGTTCAGCTATGCATGAAGCGTGCGAATGCACAGCCCACTCGGCACTGGCAACAATGGGCCGCCGCAAGGAATCTGGTTACAGAGTATTTTCCTCATCTCCTGCTTGCTTTTGGTAAAACGGTCTATACAGTGAAGGATTCAGCCTAATGATAATAATCCTCACCTCCAACACTACGTCGAGCGCGACGCGTTTCTTCTGTTCTGCACTTCCCGAAAATGTCCGCAGGCTCCGGTGCATTGTAGGTTTCTTAGCGCACTTCCTAGACGCGTTTTATTGCCGTCATACATTATCTGACTGCACTCCAAGCAATTACTTTTGAAATACACTCCACCATTATCGATGATCCGCAAGCCACAAATTAGCACGCACTGTGCAGCTACGGAAGCATGCTTGCCTCAATTTCTGCTCACTGCGCTGTCACTAGTTTCTTGCAACACTATTTTAGGACCATCAAAAGGAAAATAAAAACAACAGCAGAAAGCTGTTTCCCAGTAACGGCAGAGCTCTCGAGCATGAAAAAACAACGCCTGCAAGGATCGGTGCCTAAGGGAAGAACTGCAGATAAAACCGATGGTCGTCCAGTCCGGCCGAAACGATTCCTAAAGTGTTCTATTACTGACCTACGCTGCCCCGCTGTTTTTGGCGGTGCTTCTGCGGAATCTAACAGGCCGTCTACACACTCCCACTGAGAGGGACACGAAGTGCTGCACTGAACACTTAATTACTTTGTTCTATTTATCTGCTTACATTTAAAGTGCCACCCCGACACAGTGGTACAGTGGTTAGGGTGCTCGATTGCTGAACGCAATGAAGGGGTATCGAATCCCGGCTGTAGCAGTCCTTTTTTCGTTAAAGGCGAAAACCAAGGTGCACGTGTACAATGCGAAATCAATGCGTGCTGAAGAAGTCCAGTTGGTCGAAGCTTCCGTGGCTCTCCGCTACGACGTGTTTCGTAGTCTAAGTCACTTTAGGTCTTAAGCCCCATAAGCCAAACCATCAAGGTGCCAAATTATTCCAGTGAAAAATAAAGCCGCTAGCAGAAGCTCTCGAAAGAGGACGACGCGTTGCGCTCGAAGCCTCGGCGGCCGAAACCTTGGCCGTCTACTAGGCAACAACAAAGCGTATCGGCTGTCTTTGCATAGGTTTTGATTTATTTTGCAGCATGCTAATTCTGAACGTGGCTGTTATGTGCGTGAGTGGCACAATGCACGAAGTGGTGAGAACGTTCCTTCTAACCCGCGTGCTACCGAGAAGCGCACACTTTACTACTTTTTTAACCACCCTTCTCTCTGACAAGCAAGCGACCACTTTATTTTCGTAGTTTTCCTATTTATTTAGCATCTTGAAACCGCACACGCAACAGCAATGTACGCCACAATACTACTGCAGCCATGCCGACTACATGAGCGAAACATCATTCTGAATAATGATGCGTGCGCAGTGCACGCCACTTAGAGGCAACGGGAAAGTTCCATCGCTCTTACCAGGTGGCGCCACTTATTCCTCTCAATCGCTGCAGCTCCCTTCCCCCCTCGCATTTACGCCACAGGAGGTGTCTATATAGAGCAACACAACGTGCCTCTTAATAAAAGCGCGCACAAGTTCATTTACATTAAATTTTGTTTTAGAAACAAACGGCGCGGCCGCGCCTTCCGCCTCGCACAGGCAGCTGAGGCCCCACAAAGCGCACCGTAAATAAATCATTCCACTTTTCTTTTTCTTTTTTTTTTTTGGAACGCAACTGCGGCGCCAACTCGGCAATTAAAGAAGAATAGTCGTACATGTAAACAGACTCGCCAATGCTGAACAAAGGAGACGACGCGGCCATGGGCTGCGAGGGGGTTTTTCGGATCTCTCCTCGGTGAGCGATGGTGCAAAGAGCAGCGTAGCGCTACCACATGTTGCAGCACCTCTGGATGCCGGGACTCCAGACGGTGCAACAACATGTAGGCTCCCTTGAGCTGCTCACACCACTGGTCGAAGTTGACTTCCGTGTGAAAAGGTAACACAGTGCATGCTATGTTAAGCCTAATATATAACAGCAGTTTACATTAGGCAGCGAAGTACTGGAAGTAGTAGGCGAATATGTCTGCTTAGGACAGGTAGTAACCGCATATCCGGACCATGAAAAGGAAATAACAAGAAGAATTAGATTGGGATGGAGCGCATTTGGGAAGCACTCGCAGATTATGAGTAGCAGCTTACCGGTATCGCTCAAGAGGAAAGTATACAACAGCTGCATCTTGCCTGTACTCACCTATGGGGCTGAAACGTGGAGGCTAACCAAGAGAGTTCTACTTAAGTTGAGGACAGCTCAGGGGGCTATGGAACGAAAAATGGTAGGGGTAACATTAAGGGATAGGAAGCGTGAAGAGTAGGTCAAAGAAATAACTCAAGTTACCGACATTCCAGTGGACATTAAGAAGAAGAAATGGGCATAGGCAGGAAATATAGTGCGTATAGAGGATAGCCGATGGTCGCTGAGGGTAACAAACTGGATTCCAAGGGAAGGAAAGCGTAGCAGGGGGCGGCAGAAAGTTAGGTGGGCGGATGAGATTAAGAAATTCGCAGGGGTCAAGTGGATGCAGCTAGCACAGAATCGGGTTAAGCGGAGAAATATGGGAGAGGCCTTCGCCCTGCAGGGGGTGTAGTCAGGCTGATGATGATGATGATATCGCAAACTCGTTTCTCGCTAGTGACACCATCAATACTGCACGAATATACAGATGGCGCCAAGTTCCCACACGTGAATGTTCGGGGAAGTCTGCTCATGCCAAGCGACGATGCATCTATGAACCCATATAGCTGCGGCACAATCTGTAACATTTTGCGTCAGCATACATCGTGTTATCCCAGCTGCACTAATAACCATTTCGAGCGCATCGGAAAAAAAAGAATCGCAACTCCGCTCCTTGCGCACATGTCGGGGACCAGTTACAAGGCGCGAAAAAATGCAGTTTCGAACTTAGTGGTCGTTTGCAAATACTGCGTGACAATCGAAGTATGGTAAGGCCATAAGCATTATTAACAAAAACATCTGCAACCAGAATTTGGCGATCACATTCCTGTGCAGGCACCAAATGTTAGTTTCATTTTTTTCTAATGATACCCAAAACATTACTGTGCATGCATCGCCCTATGTCTTCTACGTCCGATAGCTAAATAACCTTTTATTATTCCTTTAGCGGTTTGAATAGCTAAGCGGTGGCTATGAGATGACAGTTTGTATAGATCTTGCAAGGTACGAAGAAATCTGTGTTATTATTGCTTCGGCTTGACTGGTAATTCCCTTTTTTGAAGCAGACTGCAACCTATAATGGATATTACAATAGATATTAGAAATGTTATAATATTGCTTATAATTTAAAATGAAATAGTTCCAGCTGGATTCGATACTAAAATAATGTTACGTTGTGACTTGTTAATCCTTGACATTTATTTACATATCAATTACACTAACACTTCTTTTCAATAATATTTCGAGAATAATCTCGCTAACATAATTAAATGGTTTTAAGGCGCAACAAAGCGACAACACACATAAGTAGCTGACAGGACGAAGCGCCAACATCGGTTTCAACAACTTAATCTCGCTAATCCATATATATTCTTGCGGACAGCCAAACCATTTGGCGGAAATATCTCTATTGTGCCCCACTTGATAGAACCAGGTCATTTATATGTTGCCTGCATTATATTAACCAGTTCTTTGTGTATATAATAATCAAATAACGCTTTAAAAGATCTGCCACAAACTTAAGTGTTTTCATTTTATCTGTTACAGATCGTTCCATCACACAGGAGGTATTTAAACAGAAATGCAAGGTACATATAAAATTTGTATGCCAGACAATTGCCCCATAAATAAATAACATCAACTTGTCTTTTTTAAGTGGCATTACTTTTGGCATGCGTGTCCTTTCAATATTTTGGAAGCAACAAACTTAGTAGATCATCGTCAAATCAGAGCGATACTCACCTTGGTTGGATAGTTGTACACAAACAATCTGCTGTTCCGTCTCTAATTATTATTCACTTCCCAGAAAGCATCATCATCATCATCATCATCTTCTTCTTTATTTTACACTGTGAGGTACATGTACATGGATTATTAGTATTACATGTACATGTAATACATGTAATACATGGATTATTAGTATTAGTATTACAACCCCGCCGGGGTGGCGCAGTGGTTACGGCGCTCGACTACTGCGCCCAAGGACGCGGGATCGAATCCCGGCCTCGGCGGCCGCTTTTCGGTGGAGGCGAAAAGCAAGGCGTCCGTGTGCTGTGCGATGTCAGTGCACGTTAAAGAACCCCAGGTGGTCGAAATTTCCGGAGTCCTCCACTACGGCGTCTCTCATAGTCTGAGTCGCTTTGGGACGTTAAACCCCACTAACCAACCAACAAACCAACCTATTAGTATTACAGAAGGAGGTCCCGAAGTATAAACTGTCCGGGGGACCTCCTATGACAGAATGGATAAGATTAGCAGGTAATATACTAGGCAGTGAAAAGAAGAATATACAGGCGTGCAGAGAAAAACTATAATAGAATACTAACAAGAAACAGTGCAAATAAATTCTAAATAAACAGGAACTTCAAACAAAAAATGCACAAATTACAGAAATTAGCGCATTATTGGTACAAGAATAAATAATTATTATTGGTACAAGAATAAATAAAATGTAAACACGGAAACTATGATCCAGACAAAACATCTTTAGTCGGTGGAACAAAACAAGGTAGAAAATAAATAGGTCTTTAATGAACGAATTAATGAATGAATAGTACGCTGTGCTTTAATTTCAGGAGGCAGTGAATTCCAAACAGATATGCCTGAGAAGTATGCAGTTTGTTTCCCATAATTGGTCCTGATTTTCGGTAGTAGTAGATTATGCTGTTCAGCAAATATGGTGTTATTTTTGTTAAAAAGCTTGGATGACTCAAAACCACTAAGGACGACATGTTTATTACGCGTTTTGAAGATGATTGATGCCAACCTAAAATTAAGCTGAAGCGACAATGGCAGTATGTTAAGTGTGCGATAATAATTGAAAACGGATGCACGGTAAGGGCTGAAGGTAAGTATGCGGAGTGCTTGATTTTGAAGGTGGCGAACACATGAAAGGTGAGTGTTGTATGTGTTACCCCATGATGATATGCAATACGAAAGGTGGCTAGGTATGAAGGAGAAATACAACATGCGAAGTGTAGGTAGGTCAAAGTAATGTCAGGCTTTAATTATTACGTGAATACCGAAGGCTGCTTTAGATTTAATGAATTTGGTATGCTAATGAAACTTTAGTTGATTATCTAGGACGACACCAAGAAATGTAGTAGATTCTGACGGGTAAATTGTGTCCGTGCCTAAATGTACCTGAAGAGCAGGAACTGCCTCTTTATTGCGTGAGTGAAAAATCATAAAGGTGGTATTTTTTGGATTAATTAGGAGATGGTTATTTTGGCACCAAAGGTGAATACTCATAAGGTCAGCGTTCAAATTGGCGGTTACGACAGAAACATCGCTAGCGTGAGAAAAAATGGTAGTATCGTCAGCGTAAAGAATTGAACTAGAGTAGTTGAGGCATTTTGACAAGTCATTAATATAGATAAGAAAGAGAAGAGGGCCTAAAATGGATCCCTGCGGAACACCGCGGTTAATTAGCTTAGGGTCAGAAAATGTGCCACTGAATTCCACAACTTGAAGTCGGTCAGTGAGATAGCTAGGTATTAGTTTAAGCGCAGGACCAGAAACGCCAAGGCATTCTAATTTTTGAAAGGGAATGTTATGGGTAATTGTGTCGAATGCTTTTGTGAAATCTATAAAAAGGGCGCCAACAAAGTAACCACGATCAAGGGAATCTTTTTTTGTCAGTGAATTCTATTAATGCAAGTTCGGTGGAGTAGTTCGGACGAAATCCAAATTGGTATGGAGTTAAGAGATCGAATTTAAGAAGATAATTTGTTAGCCGAATGACAATTAGTTTTTCAATCAGTTTACTGAAAAACGGTAGTATAGTAATAGGACGGTAGTTGGTTATTATGCTGCGGTCGCCTTTTTTGAAAACTGGTACCACTTTTCCTCGTTTCAGCTGATTAGGAAAACTACCAGTTATAAACATTGAGTTAATTAAGTGAGCCAAAACAGGTGAAATGTCCTCGGCAATAAGCTTCATTTTAGCTGGGACGATCCCATCTATCCCGGGGCCTGTATTTTTTAATTGCCTAATGGTTAAAAGTACTTCGTTAGCAGAAGTTGGGTATAAAAAGAAAGAATGGGGGGTGCGGGTACACACTGGTGACCGTGAGTTAACGACAGCTGTGTCAGAACTGAAGATACGATTAAAAGCATTGGCGATATCTATAGCATTTGAGAAAGTGTCGATTCCATCGCTAAGGTTAGTCATGGTAGGTTCACGGGCAGCCAGATTTAAGCACTCTTTAATTAGTTCTCAGTTTTTACGCGTGTTGTTTCCATTAGCTTTAATTTTGTTTTGGTAATAAGTACGCTTTTCAGTCTTAAGCACAGCTGTTAGAGTGTGACAATACTTTTTGAAGCGGTTACGAAGTGCGAGGTTAAATGGCTGCTTTTTAAGTTTTTTCCTAAGATTATCTTTTTTGCGAATGGAACGCAATAACCCTCCCGTAATCCATGGATTTCGAGGCACGGAGAATTTCTTTTCCTGATTAAAAGTCGTTGTAGAAGAGCTAAGGCATTCTGTTATTAAACTGGTGAACTTGTCAAACGCTGCATTAGGACAACTTTCATTCAGGACGCGGCTCCAGTCTGCGAGAGTTATATTCTGAGCAAATTTGATGTTATCAAGTGACTGTCTCGTAAGGAATGTTTCTTTAACGTTCCGAACACCATTTAATATAAGAAAAATAGGAAAATGATCAGTTAAATGAGTATCAACCACTCCAACAATATGAGATGAAATAATGTTCGTTAGAATGTGGTCGATAAGTGTGGTTGAGCCGCCTGGAATAATGCGCGTAGGTGAACTGATAAGTGATTGTAGACCATGACCAAGGAAACAGTTGTTATAATTCACGCTGTAGACGTCATTTTCGTCAATAATGTTTATGTTGATGTCTCCCATAATGATAATGTTTTTGTTTTCGTGATTTAGCATGGTAAGTATTCGGTCAAGCTCAGAGCAGAAATCAGAATAGGATGAGGAAGGAGAGCGATATACTGTTCCGATTATTGTGTTCCTGTTGGAAAGGAATGGTTTATAAACTTCTATCCAAACCGATTCACAACTGTCAGTGGAAAATACAACGTCATGCCGGCGATGATATGTTAGATAACTAGAAATGAAAATGGCAGACCCGCCATAACGGCTATCATGGCGATGGGCGTATTCTTCTCGGTAATTTTGAATATGAAAGAGTTTATCAGCAGCGGGCGAGAGCCAGGTTTCAGAAAGACATATCAGAGAAAATGCATGATCAGTAAGCGTTAAGAAATTTATTAAATCATCGGAATGACAGGGAAGGCTGCGTATGTTCAGATGGATAATAGATTCCGAAGAAGGAGCGGCGTCACGAAGAAGTGATTTGAATTCTTCGAGAGAATAAGATGCCGTAGTTAAGGGATGAAAAGCTAGATAGATTAGTTGAAGATAGAAAGGTCACTGTGGCTGGATATACGAAAAACGTGACTATCTGCTGTCTTTCGGGCCTTGATCCGGCAGTTGTCCACCCAGACAAACTTCCAGTATTTCTCTTTCTTTAGTTCACGTGCTTTTGCCAGCAATCGTTTGTTGTGAGGGGTCAGGTGGTCGTTAATAAAGATAGGGTTGCTCAGTTCAGCGCTGAATCCGAGAGATTGTGTGGATAAGCGTGCCTTCTTCGCTTTCGAGGTAAACGCATCCTTTGCTTCTCGTGAACGAAACCTAGCAATTATGTTAGGCTCACCATTATATCTTGTTGGGACACGGTGTACAACATCAATGTCAGTCTCTGCAACCGGGCAGCCAGCCTCATCACCTATGCGCTGAAGAACCGCGGTGCAGCTCTCACCCTGAGTGACTGGTACTCCTTTGATTTCGACGTTGTTCTGCCGAGAGTACTGCTCGAGCTCAGAAACTCGTTGCGTGAGCTGCTCGTTTTTGTCAGCAAAGTCTTTGTTTTCATTTATGAGAGCCTCTTGTTGTTGCTTCATAGTTTTGTACTGGTCATTGAAAAGGGTGAGACTGCTACGCAATGCCTCAACTTCCTTGCGTAGTTCATCTACGTCTTTGGCAAGTTCCGCATTTGTGGGCATTTTCAATCACAGAAGTATGTACAATAGGCAGCAAATGGCACGGCAGCAAAAAGAGGAACGTGGTTTGAAAATGCGGTTGTAACAAACCTGTGTGGAATAACAGAGAATACTAAAAGACGATATAAAACGTGTATCCTATGTCTGAATAATTCTTACAATGTTGCACTTGTAGGGCTCGTGGCGCGCCGCGCATTCGAAGGCCGCGCCACTTCCCAATGCTCCCTGCGCGCGTGCCTGTTTCCCTCTCCCCGCTCACGCGGGGATAACCGGTCCCGCGCGAGGGGGCTATAAAAGAAGGCACGCGCCGTCGTCTCGCCCTCGCCTGGTCTCTGCCTTCTTGGTCCCTGGCGCTTCCTGGTCCCTGGCTCGTCGCTCCCGCTTCGCTCCCGGCTCTCCACGGAAACGACCCGCAGCCACACGGACGACAAGATCCCTGTGAGATTAAAGATGTTTATCATACGGCCCACTGTGTGTTTGTCGTGCGCATCCCCCGGGCAGAGGAATCGCCCACAACTGGCACCCAACTGGGGCTGAATTAGCACCCATGTGGACGATTTTTCTGCCAACGTGGCAGCGCACGGCAACACGACGGGCCGGTCCTTTGTATGTTAGGCGCGACGCCATTTTGAGTTTAGGGCTATCGTGTGTGCAGATGAAGCGGAGTGTAGTATAGTAGTGTTTGTACAGTGTTTTAATTTTGTTTTGGGTTATGTGTGTGTTTTTTAGTGTCGGGCGGTTTGTGTTTTAATTTTTTTTGTGCATATGTTAGTTTTATGAAGTGTTTAGCCTTTGTGACTAGCCTCTTGATGCGGGCTAGGTGGTAGTCGTGCGCGTTTAGGCTCCCGGCCGGCATTAGTTGTTGAGTGCAATGCCTCCGAGAAAAGACGTGCCAGATAGGGCCGCCGCTTCGGACGCCAGTGCGTCCGGAAGTGAGGTAAAGGACGCGGTAGAGTCTGTGCAGGTTACCGATGCGGCCGCCTTGATGAGGCAGATGAACGAGGTGTTGTCGGTGTTCACCCTTCAGCTCGGTTCGGCGGCTAGCGCCAACCAAGGCACAGCTGCGGCGGCAGTCTCGCGTCCGTGGATAAATGTAGAGGTTCCCTCCTTTTTCTGGTTACACGGACGTAAATTCAGTCCACGAGTTCCTGCAAGAACTCGAGGATTATCAGACGGCACTGGGTTCCCCAGACGACGTGGTGCTAGCGCAGGTAATCCCCGTGGCACTTGTTGAGAGCGCGGCGCGGTGGAGACGCTGCCAGCCGGCCTTCCAGTCGATGGCAGACTTCACAGATCGCTTCCGCGCTGAGTTCTTGCCGCCCGATTACGAACGCCGGATGCTTGAGGAGCTAGCGTTGCGCACACAGCACCCAGAGGAGAGCCTCCTCGAGTATGTACGCGCAATGCAGGAGCTCTACAAGAGGGCAGATCCCACGGCAACCGATCTTGAACAGGTCGCGCGCGTGATGAGGCAATGCCATCCGCGCTTCAAGCCGTATTTGCGGGGACGTGGTTTTGCAAATCTCGAGGCCCTAGCACAGGAAGCGAAGGTAGTACAGGCGGATTTACTCGCTGAATTGCGCTACCAGCCACCCCCCAGGCCAGCCGAATCGCTAGAGCCGCGATGCGCCTGGGCCGGAGGCCAAGACTCCGCGCCGCGCGCCAGGGGCGCAGACGTAATGACGGTTGGGCAGGAAAGGCCAGCGGAAGGCTCCGATATTCCTCGCGCTCTTGACCCGTACGCGTACGAGCAGCGACGTCGAGCTGGGCTCGCCAGCGACGTCCGCATAGGCGCGGAGAGAGGGGAAATACGTCCCCAACCGCTTCGTGAAACGCGGCATCCCCCGACCGCGCGGCAGGTGAACGATCGGCTTTGCTGGAATTGAATTGCAACCAGCCGGGCCACGTGGCACGAGAGTGTCAAGCAAGGCGTACGCAGGCAAACGCGGACCGCCGGCGGCCATAATTGGTAACACCAGCCTGTCGCCGTCGGCGGGAGAATTTCGTGGTAACCACGGCGGAAAATGGGAAATGTACTCCCACGCCGCGTCACCGGGCGACCGGCCCGGGGGCGCAGAAGCTTTTGTCCCCCTTGCCTGTAGAGCGCAAGGAATGTTGTCGCGCTCGAGCCCTTTTATGCTAGTGCGGTTAGTTGGTCAAAGCTACTCGGCACTCGTTGACACGGGCTCAACTCTGTCATTGGTCGGTGATGATGTTTTCGAGGCCTGCCGTAGATGTAACATCCGTGTAAGGCCAGCAGAAACCCCTTTGAGCTTAGCAGCAGGGACAACAAAAGCAGAAGGAGCGGTGCGTCTGGTCCTCCGTTTTGACGGCAGGAAGCGGAGGCATCGCTTCGTCTATCTGCCCGGCTTAGCCATACCAGTTATTCTGGGAAGAGATTTTCTTTCGAGCGAAGGCATTGACATGGGGGAGAACGGCTATCGCTACAGCCCCTTCACCCCCCTCATTCCCTTTGTTAGCGCACCCAAACAGGAATGCGTCGCTGAGCGAGCGAGCGTTCACGCTTTTGTGGCAGAGGGCTCCCCCGCGACACTGAATTGTAGCCCATTAGAAGCAATTATCGCGTCCTTCTCGGGAACCGGTAGTCAGCGCCGAAGGCTCGTAGAAACTGTACTCCCGTTTTCGGATTGTTTCACAGAGAAACCAGGCAGGACCGACTTGCTTCAGCACGAGATCGAAACGGGTGATGCGCGCCCTTTCAGATGTAACCCGCGGCCGTTAAGCGCGCATAAGAGACAGCTTCTCGACAGCGCCCTTGACGAGATGATAGATACCGGCGCGGTGAGACCCTCACAAAGTCCCTGGGCGTCCCCAGTGGTTCTAGCGCCAAAGAAAGATGGTTCGGTCAGGCTGTGTGTTGATTATCGAAAGCTCAACTCACTGACGCCTACGGTTGCGTACCCTTTCCAGTCGATCGAGGCTGTGATGTACGCGTTAGGGAACGCAAGGTTCTTCACAGTCCTGGATGCAAGCAGAGGGTACCTGCAGATTGAGGTGGCGGAAGGTGACATTCAGAAAACCGCATTCACCTGTCACCGCGGGCTCTTCGAATTTACTCGACTCCCGTTTGGCTTGTCTGAGGCACCGAGCACGTTCATGCGATTGATGGACATCGTGCTGGGCGATGCAAGGTTCAACTACGCGATGGCGTACCTCGACGACGTCGTGATATTCTCACAGTCGTTCGAAGAGCATCTCATTCACTTGAATTCCGTTCTTGAAAGAATGAGACGTGCGGGTATAACGATCAACCCAAAGAAAGTGCAGTTGGCATCGAAGAGAGTGAACCTCTTGGGATTTGTGGTTGATGATGGCACTTTGAGACCGAACGATGACAAACTGCAGGCAATTCTGAACTACCCCTGCCCGACGGACGTGAAAAGCTTGCAGAGGTTTTTGGGAATGGTTGCCTTCTACAGACAATTCATCCCTAGTTGTTCAGAGCTCGCTAGGCCGTTGAACCAGCTGTTGCGGAAAGGCTCGAAGTGGGTCTGGGGCAAGGAACAGAACGACGCTTTTGTTGCCTTCGCTCGCGCGATAGCGAACACCGCTAGTTTGCGCCTCCCCGACCTGAACAAGCCGTTTGTCTTGCAGACAGATGCTAGTGATGCCGGTGTAGGAGCTGTTTTGTTGCAGGAACACGAGGGCAAACTGCGCCCTGTCGCGTTCGCTAGCCGCACTCTCACATCGGCGGAGCGGAATTACTCCGTGACCGAAAAGGAATGCCTGGCGATAATGTTCGCATTGTCAAAGTTCGACATGTACCTAGACGGAGCGGTTTTCACCGTGCAAACAGATCACCAGGCACTTTCGTGGTTAAAGAGGCTGAAAAACCCCGCAGGCAGACTCGCGAGATGGGCGCTGACGTTGCAACGTTACGCGTACGCCATTGAGTACCGCCGGGGCAGCATGAATAAGGTGGCCGATGCTTTATCGCGCGCACCGTTGAAGGCTGGCAGAAGCGCAGAAGAGGCGCAAACCAGCATTGCTGAAAGCGGCGTCGCCGCTAGTGGAGAGGAGGAGAGGGCGGACACGAGTGTCGCGCCCTGCATAGTTAAAGAGAGAAAGGAGGCGGACAGAGTTGCCGCGCTGTGCTGCGAGAGAGAGAAGGCGCAGCAGCTGGTGGCGGCGACTACTCGCCTGCCAAGAAGCGAGGCAGAGAGAAATCTGTCTTGGGGAGTAGCGGTCAGTAGGGAAGAGCTAATTGAGGCCCAGAAAGCAGACGGTCTATGCCAGCGGGTGCTGACAGAGCTTGCGAGTAGTGCAGCTTGCACCGGGAACGCTGAGGGCAAGTACGACGCGTATCTGCTGGGCGATGATGGCTTACTGCTCCGCTACATCCCCCAACTTGATGAGGAAGAGGCGATTGCATCCCCCTTCCGAGTCGTGGTCTCGAGGAAGTTGCGGAAACGATTCCTCCAGTACTTCCATGACTCAGCGCTGGCAGGCCACGGCAGCGGCAGTAAGACTTATGACAGGTTATGCCGTGTCGCGACCTGGCCAGGTATGAGAAAGGATGTGCTGGGTTACGCCCGTACATGTCCTGTTTGCCAGGTAGCCAAGCCTCGGGCGGGGAAACCCGCTGGCATGATGAAGCCGGTAGTTAGCAACTATCCGTGGCAAGTGGTCGCGTGCGATATCATGGGACCCCTCCCTCGCTCCGCGCGCGGACACCAATATATCCTGGTAATAACGGACCACTATTCCAAGTGGGTTGAGGTTTTCCCCCTTAGGAAGCTTGTGTCAGAACGGATTTGGGAGAAACTGTTGGAGACATTCACTCGTTTCGGTTTCCCTTCCGACTTGATTACAGACAATGCTTCGTATTTCACAAGCAAAGTCTTTGTTGATTCCTGTCGGGCGCTTCAAATCGGCCACAGGAAAACGAGTCCCTACCACGCTCAGAGCAACATAACCGGGAGAGTGAACCGGAATGTTAAGAGTATGCTGGTCGCGACGACCGAGCAGCACAGAGATTGGGACGCACGGCTGTCCGAACTGGCTTTCGCCACTAGAGCAACCGTGAACAGGTCGGTGGGTATGACACCTGCTTACTTGAATTTTGGGAAAGAGATCGCTTTTCCGCTAGAGAACGCCCTACTTGACGCGGCGGGGCCCGCGCCCCCTCCGCTTACACAGTACGCGGCAAAGCTCCGCGAGCGCCTTGAGGCAGCGCAGCGCGCGGCTCGTGAAAACCTCTATGTCGCGCGCATGGAGCAAGCGGATCAGTACAACAAAGGTCGTCGTCACGTCGTTTTCAACACGGGCGACTTGGTACTGAAAAGAACGCACCCGCTTAGTAACGCAGCGCGTGGTTTCGCCGCGTCGCTAGCGCACAAGTGGGTTGGACCGTTCGAAGTTACGGCACGGACTACGCCACTCACCTACAAGCTGCGGTTGTTGGCGAGCGGTGAAACCGCTGGTCCGGTGCACGTCACAGACTTGAAAGCTTACCACCTTCGCAAGGACGATAACTGCGAAGCGGGGGAAGCTCAAAGCGATGCAGCGATCTCCCCAAAAGTAAGGCGTACAGGTAGCAACCCGGTTCGCAACCGACGCTATAATCTGAGGCCAAGGTAGTTCACTACTTTGTCTAACGTCTTTGCTTCTTTCACAATACATTCTGATAAGATTTTGCAGCAGCCAGATGAACCACCGTCGCTGGTGCGGGAAACCGCACCCAGCGCTTGGTTCAAGGAGGGGCCACCTAAACAGGGGGTACCCCCCTAGTTTGTAGTGGTTTGTGGACCATTATTGTGACCAGCGCGGCCATGCTGGCCGTCTTCAACGCGTCTGGAGTGGAGCCCGCTGCCCAGGCCTGGAGTACGGGCCTCAGGAAGCCAGGTGTGCCCGGGGCGAAAACGCCTGCAGCAATGTACATCCAGCATGGCGCCACGTGGAAAGGGGTCAACGATGTAGAGCAGCAGCTCAGGACCGCTGCCAGGCGTATCCGGGGCCAAGCCCAGCTGCGCTGTGACGCCGAGGATGTGGCCGCTGCCGGAGAGGGACCAGCTGGAACAGTCCTGCCATGCCTGCTGCTTCTCCCGTCCCACGGACCAGCTGAGATGGCATCCCGCCAGAGCCAGGCGACAAGCCTTCATATTTTACGCTGACCCGGGCTCGGACATGGACATGGCCCGGCTGTTGGTGGAGCCCGGGTCGGACGCTGAGGGGGGGGGGGGGGGGGGAAGATGTAGGGCTCGTGGCGCGCCGCGCATTCGAAGGCCGCGCCACTTCCCAATGCTCCCTGCGCGCGTGCCTGTTTCCCTCTCCCCGCTCGCGCGGGGATAACCGGTCCCGCGCGAGGGGGCTATAAAAGAAGGCACGCGCCGTCGTCTCTCCCTCGCCTGGTCTGTGCCTTCTTGGTCCCTGGCGCTTCCTGGTCCCTGGCTCGTCGCTCCCGCTTCGCTCCCGGCTCTCCACGGAAACGACCCGCAGCCACCCGGACGACAAGATCCCTGTGAGATTAAAGATGTTTATCATACGGCCCACTGTGTGTTTGTCGTGCGCATCCCCCGGGCAGAGGAATCGCCCACACACTATATTTCTGTGGCATCACCACCCACTTGAACCCTAAATTATAGTCGTATAGGTTGCACTCTAAAAGCAAATCGTCGATGCTACAAAGCGCAATGAGAAACGGCAGTCATCAACATCAGCACACAGTCTTTCCTACTGCTGTAGCCGAAGAACAATCGTTCTGCATTGTCAAACCGACACATTTAATATTGCCACGTGCCTAGCGCCGCGCGACAGCCGTGTTTGGTGCCGACGACGACGAAGCGGTGGTTGGCACGAGCGGCGCGCTGGGGCTGGACTCTGTGACTCTGTGTTCGGAACGACAAGCCGACCTTATTCTCGGGTCCTCGGCTACGTGTACTTTCACGGCTTCCTCTGACTTCAGTCGTGACACTGGTGGAGGTGCCATCGATGATCCCTTTTCCTGCGGACGACCCTACGCGGCCGCCTCTCGTGACCACTCCTGTTCATCGTACCAGCCGACGGCTCCGAGGCTTGTCCCCCGAGGCCTTCCCTCTTGACGAAGAGTCTCTGGCTGTGGCAACTACACCGCCCGCCCGTACCATGACTGTCCCTTCCACCCCTTCGTCCTGTCTCATCCTTCAGACCCCACGTACCCCTAAACCATTTCACGGTGAGCAGTTTGAAGACGCCGAGGACTGGCTGGCTCACTATGAAAGGGTAGCGACGTTTAACGGCTGGGACGACGCTGCGAAAATGCGGAACGTCTACTTCAGCCTTGAAGACGCTGCCCGGACATGGTTCGAGAACCGCGAGGCCACATTCTCTACGTGGCCGGCCTTCCGAAGTCAGCTCCTCGGTACGTACGCCAACAGTGACCGCCGAGAGAATGCCGAGCGTGCCCTGACCTCTCGAGTTCAGCGTCAGAACGAGGGGGTCGCAATGTACGTTGAAGACGTCATGCGCCTTTGCCATCGCGCCGACCCGTCCATGAGTGAGGAGAAGAAGGTTCGGCACCTGATGCACGGCGTCAAAGAACAGCTTTTTTCCGGCCTCGTGCGGAACCCGCCCACCACCGTCGCGGCGTTTCTGGCTGAAGCTGGGACCATGGAGAAACTGCTACAGCAGCGATGCAGCCAGTACGGTCGGCCGCTGAATTCCATCTCCACACTACCGCCGCCTGACCGAACCGACTACAATCCCGGGGCAGATATGAGCTCCCTTCGCGACCTCATTCGCACCGTGGTTCGCGAGGAGCTCCAGCAACTTCATGGATCATTTACTCCTGGCGCAGCTTCCCTGGCCAGCATCATCCGTGAGGAGGTCCAGAACGCACTCACGCCACCAACAAGTACAGTCGTTCCACCACCACCCCCGGGCCCCACCGAGCGGATGACTTATGCTGATGTCACACGCCGCCCAGCCCTGCTACCTACCCCTTCGCCTTACACGCAACCTCAGGTCGCTGTGCACGCTGCGGCACCGCTGCCCCTTTGGACAGATCGGCGCCAGGCGCCCCGGAAGACTGATCTCTGGCGCGCTCCAGATAACCGCCCTCTCTGCTACCACTGTGGCGAGGCAGGTCACCTCTACCGACAGTGCCCTTATCGTCAGATGGGCCTTAGGGGATTTTCCCCCGACAGCCCTCGTCCACGGCCTGGTCAGCGGCCTCAGGACATCGCCGAGTACGTCCCCCGCCAGCGTACGTCACCCGCCAGTCTGCCACATTCTCCTCGTCGCGAGTCGCGCTCGCCTTCGCCTCGTCGCTCTTCACCCTCTGGGTCACGGTATACCGCTGGACGCCATTGTTCCTCGAGCCCTCATCGGGAAAACTAGCTCCGGCGACCTTTGGGGGCGAGGCCGCCGCACACCGACTCACCGTAAAGCTTCGACCGCCGCACCGCTCGATTCGCCCCGACGTCGAACGCCGAATTCCTGTCCAGTTTTTGCCGCACAGACCAGATCGCCCCGACGTCGTCCCCATCGCCGACCAGTTATCACCGCCATGTCGCTTAAATCGCCCCGACGCAGACCACACAACCGCCGCCCAGCTTCCGTCGCCGCACCGCTTGCTTCACTCCGACCAGCCGTCGGCATTGAATTGTCCCGACGCCGACCACCCAACCGCCGTCCAGCTTCCACCACCACACCGCTCACTTCACTCCGAACCGACGTTGACAGGCCCTGGTCTTGGCCGGGTCTCCCTGGACATCCCTATTATCGTCGACACGAAGGAGGTCAGCGCTTTAGTTGATACGGGAGCCGATTATTCTATCCTTAGCGGGCGGCTTACAAGGACACTGAAAAAGGTGATGACGCCATGGAACGGACCAGACATACGTACGGCAGGCGGACATGTGGTTGCACCACTGGGTATGTGTACAGCCCGGGTTACGGTGCGAGGCTGCACATTTGTTGCGACTTTTCTTGTTCTACGCGAATGCTCTCGTGATGTTATTCTTGGCATCGACTTCCTTCGTGAGCACGGTGCCACTATAGATCTACCGAACCGCTTGGTGACGTTTTCCGCCAAACTGGCCACTGAAAAGCATGAGTACCGCGGGTCCCACTCCACGCTACGAGTCGCCGATGATAGCCTCACAGTGCCACCACGCGCCAGCATCCTCGCCAGAGTTACTTGTGACGAGCCACATCACGGCCTCCGGGTTGTTGAGCCTAATGTCTCCCTCTCACTCACCTTGGGAGTTTCTGTGGCAAGAGGTCTTTGTTTCCTTCGTGGAAGAGAGACGGAGGTACTTGTCACCAATTTCTCCAATGAACATCGACATCTGTTCCGTGGCACTGTCATTGCTTACGTCGACCATCTGCACGAAGTCGCCGAATGTTTTGCTTCAGAAGAAGCTACGCCTAGCACTGAACCGGATGATGCCGTACACGCTGTCGACATCAATTCTAGCCTTTCCTCCGTTGAAAAGAGGCAACTCCAAGATCTATTGCTGGAGTTTCGTGTGTGCTTCACGTCTTCATCTAAAGTGCAGCAAACGTCGGTCATTAAACACCGGATTATTACGCATGAAGGCACTCGACCCATCCATCAGCAGCCCTATCGTGTGTCTCCTCGGGAGAGAGACGCTATCCAACAGCAAGTCAAGGAAATGCTCGCCTCCGCAATTGGGTGCTTTATAAGAAGAATTCTACGTCGAGTGCGAAAACATACCTGCTAGTCATACCGGCTGATCTAAGGCACGAAATCCTCCTGGCCTGCCACGACGAACCAACTTCAGGACATCTTGGCTTTACACGCACCCTAAACCGAGTCCGGCAGAACTATTACTGGCCACATCTTTCTCCGAGCGTTAGACGTTACGTACAGACTTGTCGACAATGCCAGCGGCGAAAAACACCCACGCTCAAGCCATCCGGTATGTTACAATCTATTGAACCACCCCTCACACCCTTCGAGAAAGTGGGCATGGACCTTTTAGGCCCATTTCCTTTATCCTCGAACGGACACAAGTGGATCGTAGTCGCCACAGACTACTTAACACGCTACGCTGAAACGAAGGCCCTTGTCCGAGGTACTGCCGGCGAAGTTGCTCGATTCTTTATGAACGACATTGTGCTCAGACACGGTGCACCGTCGACCATCATTACTGACCGAGGAAAGGCGTTTACAGCTCGGCTACTGAGGGACACCTTAACTCTCAGCCATACCGAGCATCGCACAACAGCCTATCACCCTCAGACAAATGGATTAACGGAACGACTAAACAAAACTTTGGCGGACATGATCTCAATGTACATCGATGTTGAGCATAAAATGTGGGACGAGATCCTGCCGTATGTCACCTTCGCCTACAATACGGCGCCGCAGGAAACCACGAAGTTTACGCCGTTCCGTCTCGTATATGGCAGAGAGGCCCGCACGATGTTGGACGCGATGCTCCCGTGCGGGGAAGAAGCGGTCGAACCCGACGCCGCCCATTTCGCAGAACAGGCCGAGCAAGCCCGTCAGCTGGCCCGCTTGCACATCAAGGAGCAGCATGCCACCGACGCTCGACACTATAACCTTCGGCACAGGGAGGCCCACTACGAACCAGGGGACCAAGTGTGGGTGTGGACCCCCGTGCGTCACAAAGGCTTCAGCGAGAAACTACTCCACCGCTATTTCGGACCCTATAAAATCCTGCGCCGCTTAAACAACGTCAATTACGAAGTCATCCCAGATGGAACTGTGACCGTCAGTGTTCGACGCCAGCGTCCTGAAATTGTGCATGTGGTGCGCTTAAAGCCGTACTTTTCGCGTGACTGAGCGTTCCCTGCAAGTGAAACCTTGCGTTATTGTACAGTTCACCCCACGCCTAATTTTTTTGTTCTCCTCTAACCTTGTCATCGGGACGATGTTTTCTTTCACGGGGGGGAATAATGCCACGTGCCTAGCGCCGCGCGACAGCCGTGTTTGGTGCCGACGACGACGAAGCGGTGGTTGGCACGAGCGGCGCGCTGGGGCTGGACTCTGTGACTCTGTGTTCGGAACGACAAGCCGACCTTATTCTCGGGTCCTCGGCTACGTGTACTTTCACGGCTTCCTCTGACTTCAGTCGTGACAATATTTAAGGCTAAGACCGGGAATCTTGAGTGCATCAAGGCGTGCCCTCAGTTTATGCAGGTGCTCTTCAAAAGGCCTCATATGCTAAGCTGGTTTGCAACTTTGTCTCCCAATACGGTGTCTATTACTGTTTGAAATATTGCCAGTACTGAGAAAAGACAAAATACATGACCTTCAACTCGAGCAGGTCAGCGTGATAAATACAGTCCTCTCGCGACAACACTGGTCCGGCGACCTATATTTCATCCATAAATGCACATCTTCAAATATTTTAATGGCCATTCGCACTATATGTTACACCCAAACGAATAATTCCATGCCTTTAAATTATTTCGTGACGACTGCGCGAAGACCAAACATTTTGCACGAGTTTTGACACTTGAACACTGAAGTAGGTGAAGCGGTCTTGCCTTCAAGGTTACCCTGCAGATCTTTCAGCTCCGGGCCCGTACGCTGCTCTTGTGCGAAACTGCTTTGGCCTGCTTATCCAAAGAAGGCATCATCTTCCTTATCTGAGCTTTTCAGGGTGATCGTGATAAGCAATCTGAGTAGGAATTGTTGCAGCCAGAATTCCAGACGGCCGGGATATCGAATTCTCGAAGACGCAAATTCAATGAGCAAGGCGACCAAATAGAACTTTTCTAGTTCGTGAGTCGGCACAGAGCGTTAAAATCGCTGGCAACCTTGATTGGTCGTCAGGGTAAATAGTGGTAAAATTTCAACGTGGCCCAGATAATTGCAGGGAACTCCTTGTCGGCTGTGGAGTGATTGATTTCTCCTTTTTCATGGACTTACTAGCAATGGCAATCACTTTCTCGACCCTGTCATTTGTGTGAACGAGGTCGGCATTTAGACCGAGGCGGCTTCTGTCCGTGTAAATTTCCATGTCAGCTTTTTCGTGGAGTACCCGAGGATAGGGGGGGGGGGGTGACTGCAAGCGACGCTTACGTTCCTTGACAGTATTCTCATTTAAACGGAACGTCTGTCTAAGTTAGCCTGTTCACCCGTTGGCACAGTGATGCGTGCACAAGTTTTCACAAACCGCCTGTAATAGATATAAGCTCCGAAGAAACTTCGAACGGCTTTCTTATCGGAGAGTTACGGGAGCTGAACGGCAGTGGCGTTATTCAAGGCATTGGGATCCACACTATGTTTCCTACTGCCGAGGCCGAGAAATAACCGTTCTTCTAAGGTAAATCTACATTTGTAATGTTTAAGGCTAAGTCCTTAAGTCTTGAGTTCGTCAAGACGTGCCCTCAGCCTATGCAGATTCTCTTTAAAAGTCCTCAATATAATAAGCAGATTAAATTTGTATCTTTATTCCCCCGATATGGTTTCCATTACTCGTTGAAGTAACGCTAGTGCCGAAAAACTGAATGCATGACCTTCAACTCGTGGAGGCCAGCATAATAAATGCCGTCCTCTTACGATCACTTTCAGCGATCGCTAGTTGGTACAAACCGCTCTTTAGGTTAATCGTAGGGAATTGCTTGGCGTTGCAGTGGCGTCGAGCGTGTCGTTCCTCGATGATGTCTTCACTGTTCTCAGTGTCTTTACTACACACATCAACAATTCGGGTTGATCGGGGTGGTTGGGTTACTGTCGAATAAGGAACGCTCAGGGCCACATGATGCTGTCCGAATAACTTGAAGGTATGAATCTTGCGCCAAAAGGGCGATGCGCTAGGATTAAATGTCGATAATTGCTTGATCTTAGGTAAGGAAATCTAAACACAAGACAAAGTCACGGCAGCACTGCTGAAGGACGAAAACATCAGCTGGAAAGTACGTCAATCGATTTTATTCGGGCTGTGCATCGCCCTGACGGCGCATTTAGGTAGTCTCCGGAGGTGCTAATTTCCAACTCGTTCTAACAGCTACTCACTTTCTTCAGCGTAGCGGCGCACGTTGCACTGATGACCGAGTTATCGTCGCCCGTATCTATTACGGCTGCATTCTTGCGACTGTTGATAGTTACCACATAATCGGAGATGCACGTTCATACATTGTAGTTTTTTCTGTAAACCGGGTCACGCCTTCATTGGTCACTGTTGCTGTGGATGGCGTTCGTCGCTGTCGCACATCTAGCAAGTATAGTCTTCGAAAACTGCTCCTGGTCATCGTTATTATCTCGTCTGTTGCGGCGTGATCATCCGTCGATGTAGATGACGTGTCTTCCTCATTTCGTGTGTCAAAACACCTCATATCTAAAGTTTGCTGCTTTTAGTTTCCTGCCGGTGTCTCGGATACTATCTGCGAGCGTCATGTGAGCACCATCGAGGTCATAAAAATTGGGCAGATGACAGAAAAGATGACCTAAGGCTCCAATTCGCGTTCTCTTCCTGACGACGTTAGTGTTCAATTTCACTGGGCTGTTGACCTGTAAGTGGCTGAGTGCGTCAAATGAGAAAACAATAAATCCCAGTCTTCTGTATAGGCAGTGCCGGAGAATGTAGTCTGCCTCAACACAGTGGCAGAAGAGCAGGCGGTGGTTCGGAGTCTGGCAGGCATCACATTTCCTGGGGCTAGGGCTTTCCTAGAGGGCTTGACGGGTGCGGCAAGGGGCGGCGTTCTTAAAGCACCCGGTCGCTTCAACAAGAACCGGGGGCATCGCATCGGGGTACAGGACGACATACTGCAGTGCAGTGACGTTATTTACCGCTTGGGTTTTAGCTGCAGTCGACGAAGACGGAGAGCGGAGCGTATGATCAACTTCTTCACAAATGGCATCTGCAAGCGTCACCATACGAGGCTGCTGAGGCGATCGTAAGAGTCGGCACAGCTTTTCGCACAAGAGATCAGGAATAAATTGACGCAGGTTGTCGGCTTCAGGATTGCAGAACCTTGTAGAGAGCATCCAAAGTGGCCAGTTCTACTGGTGCATCCTGGCGTCCAAGCTATACTTGATAGTTGGTGCTTTCTAGCAGAAGACGCCATAATCTTTGATGGCTAGCGGCTAAGAACCGGATATAGTTGGTCTTTCACAGAGCACATAAGCAGGTTAACCTCTGCGTTCTCGGCCATTTTGACGGCGGATGAGTCGGTTAATCTCTTCACCATGAGATAGGAAATACTCACTTGGAAGTTGAATCCTCAACTGAAAGCGCAATTGGGGCGTTTCTTTGAGTGTTATTCTTGTAAAGGATTTCAACATCTCCGTCTGGAGTGTGTCCTAATCTTTCAAAGAAGCCTTATGATTCTGAAATCAGATTCGGGCAGACGCTTCAAAGGCAAAGCAGAGTTACTTTCGCTTCGCTTAGTCATTCCAGGCGTTGAACGTTGCAATGCGATCGAACAGGTCCAGACAGTTTTCCGCATCTTCGTCAGGCCCCATTTCGAAGGTGAGGGCTCACGGAGCTCGAACAAAGCCACAGGAGGTTTCTGCTAGGCGGCCACCATTCTACGAGCGAACAACGTCACGTTGAAGATTCACAGCCTCCACCCGACGTCACGTGGTAGTGATATTGGTGTGGGTAACCAACACAGAGACAAGCGTCGACACATATGCGCACGAAACAGCAGCTAACTTGCAAAATTAATTTGGAAAAAAAAACCATGCCAAGTTTATAGCAGTCGATCACCACTATCAATAGGTGAGCATACGCAACAAATTGCTCACTCAAGGTAGCACTACAGAAAAAAATGAAAGAAATGAAAAATTGGACAGTCACGGTGCCAGGTGGACACAAATAAAAAGAGGTGAGCCTTATCAAATTTAACCTAGTGTCAAAGCACTTTATCCCAAATATATACTTCAGTTCAGTCGTTCAGTCATGTCCGACCCTTCGTGACCCTATGAACCATATCATGCCACGCTTTCCGGTCTCTTACTATCTTGCTAACATCACATAACTTCATCGTCAGCGCCTCGAGGATGCCATCTAACCACCGCGTTCGCTGCCTACTCCTTCTCCGGTGAGCCTCAACCTTTCCCAATATCAAATCTTTCTCCAGCGACTCCTCTCTTATCATCAGATGACCAAAAAAGCTGAGCTTTAACTTTAGAATTTGACCCTCCAAGAAGCAGTCAAGATGTATGGCCGACAATATCACTGATTTGATCTTCTGGCAGTCCAAGGAACTCTCAAGAGTCCCCGCCCGCACCACAATTCAAACGCGTCAATTATTCGGCGGTCAGCTTTCTTCACAGTCCAACTCTCGCATCCATACATCACAACTGGAAAGACCATAGCACGAGTTATGCGGATCTTGGTTGACAGTCTAATGTCTCTGCTCTCAAAACATCAAAACCAAACACTTAACGTGGGCAAAATGAAACAAATAGAAGAATAAGGATGAAGTGAAAAAAATATAAATATAAGAGAAGCGCACGAAGCTCTTCTAATAAATAATCATGATATCGAAGCTATAGTCAGTAAAAAGAAAACAAAGGATAAAGTATAATACCACAGGCGTGTGCAAGGCTCTACGCTAAGGGAAACCTGTCATGAAGAGACATAAAAGGACTAAGCGCGAGGCGAAACCATCAAGAAAGAAGCTTGACAGGAAAAGTACAACTTTACTGAAATACGACAGAAATAAATCAGGCGAAGGAAAAATACATCTAGTAAAACGGTGTAAAAAACACAAAGAACACAAAACAAAAGCAGAACTCCTGTGTAGCTGATACCACACGTTCGTAGGTTTGCATAGGAATTTTAAAAGCTGGAAGAGCGTTTTAATGTAGAGGTTGTTTATCTGCCCCCTGCAAACTTTCCAAGGTCACACTAAGAATAAGAAAAAGTGTGCCGTGGTGTCAAAGACGAAACACCAAACGAAGTTTACAGAATGCAAGCCGAATGCCATGCAAAGTAGGCCTATCAGTTGCGAGCTTCATTATATTGAGCAGGCGTAAGATGCTTCAATGAGAGATCGAGAGAGGATACATTATGTGTACGTAAGAAATCAGGTACTGACATTGTCGACCACTGCAACAAATATAAAACAGACCCAATTAATGGATGCTATCCATTCATAGAAACAACACTGCGGGAAGTCATGGTGACGTACTTTATAAGAGTCTGGGCTAAAGGGCACCTGCTCACCTTCTCTAGTTTAGTTGAAAGTTAGTTTGTATTTCCGTTTGGCCACCTGTAGGCATAAACCATTGTGTAGCGAAAGCTACATTGGCCATAGTTTCGCTGTTTTGCACATATCCAACAAGTGCAGTTCAGCGCATATGCGATTTGATGAGTGACGTCAGAGCCGCGCACTGGTGCGCCGCGCCGATCGCGGAGTTTTTGCCACTCGCCTCCCACCGAATAGCTTCGCTGTCTACTGCGCACATGCGAGCAGCCAAGTAACGTAAGAGCTATGCACCGCCTTGCCAAGCGCAGACGCCAAGATGCACAGCTCAATAATAAAATATAATAATAAAAATAATAATAATCAATCAATCTTTATTTAATGTGCGCAGGAACAACCATGTGGTCTTCGTGCTGCAGCACAAATAAAAAAAAGTAACAAAAATGAAAAATGCACAAACATGTTTACACACACAGAGAGAACACAAAAGAAGAAATAAATAATACATGAAATGAAACTGAGACGAAAAGTATCACGGAAAGTAAGCAATCAATGAGTAGCATAACTTATATACACAGTGAGAGAATTTTTGAGCACATCAGGAAAGAAAAAAAAAACGGTAGAAGAAGAGAAAAAAACAACAACAAATAACTGACATTGATTATAGTAATATAGAAATATACATAAAATAAACAATCATTCCAGGCGAAACAAGTGCATGGTACTTAAAACACAGGCTAGAAATACAGAATAATACAATAAAGAAGTAGAATTGAACAAGGGACAGTAAGATTCGAATATAAAGTTTAAAGTTGAAATATAAGTAAGAAACGGATAAAAAGTAGTTCAAGATACAGACAGCATTGAACAGGAGAAAAAGCAAAAAGTGAAGTAAATACAATATTAAGGCTAGAAAGTGGGAGCTATATGTGGTAAAGTACTATTTAGAATACAACGCTACGAACATCCAATGTAAATGAACAGAGTGAGTTTTGGAAGATGTCAAGGGGAGGACAAAAAGAGTTAAATAACCACTGCATCCTGTCCAGAGGGGAGTGGGAATGAAGAGGAGAAGCCTCAAATGGTCTGTATTCCCTCATGCTCTTTCGCGGAACGCGCAGTAGGATGTACTTAAAGAGCTGAGGGCACATAATGTGGCCATGAAGAAGTTTGTACAGTAATATGATATCAAGTCTGATACGACGGCAGTGAAGAGAAGGAAGATTGAGTTGGGCGCTCCTGGTGGAGCGAGAGGGGGAAGTTGCGCAAGGAAAGCGATAATTAAATATCCGTAAAAAATTTTTTGCACTCTGTCAACCTTGTCCAAGTTCGATTTGCAAGTGTCATTCCAAACAACCGACGCATACTCTAAGAACGGCAACGATATGGGCAGGTACAGTTTTAGGAACGGAAGTGGAGTATGGAACTCTCTCGAAAGTCTGCAAAGGAATCCTAGTGTGCGCATAGCCCGCTGAGCAATGCGCTTAGTGTGAGAGGAGAAGCTGAGGGTGCGGTCAAAAAGTACACCAAAGTCATTAATTTCATAAACCCTGTCCAACAGCGCAGAATTCAGAGAATAATGGTAGAGAAACCTATGTGTTTTACGAGCAAAGGACACAACCCTAGTTTTGGAAGAATTGAGGGTAAGTCGATTCTTCGCACACCAATCAGAAAAAGCAGATACAATGTCCGATTGCAACAACAAGCAATCTTGAAAAGAATGTATTACCTTGAATATTTTTATATCATCAGCATAAAGAAGAAACGAGGAGTTCTTTATCGCCGAGGAAACATTCAACTTTGAGAAGTAACTAGTCAGGCGCTGTGCTATGCACCTTTCTATTACCTTGCTTAAGTGGTAAAATGGCAATGGGGCGGTAATTCGAGATACAATGACGGTCACCCTTAAAAACTGTAATAATCTTAGCGTTCTTTAACTGAGGAGGAAATAGTCCCGTTTCAAAGATGAGGTTGATAATATAAGAGAGAGGATCGGCAATAAGATGAGCGATGCATTTAATGTTTGTGGGGTGAAGGCGGTCAAGCCCTGCACTTGTTGTCTTTAGATTTAGAATACATGTTTGGATTTCCTGTGCGGTGACAGGAGATAAGAAAAATGATTCTGGGCAGCTTGGGAAAGGTGAAAGACGAGCACCAACTGGCAACGAGGTGTGATTGCAGTAGAAATCGTTGAATAAGTTTGCAATATCAAATGGATGGTCGTATACGGAGCCTGACGGCATGATTATTTTTTAAATTTGTAGATCTTGGGTTTGTCTGTTTAAAAAAAAGTATTGAACACTTTCCAGGTTTCCCTGTGGTCATTACCAAGCTGGTGAATTTTTGATTCATAATATTTCCTTTTGGCTTCTTTAAGTAATCTGCTGAGCATGTGCTGTAGCGGGACTTGAGTTTGAGATTGAAAGGTCTCTTTTTGACTTTCTTGTGAAGATTGTCTTTCTTACGCATTGAGTTAAGCAGGCTGGTTGTCAACCAAGGGTTATGTGGGGCGGAATATTTTTTACGACATTTAACGGTCTCCGAAGAACTGTTCAGGCAGTGTTGTAAGGCGGTAGAAAATGTTTCGAAAGCGATCGCTGCATCTGTTGCTGACTTTAAATTCGTCCAGTCGAGATTAGAAACTTTTGAAATAAATTGGTCTTTATTAAACACAGTCCTATAAAATACTCTTTTCCGCTGGATAAGCTGGAATGAAGACGAACGAAAATGGGGTAGTGGTCCGTTATGTCAACCTTGAGGACCCCGCAGTCTTGTGGAGAAATAAAGTTAGAAAAAATGTGGTCGATGAGCGTGCTCGGCCCTCCAGGGACACATCTAGTTGGCAGCGTAATTGCAGGCTCGTATGTGTAGAATCGAGGGTATGTGTCACTACCTCGCTAGAGCTCTCAACTCAGTAAGCAGCGACTCCGATTTTAGTTCGTGATGCGTCTGTGTTAACGACCGTCGTATAAGTGGAATGAATATGATTAGAAATGCGAACGGAGCCCAGGGTAATATCTACGAGAAAAAAAGAACTCGATAGACAAGACGGTACACAAAAGGCGCTTGCAAGTACAATTTATTGACCGCCAACCAAGTTCTTGAAGTGGTACAGGTGGCAATCTTAGATGTCCGTGATAGTTTTTATTTGTGGTTCGCAAACAAATTTTGTGATGTTTTATTTCGGTTTTTGATATGTCAGAAAACATCGCATACATCAGTACAACATACGATACACACCACACATTTCGTTTCGTCCGTTCTGGCAATGATCAGTAGGGTACATTTGTAATGCATGCTTCAAGGACACTTAATACATAAATATCACAAACGTGAAATGTAAGGCATATTGTTCAAGGACAAAGAACAAAATTATCATTATGTACTCAATCTACAAATCCTTGAAGACTGTGAAAACTATAGAAAAGGATACTGTGTGAAGGATACTCGATGATGGGCAGCAAATATTAGGGATGGGTTAAAATATTACACGGACCTGGTATTGACGGCTGTGTTGCATTTACAGGTAAGTTTTCTACTTTCTTTAAGACCAGTGTGATTCAAAGCTTTTCAGGTATAGGCATACGCATGCGTTCAGGCTCGGTGCTTTGTAAACCTGAGGGTGTTACCGCATTTAGGGCCGTGCAGTATTTATCTGCAAACATTGGTACCCGCGACCTTGAAAACATATCAACATAGTTTGTGTTCATTTGAGATCTTTAAAAGACGTGCAACAAATCCGCGACGCGGTAGCTCAGTGGTTTGAGCACTCGACTGCTCCCAACGACTCTTCTCCGGGACGCGTCGCCCGTTTTTTGATGCATGCAAAATGGAGGTTTCTGAGATACTATGCAATATCAGCGCACATAAAGAACCCTACTGGGCGTTGCCAAACTGGCAGAGCCAGCAATGGTAAAGAACCCATGTTGGCCGAAATTTCTGGAACTTCCTACCACTTCGTCGCTCAAAGGCTGAATCAAATTTGGACGTTAAAGGCTTTAAACCAAATCAAACCCAAACGCAATTCACCTGCTTCGCGACAGGACTACGGGGTACCTCACAGTTCGTTGCAGCGTATATATGAAAAAGAGGGCTACGAATCAAAGCAGCATAGATGCGAGAAAAATGACTAATATTGCATTCGCTGCATTCAGAGAATCAAGGCAGAAGGGAAGACAAGAGAAATATTTTTGGGTTGAACAATGGCATCGCAGCCAGATATCTGCTTAGAGAGCATGCGACGCTTCAGAGTGCCTAACGTGACCAGCCTAGTTTTTTTTTTTTTTTCTTTAAGTTATAATACTTGTGCATAGTGTCGAAACAATAAGTGCGGGTACGAAAATTTTTTTCTTATCTCTACAGTCTTGATATTATCTTCGACATTATTCACTTAAAGGAAAAATACTTATGTTCTCAAATGTCGAACGGCACGAACTCAGCAAAGTACAAATTGCTTACTATATTCTGCTTCGTCAGACGTAAAGAAAACGTATGGAAATATTGTAGCATAAATAAGTGACGTAAATTAGCCCCGGTGAATTAAAAGAAAATGCATGAATACTGAAGATTCAATTACTAGGACAGGCAATGATTAATCGCTATCATTGGGCGAACAGTTCGCCGCATAGAGTCCAGAAATTGTCAGCTTGAAACTGTATGCGAAACAGACTACGTTTCTCGTATTTTGAAAGTGCTTTCTTTGACAATTGCAGTAAGAGGTCTGAAGTTTTTACAATATTAAAACCTGCTTTAACCGTGTCAGTGTAATGCGGCCAAAACGATTTTATGACAACAGGTGAAATAACATTACCTTAATTATTAATGGGTGTTGCCTAGATTTATGATAAACGGAGTAAAGGCGTTGTGATACTTCCGCGCGAAACAAAACTCCTAGTTTCAAATTGACGCTCCGTTCGAACGAATGAACAGTTGTCAAGCAAGCAGCTCACCGTTTTAGTACTCACAGAATACGAGTTCAAATAAGAAAACTGCAGTGCATGCAGCTAACAAAGCTGCATATAGCCTAAAGAAATGCATTAGATCAGCGGGTACATTGAAGACTTCGTCTAAACTTTGACGGATAGCCGCATCACGCTCGCAGAAAAACTGGTTGATATTGTTGGTCGGGTTAAGTAGTGACGCTTCAGACATTTTGCGTAGCAGTGTACGGTACTCTTTCAAAGCCGGATAATTCTTCCGTACAGGTGTAGTTAACAAGATCTGGTGGAAAGGCTCTCTTGCTTCTACGAGATCAAATGCAAGATTTTTGATCACACAGCTATGACGACTGTACGTTATGCAGGCACACTGCCCTTGCTGAGCCAAAGATAGGCAGGAGCTGTCTTTGGTGATCAGCATAGACTTGCCATCCGTGTGTCCGTTATATGCTGACAGTAGCTTAGCGTATATAGAGCTTTTGCTCGTTGTGCTATTGGCGAGTATACGTTCCACAGCTGTGCCCATTAAGAAGCAAGGGACAAGTCGCTGTTTGTCCAGCGCCATTTCTAGTTTGTCCAATGTGTCCACAACTTGTGGCGCAGACTGCAAACTAAGCCTTGACACCAGCTCGCTTCGGTAAAAGTTCGATAGGGGGAGAATAGCCATGAGCCAGACAAAGCACAGGAGACTACGTGCTGCAGCATAACGTTGGCGGCGAGGAATTGGCATAGAAGTGGCAAAGAAAGAGGCCAAAAGGAACATCAACGAATCAGATGCACTTGCAATGAACTGGAAATGCGTTTCCTTGTAATCTGCTATTGCACTAGCCACTGCACAGAAAGCAAGAACTATAAGAAATAGGCAGATACCAAGCTTTGACTCGACAAGGATGCTGAAGAAAGATACACGTGAAGGCATGCTAGCCTTAACGTAGAACGTGTCCTGGACATACTGAATGGACGCTGGCATGGCGAACCCCAGTAAAAAATTCCTCGTAACCGTACTTACATCTCCGCATATATCAATCCTGCCGGTGATGAGGTCATGTAAGACAGCGTCATAGTGGTTTAGGAATATCCGCTTCACGGTCACGTTGTAAAAACCGAGAGCATTCAAGACGTATTCCGTGTCTGACCGGCAAGCTTCCGAAGGCAGGTTCTGGATATTCATGCTTTCAAGACATCCGACGAGCATTACACGGTTTCGAAGTTCGCTGTGTTTCTGCGAGCTTGAAACTGTGCTTTGCGAACCTAAAGAGCGGTCTGCTGAGAACATTGGCTCGAAGTCTCCTTGTGGAGACACTCGTGCTTTGTCCTTGAAGAAAGCAACACCATGTCCTTCAAGGGTAACGCATGCGCAGAAATCTTCCTTTAGCTCGCCTAAATAGTTCTTAAGCGTTCTTGGTGCCTGGTATTTATTCTTTGTCACAAGCGAAATGACTAAGCTGAAGAAAAGCGGCGAATACACAGCTCTATAACGACATTCAGATGTGTTTTCAGCTATGTCTGTTGCCAGCAAACTTGTCTTTATGCCGTACTTATTGTTTTTAAGTAAATACATCACGAACTCAACTGGTGTTTGCAGTTTCCATAAAGTCACGGGCCATGGATGGTGACGCAACCAAAAATATTCATTGGGTGTCATGTGACCATCGCAGGTGGCAAGTGCAATATGATCATTATTTGAGATTTGAAAATGAAAAGGGCTCGAAATGTACGAAGGTTGTATTTCAAGAATAGTAAAATTTCTGCTGAACACGTTTTGTAACGTGAAGAAAATGAAAATTACGTGATATATAAAGTGCGCCATGCAGATCTGGTTGGTTAATTCAGCCTAAATCAGTAGGGCATTGTGTGGACAAGATTTTATGATGCAAATTTGTTGCCAGCCTTATCGCCGAAAAAAACAACAATTAGCCGTGGAGTTCGCTATGGTGCAATGAACACAGAATGGGGTAAACATGCGGTTGACAACAGGGGCCAGATTTGGGCTGTGTGCCCTAAAATTATTAACACATTTTTCCTACAATACCTGCAGAGAACATAAATGCAATCAAATTTCAGGCCCTGCACGAAAGAAAAGTCATAGAGCTGTGCCTCCGTCACATAAAAGTGATATTAAGCGCAATACGAACAAAGAAGAGGCAGCTGTTCCAATTTCTTTGTAGACTTGCCGTAAAAAGAAAATAAAAATTAACACATTTACAATATCTACAATGCGCAAAAGAAACTTCACATCAGCTCAATGTCCAAAGAATTGTTTCACCAAATGTCGAGGGACCCACGGCACCATGGAATATGCGACAGTAGGGGCCTCCGGCCGAACATGCCCCAAGCTCACAACAGCGACCAAATCATTAAACCGCAAAAAAAAAAAAAAAAACGCCGCTGAGATTGTCACACTGGAAGCAGGCCTACAGTGACAGTGCTTCGATTGTGTCCGACCGTGCCCAAGTGTCGATGTATAAGAGCCCGCTTCATAGCCTTGTTTTCCCTCTCAAAATGAGCAGTGCCCCAGCCAATCCCCGCCCGTCGAAGTTCATTACAGGAAATGTATACCTTCCGCCCAGTGCAACCTTGTTTTGCTTGAAGATGGAACCAACAAAACAAAACTGACGTTATCCGGTCTTCGCTGTCAGACATAGCACTCCTTCTGATGAATCGTACCAGTCACAAGGACGGCAGGCACCAGAAAAAGCTAGGATACTAAACATCCATTTTATTCAGTGAGGATGTCTGGAACTCTACCCTACATTTGCATGAGCAAGCTACGCCTTCATACGCCACGAAAACAAATTTGCATAGCGTACTACTATTGACCCCACGATTGTTATGTCCAGCGCCAAATAATGATGTTGCTGCGCCAGGATCCGACTGGCGACGGTTAATGGTAGGCGCATTCACACTCACTTGCAAAAGTAATTCTCAGACTCGAGAGCTTTAGCGTGCACAGAAAGAAACTCATTGATCTAAGGTCCAATTAGGAATGAGGGTCCAAGCGTTGTGTGCAGATCACCAGGTGTTCCTCGGTATACGTGCGTGTGAGAGTGCCTTCGTGTCTACGCCTGTGCGTGCCCCTGTACGTGTGTTTATTCGCGTGTGTACAGGTTCTAGTGCCCTATAGGAATTGCAGAATCCCAAAAAGTTTTACGGGTCCACAAATTGCCTTCACCTGAATAGCTTTTCGACCTTCATTAGCTTTAGCTTCCAGAAGTTTTACTCTGCAGAACATAGAGAAGTATGATAAGAAGAAGCCCCGCCGGGGTGGCGCAGCAGTTAAGGCGCTCGACTACTGTGCTCAAGGACGCGGGATCGAATCCCGGTCTCGGCGGCTGCGTTTCGATGGAGGCGAAACGGAGTGGCGTCCGTGTGCTGTGCGATGTCAGTGCACGTTAAAGAACCCCAGGTAGTTGAAATGTCCGGAGTCCTCCACTACGGCGTCTCTCAAAGCCTTAGTCGCTTAAAGACGTTATACTCCACAAACCAACCAACCATTATAAGAAAAAACGACCGCGAAATTAAGTGCGATGACTAACGAGTAAGCTAAGGCAGAGAAAAGCGAAATCTGCAAATAATGCTTACCAAGCTGATCGGTCGTATGCATTTGCTCAACTGTTTGCGAGTGTTAACAATTTGTAACAATTCCTCGTGCAAGCTAAGAAAACGTGATAGGCAAATAAATAAATCTTTTTTTATCTTGCTGTGAACAAAATATTTCAATTTTATTTCAGAATCAGAGCCATGCTTTCGAATGCAGCAGGTGCATGTATATTCTCTTAACATACAAAAGTAAGTCCTAATGTAGCATAGCAAATATAAAATATATCAGGTTATATATAAATTCACAAGGGAACAAAAGGTAGCTTGTTGAAACTTTACAATACCTATTTTTAAGTGCATTGCATACTACACGTGAATGTTGTTTCCAATTATTTGCAGCAATGTTGCCCTGAATGCAAATTCAGCTGCACTTCTGCTTACTATCCCTAAATTTCAGTTTTAAATCCTTGTTGATATTTTCCGCACATTCATAATTTGCAGGTTTCATCGCTGCCTCGTTTTGGGAGGTAAACCGCGTTCCACACTATATATTTCCCTTTCAATGCACACGTTTAACAAATTATTCCACTATATTCCTCTCAGCTATTACAGAATTTGTTTACTTTCTCATGTGCGGGTTTTAGGACAGTTTTGCATTTCACTGCAGTACCAATTTTTATATTTTTTCAGTCGTAATTTATCATTAGCGAAAATCATTACCTTGCGTCCTTGTACGTCCTGACGTGGCTTCGCAGCCAATGTGTCATTGTAATTACCTCAGACGTGATCAGGAATATCACACTACAAAGCTTGTTTATTTTCGTTTATTGACGTCATTACTACCATGTGACCTCGCTTTAACTGAGAGATAACAAACGTGAGGACACAGAAGATTTTCTGCTGGTAATCGTTTGCGCATTAGTAGTGGCAGCATTAAGCATCTTAATACATGCTACATCCTTCCTGCATATCGTAACAAAAAAAACAACAAAATAAACAGCATTCATCAACCCAAGCGCCCAAGTTTCACCATATTACCCCAGAGGCGAACATAATCCTCCATAAATAGCGGCAGCGAGATAGATTGGAATACGATCGGCAGCAGTGCGCATATTAAGGCGAAGGCCTTCGTTTGCTGTTGAGCATCAAAGTCTGTTGCTTGGCTAGTTCGTGTAATATTGTTATAAAAAGCAAAAAGAGCGCAAAAATTGCGTCTGGCGTCTGGTAGATGTTGAAGTGAAAGAGCGTTGCTCATAGGTTAACTCATAGGCGTCGACTTGGGGTAAAGCGCCATCTATGGTGCATCAGAACAATCTGGAATTCGCCACTCTCTTACCTATCGGAATTATCGTCCATTGCAACCCCGTATGGCTTAGACCTCGTCGAGACGAATCGTTTGGTACAACCACATGTACCAAACGATTTGTCTCGGCGTGGTTCTCAACAGACGCACCGTCGTCCCAACTCAAATTGCGACCATTTGTGAAGAATTGTGAATATCTTTTCATGCAACAGAACCGCACACCTTCTTGGTGTGCCTGCAACCCGCATTGAGGAATTTCTACAGGCGTTCCACGATCAGCCAACGGCCGGTTACCTCTGCCTTGGACGCATGTTGCACCGAATTCAGGAGAAGTGCTACTGGTAGCGGTTGCTGCCGACGCGGTTGCTGCCATGAGTGCAAGCGACGCAATACACCCTCGACAAAACCTGATGGGCTAATGAACCCCGTACCTCCTCCAACTAGATCATTTAAACAAATATAGATGCACCTTTCGGACACTTCGCAACTTCATCGAAGGTGAACATGTGGATAATTGTCGCCACTGACTACATGACCCGTTACGCCGAAGCAAAAACCTCGTCTAACGGTTCCGCTGCGGAAGTCACCAAGTTTTTCGTCGAACAAATTCTCCTCCGACACGGCGCCGCAGAAGTGCCTATCACGGACAGAGGAACATTATTTACAGCAGAACTTGCGCAATCCATTTTGACCCATAGCCATACAAACCACCGACCTACAACGGCGTACCATCCACAGACAAACCGTCTTACGAGCGTCTAAACAAAACAATTGCGATCATGACTGCCATGTACGTCAACGCCGAACACAATACATGGGACTCCAGCCTGTCTTACGTGATTTTTCGGGTATGCTACTGCCGTCCAGAAGACGACCAGGGCGATCCCGTTCCAGCTTTTGTACGGTAGGGATCCCGTTTCAACGATCGATGCAATGCTACCGCACGTAACGGACGAGGAGAACCTGAACGTCGCGAGCTACCGATACAACTAGGGACGAAGCGACGCAGAACATAAGCCGGGGAAACAAGTCTGGTTATGGACGTCGATTCGCCGTCGCGGACTAAGCGAAACGTTGTTACGTCGATATTTTGGGCTGTACAAAATCCTTCGCGGCATTGGACATCTGGACTATGAAGTCATTCCCGACGGCTTGACAGCATCACAACGGTGACGCGCGCGCCCAGAAATCATACGTGTTGTACCTCTGAAGCCGTATCATGCGCGGTAAAGAATCCCTGATGTTTAAGCTTATTAATGTTTATGTTTACATTTATTTATTTGTTTTGGAAACTCGAGGCGAGGTTTTTTGAGGAGCGAGTAATTCCGCGAACCATTCAAAGCTCTATTGTTGTTGTTTTTTAGCAGCGGCTGGCACGTGAAGTTATCAGTGTGATTGTAGAGCGCGGATCAATTTTGTATTCTTCTTTGTTCATAATTATTGCCGCATAACGTGGTCCTAATATTTTCTGTTTATAATGAGTGAATGTAAATTATAGAGGAATGGGATAAAACAATGCATATATTATTTGGCACCTTACCAAGTAAAGGTGTCACGTGCCGTAAGGAAGGTAAAAGAAAATGTTTTCTGCTGACCTTTTCAGGTAAGCAAAGTTTCACATTATTTTTATTTTAGAGTGATACCTATACTAATACATATAAAACATGCGTCCGGCTCCCACTAAAGGCCTTTGAAATCAGATCAAGGTCAAACCGAAACACTCACCCAAGGCTAACGATGTACATTGCATATGCGTGACTATGTATCGCATAGCACTAGGACGCTTTTGCATTTTACGTTTCTGTGGGGGAGAAACGCAAAAGCAGCAGTGTGCTGTGACCCGAAATCCGCAGGCAAAAGTCCCCTCCGCCATGTATGGGTAATGGAGACATTAGTAAGGTATAAAATAGGGCGAGCTGCACCTTACTCATATTGACGGTGCGCAAAAAACGGAGACAAATGAGTAAAAGGACACAACACGAATACTTTTTGGCAACTAAATCTTTTACTGAAGCCCTCTGAATAAACACCCAACTCATGAAACTATAAACACAACAAACCAAACGGGATAGCATCAAGAAAAGTGTAGGGCGCGATACAGCTCGTGCGGGTGCATTTTAATTAATATAAGGTGCAAAATCAAGGAACTTCATAGTCACAGTAGCGAACAATTACCAAAAAGAAGGAAGCGACAGAAAAGATGAGCTCCATGTGTTGTTTAAATATGGCAGTAATTTTTGTGGTAAAGAAATTGACCGTGCGCTTATCCATGTATCCCCCTGCCTGGAACGTTACCTGACTTCATCCATTTTCGGCTCATCAAGTAAACAGACTCATCCTAATAATAACATAATAGAGATGCCCACTTTCTGGTTGTGCTGTCCTTGGGAATCAGAAACACGTTACGGGATTTAGAAAATCTAACAAATTACCGGCCTGTTTGCTTTGACCAATAAAAACGTGGTAAATCCTCACTTCCTCAATGTGTGGCACGCATTTTCGTTCGGTAACTAGGCTAGTTGAGAAAGGATCTCTCCAAATGACGTCACGAACTCTTCGGGGAAGTTGTCCTACGTAAACCGTTCAATAAATTAAAAGAACGAACAGTGCGCGTCAGGCTACCCATAGTCAGAATCGCGCGTTTCCACCTCATTCTTCTCTATCTCTTCCGCAACGCCGCACCAGGCAACGGAATCGGAGAAACTGTCAGTTCCCTTTGCAAAAAAAAAAAAAAAAAATGATGCTGCTCCTCCAGACAGCAGCAGGTACTCGATATATGCACTCCTTCAGAAAATGTATTACGACGCTACAAAACATCACTAAAAGGCTCGTTGCTTGAGAAAGTCAAACATTACTTCGCTTTAAACACACTATGGTTGATCATTAGCCCAAAGGAGTCGAAATTCAAGCTTAATTACGCTTAGGTGGGCACGTTTCTTTAAGGCACGTTAAATTCTGTTTAGGTTTCATTTCGCAACCTGCAGTCAATAAATACTTGGCACAGGTAATAGACTCCTTTTATAATTCGTTAGGTTGGCTTTCTCACATTGTGCGATCTACCAAAAATGGCATATCTGGCTCTACAATAAAATATAAAGCGATAACGTAGCTAGTCATAGCTCGATACATTCATGTTTACTATAGTGCTGCTATAAATATTATGTCAACGTATTCTGTAAATGAAATTAGTTATTGCTATAGCATGAATACGTGTTACCTATAAGGTATTTATTAAGGCATTCAGTAAGAGGATGAGGACAACCATAGCTTCAATCAACCAAATGATCAGACAGGTTTTCGGAAATGATACTCTTCCATTGATCATATCCATAATATCAACTAGGTGATAGAAATGAGCTCAGAATATATCAAGCCATTATACAAAGCATTCGGTGATGACAAGAAAGAATTTTCCAATGTCCAAAATCAGAAGTCACGCAAGCAGTGCGACATCAGGGTATGTAGGGTATGCTGCTAGGCTAGTTGGTGGTGGTGGTAAATAATTGTGGTGTGTGTGTGTCCCTCGTCCTTTTGTCCTTACATAATCAGGGTATAGGCGAGTCATATTTGAGAGTAGTAGAAAATATATATAGTGGCTGCACAGCACCCATTGTTCTGTATGAACGAAATTCCAATTAAGAAGGGAAGGAGACAATCTCGCGTGTGCTATTTACAGCGTGCATAAAGTACGTATTCAATGGCATAGAATGGGAGTCATTACGTATCACTTTTGATGTAGAGTGTTTTAGTAATCTGCGATTTGTTGATGAGATTGCCTTTCGAACTAAGGCTAACAGTTGTAGCGAGGGATTATTGGACTTGACAGGAAAAACAGAAAGGCAGGCCTAAATATTAATATGGCGTAAGTTGACATAGTGTTGAACAGCCTGGGAAAGAAACAGCAGTTTCAAATATATAGGGAAGCACTGAAACTGGTAGCCGAATATGTCTACACATATGGCAAATAGTAACCGCACGATAGGAAAATAACTAGTAGAATAAGATTGGGATGGAGCGCATTTGGAGCGCATATGGAGCGTACGCACACATCATGAGTAGCAGATTATCGGTATCGCTCAAGACGAAAGCATACAAAAAGTTGTATTTTTTCGGTACTGAATTATGAAGCTAAAACATCGAAGGTAAACGAAAATGGTTCTAAATACGTTTAGGACAGTACAGAGAGCTATGGAATGAAAAACGTTGGAGTGACGTAAAGATATAGGGAGCGTGCAGAGTGGGCCAGGCAAATCACACAAGTTACTAAAATTCTAGACGAAATGTAGAAATGCGCATGGCAGGATATGTAGTGAAAGCAAGGGTACATGATGATCGCTAAGATTAACTAATCGTATTCAAATGGAAAGAAAGCATAGCAGGGCGTGGGAGAAATTGGATGGATGGATGGATGGATGGATGGATGGATGGATGGATGGATGGATGGATGGATGGATGGATGGATGGATGGATGGATGGATGGATGGATGGATGGATGGATGGATGGATGGACGGACGGACGGACGGACGGACGGACGGACGGACGGATGGATGGATGGATGGATGGATGGATGGACGGACGGACGGACGGACGGACGGACGGACGGACGGACGGACGGACGGACGGACGGACGGACGGACGGACGGACGGACGGATGGATGAATGGATGAATGGACGGACGGACGGACGGACGGACGGACGGGTGGGTGGGTGGGTGGATGGATGGATGGATGGATGGATGGATGGATGGATGGATGGATGGATGGATGGATGGATGGATGGATGGATGGATGGATGGATGGATGGATGGATGGATGGATGGATGGATGGATGGACGGACGGACGGACGGGTGGGTGGATGGATGGATGGATGGATGGATGGATGGATGGATGGATGGATGGATGGATGGATGGATGGATGGATGGATGGATGGATGGATGGATGGATGGATGGATGGATGGATGGATGGATGGGTGGTTGGTTGGGTGGGTGGATGGATGGATGGATGGATGGATGGATGGATGGATGGATGGATGGATGGATGGATGGATGGATGGATGGATGGATGGATGGATGGATGGATGGATGAGAAAAGGAGTTCACAGGGGTCAAGTGGATGCAGCTAGCACAGTACCTGGATAGTTTGAGGAAAATGGAAGAGGCCCTCGCCCTGCACTTTTAATGGTCGGTCTGATGATGACAGAAGTATGCAGTTCTGAAACTCTTGCTCTTACACCATTAGTGTGGTATCAAGCTTTAATGGGAAGCCGCCTTTAGATCTATGAAAGGTGTCTATTAGGCCCAATTAGACACAGCCGCGACGTGGTTTGTGTCCTACTACGGTACGAAACGAGCGATAATAAAACCATGTACATGAAGGCTACTTTTATTAGCTGTATGCACACCTAATTCCAGTGGCATAAATAGGTATTATACATTGTCAGCATAGTAATTTATATACAGTCCTAAGCTAACGTTTTTGTCGAAACGACACTAGTACAAATAACAGCGCGGCTTTAATCAAGAAATAAAAAGAGGCCTCTGTAGCTAACTGATAGCTTCGCCAACTAGGAATTCAATTGTCCCTGCTTTGAAATTCATGTATTGGGTCTTTGTTTTGCTTCCTTGTAGACTTTAACCTGCGGAGGTATCTCCGTGGTAAGTTCTCTGGACTTATATTTCCAAAGCGGCTGAAGTTGTGGATCCGTTAGACGCTAGCTTCAGATATCTTCCCAATCTTGCCGTTTTTACACTTAGTACGGGCACCGATCGGCACAGTTGTGGCTCAGTGCTTCGAACGCTGATTTGAAGAACTCTAGGACATGCGATAAAATTCCGGACACTGAGATATTTATATCATACAGGCGAGAAGCAATATGTCTATGTTCTGTTCGTCAATAGAACGCTTTAAATATCCACCAGTGATCGAAATTTCTGTTTTCCTTCGCAGCGATTTCTCTCCTTCTAGGATGAGTCTCTTTGGAATATAAACCCTATAAGTCAACCAAGTAAATATGGATAGCGTAGCTTCTCATCTCTAATAGTTGGCACTGGGTCTGGGTAAGCAGGTGGTCTGCCTCAATCCTGTAAATTTATATTTGGTGTGGCAGAATAGGGGTTGTAGTGTGCTTAAACGAGCTAGTGGGTTGTATGTATCTTTCTGTAGGCGTCGCCATCTGGCATCATCCGCTTTTGAGAGCCCCATGGCTGGGGCTGATAATCATGCGAATCAGCAGTGTTGTCTCTCCGTGCACGTCGCCAGGAGGCAAGGATAGGGCGGGTTGGAAGGTCGAGGGGTCGATTACCCGGGAGGGGAGAGCTGAGGCAGTGACACAGGCGCACTTGGTCTTTCATACGCATTGATGTCTTGGTGTCGAGACGAGAGTTATTCGTGTCGGGGTAGCCATGATGGTGTAAAATTCTGCTTGCCAGAGCAATAATTCGTGCTTTGATGTAGTTGCGACAAACAATCTCTAAATATGTAGACGCAGGTGGCATGTGGGGCATCTAAAGCAACAGCCACCTCCTCCGTCGTTTCTATGTCGTCATCGAAAAAAATGAGGAGGAGGAACCAACAATTATTAGGCCCAAAATATTTCAGTGGTGCATGTAGGCTCCAGATGGGGTGGTTCCCTAGCTGCGGGACCCTTATGTTCCCAGCAGCTCCTGGCCCTTGTCCCTCTGTGCGACCTGAATCGATAGAGCGGGGCTGGATAACAAGGTCTCCGATCGCTCAAGGGGTTTGGGATTGGGGGTATTGGTGGGAAGGGGAGGATGGGGGGTCTTGAGTTTTGTTCATTTTGCCGGAAATTCGGACTTGCCCAGGACTGCAGTGATTCTCTGAGAAGTGAACTTCACCAGTGACAGTGAACCTTTACGTCTTTCGACACGCTGGTTTAGAGCGTTTCGCACTTGAAACTTCAAGGCTTTTCCGAGTTTTCGCGTGTGCAGGACACGACTCGTTTTCAGTTTTGAACACCGTGAAACACGGTAACTCGAACTACCCTTGCAAGCTGAAGTGTTCGAAATTATTTTTTTCCTAGAAGGAGCGCAGCGGGTTTGGCGGAGCCTCTTCCAAGCGCAGGGTGCCCTTTTCGTTTTTGCAAAAAGAGCACAGCATATCGTCTTCCGCAGGGTACATGCGGTTCATCAGTACGAGATGCGCAAGCGATCCCACCTGCGCTCGACGCAGGATCGTCTGTTATTGCCTGGTGAGTTTGGGGTACGTTTCTAGCAGTCTACATGTTTCCTCTCGGTACATCCGGGTAATCTCCCGGATGCTGATAACCGTATGCGGTAGCTCTTTCGGCTCGTGCTCGCTCCGAATTGACATTTCTCGGGCATGGTAGCCTGCGATGGTGTTGCCTGCTACCTGCGAGTGAGCTGAGACCCACACGAGATCTATGGCTCTTCCTGGAGGCTTACACTTGATTGAATGGCTCGGGTCGCGGAGGAGATTACCCCCCTGTGGAAGCCTCTGTAGACTGTCTTTGAGTCGATGACCACGGTGTACACGCTCGAGTGCGAGGGCCACGACCACTTCTTTGTCAACTGCGGGGTCTGTTGTCTTTATGGACGTGCTGACGATCAGCCTGTCCTTTGACGTAACCACTACCGCTGAATGGCCGCTGTGTTTTCGGAGCAAGGCGTCCGCGTAGAGGACCCTGGGTTTCTCTTCCAGTCTCCGGGCTATGGCTTTGGTCCACGCGAAGTGCCTCTCGTCGTCCTGACCCGGCGTAATGTTCCGGGGAAGGGGTTTGGTATGAATGGTCGTCTTCCAGTCTTCCGGAAGGGCTTCCTTGATGGGTACTGGCTGAATGCGCCATCCTATCTTGGGTAGGACGGCTCGACTGTGTTCCGTGCGACTGAGTCGGATTCTCTGATTAGAGAGGTGGGCTCCATCTTTTGGGTTGGGTGCCTAAGTCTAGCAGTCTGCGTGAACGACTATATGGGCATGCCCAGTGCTTGCTTCATTGTCTTACGAAGCATCGTGTTTGGGGTGTCCCTATTCGTCTTCGTCAGCTGGAGATAGAGGGCGGAGTAGGTAACCCGTAACACGACGAACGCGCGTATCAGCCGCATGGTATTGTCCTCTTTGAGGCCTCGGTTTCTGTTAGATACCCTTCTAATCACACTGAGTATCTGTTTGGTTGTAGTCTTATTCTTTGTGACAGCGGAATGTGCCTTCCCGTGAGTCTGAAGTAGTAGGCCGATGGTACTAACCTGCTGTGTTGGCTTGATGGCCGTTCCGTCGATTGTGATGATCACGTTCGGCGGCAGCACTGTCTTGGATTTTCCGGATTGGATCATAAGCAGCTCTGATTTCTGGGGAGCGCAGATCAGTCCGCACGACTGTGCGTACTCGTGCACGGTCGTCGCAGCCTTCTGCAAGGCTCCTCCACCAAGGCATCAGACCAGCCGTCCACACCGTAATATCGTCGGCATAGAATGCGTGGTCCACACCTTCGATTTGCTTGAGTCGATCAGGCAGGGGCAGGAGGGCACATTGAAGAGCAGCGGCGACAAGACCAATCCCTGTGAAGTGCCCCTGCCACCGAGCTCGACAAGGTTAGACTTCTCCCCTATCCTGATGGTCGCTGTTCAGTTGTCTGAAGCGTACATCGTCTCCTTCATCTGATCCGTTTCTTCGATGTGCATCTGCAGCCGGCGAAGGACCATGCGCTCCATCATCTTCCGCGCGCAGGACGTGAGGGAGATGGGCCGCATGTTGTGTATCTTGAGGACCTTGCCGGGGGGAATGAAGCACACCTCGGCGTCCTTCCATTCTTTCGGCAACCGCGAGCTCTCCCTGGCTTTGTTGATATGTAGAAGCCGGCGGGCCACTTTACCGCTTATGTTACCGAGTAGTTTGCATGTTCTGGCCTCCCTTCCGGCTGCACTTCTCTTGTTACTTTCATCTATCGCTGTCCACACTTCCGTCATGGAAAACGGCCGGTCCAACTCTTCGTTGTCGGGTCCTTCATACCTCTCGGGCAACGGGTACTGCCCCTTCTCTGTCTTTAGGTACTTCGCCTTCAGTCTTCCAGGAGCCTATGGGCGTCTCCATTGTACATGTTCAATACTGTGGTAAGGTCGCCATTTTGCTACTCAGCGGGTCGATCAGATGCCTCTAGAGACACCACGTCTTCCACGCCGAGAGCTTGCCCTGCAGGCCGTCGCAGGTGTTCAGCCAATTCTCCCTACATAGTTTGGCCGCGTGCTCGGCGATCTGTTTGTTCAAGGCTGCTATGCGCTTGGTCAGCTTTCTGTTGTGCCTCTGAAGTTTCCATCACCGCGTTAACGAGTGCCGCGCCGCCCACATGCGGGTCAGTCTGGCGTCCACGTACGGTGTCTGCGACATCGTTGCAATTTCTTGGATAAATTTTCGAGGGCCTAATTTGGATCCCTCGCCCATTCGGTGTAGGTGTCTTGTGTTTCAGATTGTCCCGATTCTTCTCTCAGACGCCTCTTCTTGTTCCTGGGTGAAATGTCGCATCTTGTCCCAATCCGCGATCCGCTGTCCTCAACACAGCCCGATATCGGGAACCTCGGATCGTGATGCCGATCACGCTGTGGTCAGACCCCAAGTCCACTTCTTCGCTTCTCGAGGAGACGTCTAGCGTCCCCGATAACCAAGAAAGGTCTGGCGTGGTGTCCCTCGCGGCACTGTTGCCTCTTCTGGTAGTTTCGTCCGGCTCGTTCAGGAGGGCCACCTCGTGATCATATATTGCTTTGGTCAATGCGTTTCCTCTCTTTTACGGGAACTTATAGCACCACGTTGTGTGAGGAGCGTTAAATTCGACGAGGATCAGGAGCGGCCTGGTCACCGCCAACCCATTCGCCTGGCTCACGATGCGGTCCAATTCGTACTGCCATTATGAGAGCCGGCAGTCCACGCTCATTTAAATAAATTGCCCGCGCTGCCAATTTCTCTCGCATAAATTTCGACCACCGTATGCTCGCGCCCGCTCTGCGCCGTAACATGTTGAGTTGCCGCCATGTTGCTGCGGACGAGCTCCACCGTTTCGTTCTCCGTGGAGTCCGTGTAAGTGACGTACACCTGAAGTCTTGGTTTTCCGTTTGTCTCCTTAGAGCAATTACATCGTGCTTGTTGTCTTGCCCGTCAATGTGCCACATTAGTTCCGCTTCTTTGTTGCGAATGCCATGGCAGTTTCATTGGTAAATTACGGTGGTTCCCCCCCGGTTTTCTTCTTGTGTTTCTTACTTGGCTTCTGCATAATCCTTTCAGGACGCACAGAGTCAATTGCCCCTTTTCGCGATCGCCGTTTTTTTTCGGCCCTCTCCTTTTTCAGGGACGCGAAGCGGACCCTCACCGATGTTGAGGCTACCTATAGCGCTTTGCGTTTGTTCTTCACCGAAGGCGTGTGAAGTTGACTCTCGGAAGCTTTGAGTCGGTCGTCTATTTTGCTTAGCCTTTTGTTAATTTTGGAAATTGCGGCCAAAGTGGCCATCAGCTCTCCTTCTCGCGGGATATGTGTCCTTGCGGTGGTCGCGGTCTCTGCGATCGCCGCTTGCTCTCCGCTCGCGGGGCTCCCTTCGGCGTCCATCGCCTCCAGATTATTTGCTGCACGTTGAGTGCCCTCTGCCTCTCCCGCCGTTCGTCCCTGGCGGGGCGAATGGGGGTCCTTCCGCGGCACCCTGCGCAAACCTGCAGCGTTGTTTGCTGCCGTGTTGCTGTCTTGGGGTTCTGAATTTGACAAGTTGCAATTACTCGCTAGCGTTTTGATCTTATTCATAAGCGCCTGGTATTTGGGCGTTCTGACCCTCGATCTGAACGTTTTGGAGCTCTATGATCCTCTTAAATTCTGTCACTCCGCTATTGTCCTTCTGAGGAATCGCTTGTGAGTTAACCGGTTGGGAGGGGGTGAGGGTGGGAATTCGGTGTCGCTGGTTCGACCGACGGGAGACTTGTTGGTCTGGCCCACCTTTTTCTCGGCGATGCCTCGGTGTCCGGTTGACAGTCACTGTTGTTGCGGTTGCCGCGTGGCGTGTGTGACCGGCCCCGTTGTTTGGAGGCGCTACGGCGGAGTCAGCCTGCAGGACCTCTCTTGTATCGGTTCCTTCTCCCGGCGTCTTCTTCCTGTGCTTGGCGTAAATCCCACGCCGCCGGCGGACGACGTAGGGTGACTTGAAACGGGCTTTGCAGGCCCTGTCCATGGTCAGGTGTTTGTCCCCGCACAGGCCACACTTCGGGACACATTCTTGATTATCGGCGGGATTGGAGATTCCGCACCCTCGGCAGATCGTGTTCGAAGGATCCGGGCACACGTCCATTCTGTGGCCCACTATTCCGCACGCATAGCATACGTCGATTTGTTTTCTATGTAACGCGCACTCCGTGAGCAGGTTGCCGTATTTCATGTATTTGGGTAATTTATGCCCTTAGAAAGCAATGATGACTGATCAGGTCTTACCGATCTGGCTTGCCTGTAGGGCCGTTGGGTTAGGCTTGTGCGCAACATTGTCCTCAATATCGCGGGCCGTATCCACGAGCGGGATGACCCTTAAAACGCCCTTCACCGTACCGTGAGGGGCCGCTTCGTAGGTACTTACTTAGTGTGCCGTGCTGCGTATGTCGATCCTTCCTACTGCAGTGTATAGGTCGGCGTGCTCTCTCTTGGAGGTGTTCACCACAACGATATATTCTGCTGGAGGTTGGAGCACAAGACGTCTTCATTTGCTTCATTGGCAGGGATCTGTACCGCCACCACAACTGCACGACTTAGTTCAACGCGGGTCACGTCGCTCACATGGAGCCTGCCTCGTGGTCGTAATACGATCTTTATGTCACCGCGCGGCAAGTCTGGCATGCGCGCGCCCTTCAACAATTTCAACTTGTTTATACGTTTCTCCCTTCAGTGATGTGTTTCGCGGCCAGTGGCGTCTCCGCCGAGGTTGTTCTTCAGGCTGTTGACATCAGCCATGGCCTTGGTGCCATCTTGGCTCGTTTGAAGTAGGGGATTTAGGCCTAGCTTGCCCATGTCTGCGCCTGACCCTCTCACCGGCAGTTTTCCAGCCTTGCGATCTTGTGCACTGGTACGACGTAATTTCGATGCCTTCCACACCTACTCGCATAGCGTTAATTATCTTAAGTCAATGCTCTTCCGTAATCACCGAGGCTTCGATGTTCCGCTGGCGGCTTCACCGAGGCTCGGGCTGGGCCTACCGCTCCTCTGGCCAAGGCCGGACGTAACGTTAGGCCCAGCGGCGGAAGCTCTTCTCGGCACACAAAAGTCCTTTAAATTGGGAAAGAGGTCTCCTGCATCGGAATTTAGGTTCCAGGTGGTCCACACCACACAACGTCATGCATCCGGTCGATGCAATTTCATTAAGGTGCGACTCAAAAACTCTGGCAGTTGAATGAAAAAAGCGCGGAGCTCAGGTGAAACGCGCCCGCTCGCTCCGCAGGAACGCCGTCTCGAGACTAAGGCCATCAAAATATGTAGTTGGCGAACCACTGCTGTTACCGTATACCCCATCTTTGACTTTTCAGCATTTCCGTAGTATGCCCCAGCGTCTTGCCCACATTTTTAACGCGACAGCGTTAAGGAGCTCGTGTCGCAGAAAAGCCAGTGCCGTCGGCGTCGGCGGCGTTGGCCGTGAGCGATACATCCCGGCATGCACTTTATAAATAAAAAGCACCTTCCAAGATGGGCTGGGTGGGAATCGAACCAGGGTCTCCGGAGTGTGAGACGAAGACGCTACCACTCAGCCACGAGTTTTTTTTTTCTTTATTGCCGGTCATCACCACCACACAACAAAACCAACAAAAACGCGCTACAAACAGAATGCTCACAGCAGAACGGTTACCACAGCATGGCACTTAATACAGAAGCCGACAGGCCCATACGAGTTGCCTTTGTCAAGTTAAAATTCCTTCAGCTCGCATAGTGGTTCGACTCTTGAAATCCAGTTTGCCACCGTGGTCTTCAATTTATACATTTCAACCAATGCGTGTATACTCTCGCGGAAGTAGAGCCTTGCAGGGCGGGCGTCAGGGTCACAGTGAAAACCCGCCATTCTGGACCGCCATAGACTGTGCAGGCCTATTAGCATAACCGTATCAAGTGGAATCCCATCATTATTTTCAGTTGGCAGGAATCTAATCCCGTATGAGTCTAATGGTAATTCTTTTTTAAACGTTCGTTGCAGCACATCCCAAAAATAGACGCCCTCCCAACAGTGCAGAAATACATGGTCTATTGTCTCTGGCTGTTTACATATTAAGCAAAGTGAACCCCATGGCAGATAAAAGCCCTTGCTTTCAAAAAACGTTTGTACCGATAATGTTCCTGTATGTAACTTAAAGAAAAACGTCTTTACCCCAGGAGAAACTGGCATTCTTTTGACACGGTTCAGTACGTCTTGACCTAGACGGCCGCTATACAAGGCTCTGTACACAGGAACAGGGAAGAAGTCGTCACAAACAGCTTTATACAGGTTCTTCTTTTTCACTGAACTTAAGTATTCTGTCGAGAAGCGAGCTGACAGAATTCTAACACTGCTGACAACTTCTTTGAAAAAACTAGAAAGACGCCCTGGCATGCTTTCCGTAGCAACAACGAAATTGGGCAACGCCCGCGCGAGCCTCACTTGGCACACAGTGCGCAAAAAGGGGTCGGTGACGTCGCGAAAGAAAATAAATCTGTTTACAAGCTGGCGCACAAATAAGTGAGCAAGCCCGAGACCTCCGTCTTTAATTGGCCGGAACAGGTTGTCCCGACTACATCTTTCCCAGCTTGATGCCCATACAAACACAGCAAAGATTCGGTGTAGCTTTTGAACACTCAACCTAGAACAATGAAGTGCTTGCATGACGTACCACACCTTGGCAACAAAAAATAGATTACACACTGTAGCTCGTGCAAAGATAGACAGCGGCACTCCTTTCCACTTGTCAGCCTTCTCCCGTATTTCCTGAACTTGGGCGCGCCAAAATGGCTTGCTGTCTTCATAGAATTCTAGAGGTACACCCAAATACTTCACGGGTGTTGTAACCCATGTAACGTTAGCAAAAAAGTCAGGCGTTGATGTCCACGCCCCGTGCCAGAAGCCAAGACACTTTCCCCAGTTTACTGGACTTCCTGTGGTCGCACTAAAATCTTTCACAACTTCAACTGCGGCGCAAATACTTTCTTTGTTCGCACAAAACACTGCCACATCATCAGCGTACGCCAAAAGTTTGACCTCAGACTAGTACAGTTGAAAGCCCTGAACAGATGGATTTTGCATAATTGACAGGCATAAAGTTTCGATATAAATGCAGAATAGAAGAGGGCTGAGGGGACAACCCTGACGTACCGAACGCCGCACATTTATGGGTTCCCCTAATACTTTATTAACAATCAATCGCGTTGTGCAGTTTCGGTACGCCAGGGCTACGCCCTCTCTGATAATAGAACCGACATTGACATAATCCAATATTGCAAACAATGCATCATGTGGAACACAGTCAAACGCCTTTTCTAGGTCGAGCTGAAGAAGCGCGACCCTCGCGCAAGCAACGTCACAACATTCCAGCACGCACCTCGCCTTATGAATATTTGTTATAATGGACCGGCCCTTTATACCACACGTCTGGTGGGAACCAACGATATGTTTTATCACTGCCTGTAGCCTGGCTGCCAGAACTTTCATCAGTATTTTGTAATCCACATTTGTTAAAGAAATAGGCCTGTATGACGTCACAAATTTTAGTTTCTCTGTTTGGTTTGACTTAGGAATTAACACTGTATGTGAGGATGCGAATGAAGGAGGGAGTGCACCAAGTTCATAGGCATCGTTAAATACTGCGGCTAACAATGGGGACAGATCTAGCTTGAATGCTTTATAAAAGGCTGCGCTCAAACCATCCGGCCCAGGCGACTTTCCTGCGTTCAGATTATCAATGGCGCTTTCAACCTCGTCCTCGGAAATCGGCTGCTCTAACTTTTCTCTTGTGGTGGCATCCAGTCGTGGCAAGGAGGAAAGAAACACCTGCTTAAACGTCTCCAACTTCAAGTCCCGAAAAGCAAACAGCTCCTGATAATAGTCGAAGAACGCACGTGCAATGTCGTTCTTATCTGTCACGAGGCTTCCATTCCATTCTACTTCAGTTATGTCATTTCGATGAGCCTGTGCTTTTTCAAGACCCAGAGCGCGCTTAGTGGGCGTCTCGCCGGCGACCCATCTTTCGGCCCTGGGGCGAACGAGCGCGCCTCGATATCGGTCCTCGTCTAATAATTCTATTTTCTTCTTTATCTTTCTGATGCCCTCTTTGTAAACCCCCGGCTCCTTACACTCCTGCGCTATTAACTTCTTTAATGCTGATCTTAGGCCTGCTTCTTCTCGCTTTTCGTTATGGCGAATACAGCTGGCTCTTTCTATCGCTTTCATTTTAATTTCTTGCTTGCACAGTTCCCATTGCTCCCCAATGCTGCTGTTAGGTCGTTTATTTATTTCATTTAGCTTCTGTAAAATAATTTCGATTAAGTTATCGTCTTCTAAAAGTTTGGAATTCAGCTTCCAAAGGTCCCACACAAAACGTTTGCTTGGGCTTCTAGCTCCTATAGTGCATTTAACCAGACAATGATCGGAGAAGGACATTGGGATAACAGAATAATTTTTACACTTCGGTATCACATCCAACGATAAATAAATTCGGTCAAGTCGAGCATGACTAGAACTCTGAAAGTGGGTGTATTGCACGCTGCGTGCTCCCTCCAAGCACTCAGCAACATCCTCTAATGAAAACTCTGCAATCATCTGCAACAAACAATCGGTGCTTGCATCTTTAAAGGGGCGGTTAGAGGTTTTGTCTCGGGCGCTTAAAACACAGTTGAAGTCGCCCATAATTATCATCTGCCTTGTTGAATCTAAGTATCGTTCGATGTTTTTAAAGAAAATGAGTCTGTCTTCAGCTGCATTTGGTGCATAAACGCAGAGAATGCGCCATTCACTGTTAAGCAAAACCAGGTCACAAACAATCAACCTTCCGCACGTAGAAGAAATCACGGCCTGCACTATAAGTCCTGGCAACCGTTTTACAAGAAGAAGGCACCCAGTCGACGTGCCCACTGCGTGACTAACAGCCACTTCGTACCGCGACGTGAAACGCTGCGCCATGCTCCCTGTCTCCTCCTCTCCCTCCACTTTAGTTTCTTGTACTGCTAGCACGTCTATGTTTTGCTCTGTTAAAAGGCGAAGTACTTGGCTTTGCTTCCTCCTACCAGCTAACCCTCGTACGTTGAGCGTTGCAACGGTCAGACTCTGATCCATCGCCATAATCATGCATTAGAAGGAGGCCGGGAGCATGACGCTTACCTTTCACGTCTAGCATGGCGCTAGACGTTTCCAGAACGCCCACCTCCATCATCTTTTACGGGCTCGACTTGCTGCGAAAGTGGCTTTTCCTCGGCCCTCCTGTCCGCCGCGATGTTGGGCCGTTGCTTGAAAGGAGGTCTCCTGTTCAGGGTCGCTTTCATAGGCGGCTCATCGTCGTTCTTAAGGGTCTGCTGTTCGCTTCCGTCTGCTGCCTTTGTATGGGGGCGTTTAGGTGCGCTGCCGGCGCTCGTTGACCGAACGCCGTTTCCCGTAGCAATGATCACCTTCGTCGCAGGCTCCAAAGAACCTGCATCTTGAAGGGGTGCGTTCGCGTTCGCAGACGCCGCTGGCACCCAGGTTGCCGACTCTTGTTGTTTTCCTGTGTCATCACCCGCCTCTTTGCCGGTGATGTTCGGTGCTTCCACATTGACGAATGCCGCAGAGGTTACAACGTCTTCGCTTCCCTTTGCTGCTTCCTCGGCCTCGACAACATCTATTACATCTTCAGGCGTCTCCTCTCTGAGAGCGGGCACTGTTGCTGCAGCGTAGGTGCGGACACAATCAACTTCCGTGTGTACCGCTTTCAAGCATCGAACTCGTGGCTGAGTTCGTTGTACCGCTTTCAAGCATCGAACTCAGCCACGAGTTCGATGCTTGAAAGCGGTACAAAAGCGCTTCTAGTGAATGCGGTTTTGCCTTAGAAACTTGCCGTAGAACGTTATACTGCGGTGTATATCGGTAATTATGAGCATGTTACTTACAGAAGTCGCAGTTACACGAGTAGCGAAGTACGTTTCCGCTACATTTCTTCTGCGCTCTGCGCACATGCAGAGCCATCTTGCGGCAAACACAGAAGAACCCCTCCTCGCAATGTGCGGCGCTGCCCCGACACGTGGCGCGCCACTCGCCCCTGACGTTTCGCCGTGCACCCTCACGGGTTGTAGAATCAAGCGTCCATGTGGGAAGCAAAAAAAGGTATGGAAAGACGCCTCCGGTGTCAGAGATGGAACCGAGACCTAAGGTGAAAAATAGCCAGGCACAATAAGGAAATTGAGGATTATGCAATTAAACTCTGCGAGCAAAACTGGTGTAACAGGTGCGATGAAATGGCGGGCAACATGAGCCTTTCAAAGACGTGGAGCCTGCTACGATATCTTCTTAATCCCGACAGTTTGAAAACACAGTCAAACACAACAATAGCAAAGGCAAGACACGCGTTCGAGGGGACTGACGCGGAACTAATAACTAAACTCGTAGACACATATGTCGGCGATACAACATCCCTCCCTCTTAGGCATTACGCGGGCCCACCGAACGAGGCCCTCGACGCGCCCATCTCAGAAGCGGAAGTTAGAGCCGAAATCCTTAGCTTAAAGACGCGATCAGCTCCCGGCCCCGATGGAACAACAAATAAAATGCTACGAAACCTAGACGACGCTTACATAACGGCATTCACCAACTACATGCAAGAAGTATGGAGTAGCGGTCGTCTTCCCCAGCAGTGGAAAACTGCGAACGTTGTGCTAATTCCAAAACCTGGCAAGCCCCCGAAATTGGAAAACCTCAGACCTATTTCTCTAACCTCATGCATTGGAAAGCTTATGGAACGCGTAATCCAAACAAGGCTAACTAATTTCATGGAGAAAAACGACCTGTGGCCGCATGCCATGGTCGGGTTCCGACCGGGCCTGTGCACACAGGATGTAATGCTCCGATTACAACATGACATAATTGACTCGAAATCCAGAGACGCGAAGGTAATTCTAGCACTAGATCTAACAAAAGCATTTGACAACGTAAAACACCAGGCAATTCTCGCGGGACTACAGGAATTAGGAGTCGGCGAGAGGACATATAATTACGTAATGGATTTCCTGACAAACAGGACGTTGAAACTAAAGTTTCAGGACCTATAATCCCCCACTGTCCACCTGGGAAGTAAAGGAACTCCGCAAGGCTCGGTGCTCTCCCCCTTCCTTTTTAACGTGGTGATGAGAGGCCTTCCTGCCGCTCTTAAAGTCATAAAAGACCTGAAGTTCAGCATTTACGCGGACGACGTTAATCTCTGGATGAACAACGGCAGCGATGGCAGCATAGAGGAACGCCTACAGGCGGCGGCGGACACCATTGTGTCCTACGCGGCCGAAAGAGGTCTTTCGTGCTCTCCGCAAAAATCCGAACTTTTCATATGTAATCCAAAATCAATGAGGTGCAAGGGCGACTTTAACGTAGAAATAAAAGTCGACGGGAAAACCGTGCCAAGAGTCCAGCAAATCAGAATCCTCAGACTTTTTATTCAAGAGGACGGGTATAATGACGGAACGATAAAAAAACTCACTACCTACGCGACCCAAGTAACAGGAATATTTAGGAGGATTGCATTCAAAGGCAGAGGCCTCAAAGAGAGAAGCCTCTTGAGACTGATGCAGGCGTACATAATAAGTCGAATATGCTATGCCACACCGTTCCTCAACATCAGGACCAATGAAAAAGATAAGATAGACGCACTCATCAGGCGTTGCCTCAAGAGGGCGCTGGGTCTACCCATCTCCTCTTCTACGGAACGCCTGATAGAGATGGGAGTGCATAATAGCTGGACGGAACTTGCTGAAGCGGTGAGAATCGCCCAACATGAAAGATTAAGTAGGTCGAGTACGGGTCGAACCATCTTAGAATGGGTGGGTCGAAAAATAGATAGGGGCACAGCCGACAAGGTTGCCCTACCACCACAATGTCGCGAGAACATCATTGTCCGTCCTCTCCCCCGCAACATGCACCCAGAATACCACAAGGAGAGACGGGAGAAGA